>NC_000067.6:169262569-169583819 GCF_000001635.26 Mus musculus
GGGTGTTAAATGTTTTTCAAAATCCTAATCGTTTATGAAGTGAGGTTTTTTCTGGGCATTGCAATACAATGTGTTATTGGTAGTGAAACTTGGAGTTACTGAGGGGTCAGAGGCTTTCAGAGGTGAACGGTTTCTCTGAACACTGCCCTGTATCTCCTACAACTGTATGGTCCGACCCAATAGCCACACCTGTGGTATGAGTGCTTGTGCCCACCCAAAACAATGTGTTGAAAAAGGACCCTCAAGACCAGTGATTCCTAACTTCCTAATGCTGCAGTCCTTTCATACTGTTCCTTATGTTCTGGTGACCACCCACCACAAGCATAAAAGAATTACATTGCCACTGTTACAAATAGTAATGTAACTATCTGATATGCAGGATATTTAATATGCAATCCCTGAAACGGTTGCAACCCACAGGTTGAGAGCCAGCGCCCAAGACTATGACACCCGTTAATCAGAATATCTAGGCGCCAACAGGTTAATTTCTAAGTGCCAAAAGAACCTGCTTGTCACTTGTTCACAGAAAGTCAAAAAAAAAAAAAAAAAGGACCATGTATGCAGTAGAGATGTCTTCCTCGCAGACAAGATCTGCTGGTCCCTGATCTGAGCTTGTCCAGCTTTGAGTAATAAATGCACACTGTTTATAAATTACCCCGTCTATAGTATTTTGTTAGAGTAACCCGAACAGGAAAAAACAGCCACAAGTCCTGTGCAGCTACTGAACACTTGAATGCAGCTCTTGCTACCAAAACAATAAGTTCTTAATTTTACATGCTGAAAAAGTAATTTGCATTTTAAAAGTATTTAATTCAGTTACTGAAACAGTTTGAAAGTATTTGGAATTTCCCGAGTATGTCAAACACTGATTCAACTATAAATTTTATGAAAGTTGCTACTCAAGTGTTTCTGACAAAAATTTTAGTGTCTGGGTTGAAACAGCCTATAAGGAAAAAGGGCACCCAGGGTTTAAATGACTACAAACAGGTTGAATATTATATAATAATTGTCTTCATTGGTTAAAAATTGAAATAAAATTTTAATGTTTTTAGATTAGATGAAATACAGTCCTCACATTAAATTCATGTAGCATTTGGTTCTAGCATTTGGTTCCATTTTTAATGTGGCTCTGAAACTTTTAAATCTTTATCTAGTTCAGATCTTTCCATTGGAAATTGTTTTTCCAGATAATTGGGATGGGGTTGGCTAAATCATATCTTCCTAACACAAGTTGAAGCTGACCCTTCTAATCTCTCAGACTGAGTTGTTGTTTAGAGAGGGGAACCCTACGGAGGTACTTAAGATAGAATGTGGTCTTATAAATGGGCCCCAAATCTAATGGGACTGGTATCCTTATAGGGGAGATCAAGATTACATATATAGCAGCAGACCATGTACTTCAAGAAAATGGTCATCTATGAAGCAAGAAGGGAAGTCCCCAAAGAACCACCCTTGCCATTATCTTGCCTCTGGGTTTTTACCTGCAAGACCATTAGAAAACAAACATTTGCAGTTAAGCTGTCCAGTCAGTGAACCTCATGACGGCAGGCATGGGCAGCTAATATAATCATGAAAATTAAACTCCCACCAAGAACAGATGCTTCCACAACAGCTGCTAACTTCATGCCACTCACTTGTCTCACTTATCTGCTCCCCCACTGAAGTATAATCACATGAAGAGAGGAACTGAGCTTTTCTTAGGCGTACTAACATAGACCCTGTTACATACTGAACACTCAACAAATACTTGATGTTTATAAAATAACCACATCGTCTCATGTGCGCAATTTGCATGACTAAAGGTAAAATTATAGAAAAAAAATCATCTGTTTTTCATTAATATGAGCTTGTGGGCTGAACTTTTCCCCCATAAGCTGCCATCATTTGACCTAGGCCAATTCAAACACTGTGCTTCAACGATGACTATTGGCCAATCCATTTCCTTTACAACCACAAGCCATTACTCACAGGGAAAACACTTTGAGACAAGAAGTGATATTTTGAAAGAAAATTAAAACTAATCCTTAACAGTCTTGGTTTTCTCACTAACACTTAACACATGGGGACTCATAATAATGTATTGATTAACTGGGTTATGGAAAAAGTCTGAGTTACAGAGGTCATTCTCATTTTAGGACAGCAATCTAATCTATTTTAATTGCTGCCACAAATACCTCAGACTGAGTAATTTATAAGCATTCAAAAGTTATATGCTCATAATTCTTGGAGTTAGAAAGTCCCAAATCAAAGCCCCAGTAGATTCAATGTCTGATGAAGGCTGACTGTCTTCATCATATTTTCATAAACTGGGTCTTGTCACTGTGGTCACTGCAGCAGAAAGAATGAGCAGGTCCCTTCAATCTCATTCATCAAAGGAGAATGCTCCAGACCTAATCACTATTTAGAGACATTATCTTTTATAGTGTTATATGGAGAAGTGAGTTTCAACATAGGAACTTGAAAGTCTCTGGTGGATACTTGCCTCTCATGGGCACCTTTATGCTCCAGTGTCCTCAACTTGTAACTAACACTATTTTATCCTCAACCAAACACTACTAGTTTCACAAGTGTTCCTCATTTAGAGTTGACTTCCTGTCTATGAGGCTAGAGATACTGAAGAGTCCTCCATTCCCCATATTCAACTGTTACCAGAATCTAGTAAGAATGAGAACCCGTTCTAAAATCTACAAAGCTCGTATATCATGTAATTAAGTCAATGAGCTCTGAGAATTAAGCAGAGTCCCCAGTATCTGACTGGCATGGTCTGGTGTCCTTTCTGGATGAACCTAGAGTGTCTGTGCTTATTTCCTTCTATCAGTATGTAGGTATCAATCACACAGATAACTAGATGCCAGCTCTGAGAACTTACTGGAGATAGAATCATTATTATTTCTCTGTTTACAGAGGTTATATTATCTGGGACAATATGTGGAGTGGAAGTAGAAGCAGGATCCATAGCCACTGGGTATAAAACAAAGCATTCCCAAATAAATACAAGATCAGAAATTGGACACAATTCACAAGATAAAGCTCAATAAAATAGCAATAGACTTGAAGAAAACATAGCTATGAAGATGTGGAGCATGGTAACAGGAAACAGAGTATCCTGGTCTAACCTGGGCTGTGGGGAATTCAGAAGTGAGATCTGAAGAGTCACTAACTAACTGTGATGGAAGGAAAAAGAACCCAGAGAGAAGGATGTGAGAGGTTTGTGTGTTGAGATAAAGTTTCTGCAGTTGCAAGAATGCTAACTATGGAGATCTTCATAAGGAAATGAGAGCTTGGGTCTTTATTTTCATACCTTACAGCTAAATAGAGAGTGATATGACAATACTTGTGTTTGATTTCTAGGTAGAAAACTAATTCAAAAGAGGTGGACCTGGTGAGATAGCTCAGCGTATAAAAAGGCACTCACTGCCGAGCCTGAGTTCCATTTCTGGGACCCTTGTGGTAGGAAAAAACCTGATTCCTGCATGTTGTCTTCTGATGACCACAGGCATGGCATAGCAAGTATGCCTACATGAACACACATATAAAGATGCATATCTATTTTAATTTTAAAACTACAAAATTGATAAACTAATAGACATGCAGCCAATATTCGTGGTGAGGAAAAGTCAATAGCATCCTTGTATCAGTTGACCCAAAATTTACCTATAGATTTAATACAATTCCAATCAAATTAGTTTGTGGAGGAGAGCAGTTCAAGGGAGGAGCAAACACACAGACAACCCAGTATTGAAGGGAAAAGAGTGGAGTTGGAAGATTGATCTGATTCAGAACAAAGCTACAGCAAAATGGTATAGGAGACAGGCTTGGTGATAAAGATCTGTGATATCAGCTACATGGGTGGCTGAGGCAGGAAAATCACAATAAAGATAGAAGCCTTCCTTGACTGCAATTGAAATGTTAAAAAAAAAAAGTGTTGCTTGGAATGTGGAGCTCTTGCCAAGGATGGATGAGGCTCTAGGTGTGTGCCCAGAACCACTCCTGAAAGGGATATAGTATTAAAGAAAGAATAGACGGACCCAGGGGTTCCTAGAAACTAGGTTCAGAAAAGACCTTTGTCTTTTCCAACCACTTCCAGCATTTTCCAAAGACTGGTCGATTTTTTTTTTCAAATTTGGGCAATTGCATAGCTCAGTGCTTGTCATTTGTAACTGTAATCACTTTGTAACAGACAGACTGTGCATTTCTCAGGTACCAACCCCAAGTCCCAAATGGTCTAATTTTCTCCAGACTACACATATACTTGTTTAGGAGCCCAGTCCATGTTTCTTTTTTTTTTTCCATGTTTCTAATCCCACTTAAAACTGCTATTTAGATTGTACAGTCTGATCTTGAAATTAGTTTAAGTTAAATTTTTTGCACCCGGTACATTTCTAAGTGAAAAGCTACATACATAGCAAAGCATTTGCTGCTGACTGGTCATAACTACTTGCACTTGTCATAACTACTAAACTATCTAGACACAGTCCATTTATTCCAGTCAACGTAATGTCAGAATCACAGTGAAGAAATTGGATCAATAGACCTTAACCATCGACCTGCAAGTGGTCACTCTGGACTGTTGAGGAAAATCAACAAGTCTGGTTTCTCAGGGAAAACAAAAAAGACCATTGGCAAACAAATTATCGGATCCATCATCTTTGTTTACAGTCGGAAATTGCATGGTTTCATTTTAGTAAGGGCTGTGGACTATGGTGAGCAACGTCTAAAAACCGAGAGCCATGGTATATCAAAAAGCTGATATGATGTAGTTGACAGACTCAGGAACTCAAACAAATCAACTTTTCAAGTAAGTTGATATAGATGGCCATTGGAAACAATAGCAGTAATAATTACCGGTGTGGTTGCAGCAATGTCACATGAGAAGGGAAAGAAGTCTAGAGAAAGTATTTCAAGATACATGACCCAAGTGAAGTTTATTATTGTTTTTCAGGAGACTGAGATTATTGAGCAAGGACAAGATTTTCCTAAGAAATGTAATTCATATGTTGGTGAGACATAGAGTTACATAAAATATTCAGCTTAAACTGTACTAGGCAGAAAACTAAAAACAAGCACAAATGTCTTGCATACAAAGGAGTTATAATCACAGGAAATATTCACCCAATTATGCCAATAATCATATTGAATGTTAATGACTTAAATTCAACATTTATAGGACAGAGACTGCCAAAGTGAATTTAAATAAACAAGATTCCACTGCATATTCTTAACAAGGACATGACATAAAATAAATTAGAAATGGAAGAGGATGGACTAATCCAAGTGTCCACTTTTGAGTCAGTGAGGGGACAAACTATGATATATACACACAGGAAAGTTGTATTTGGTCTTAAAAAGTAATAAATTATAATGTATGCCTTAACATTGATTACCTTTGTTATTGAACTAAGTGAAATAATCCAGCCAGAAAAGTTTGATATTAAATCATTCTATTTACATAAGATACTAGTAGTCTAATTCATAAGGACAGTAAGTGGCTATGAAGAGCTGGAGGGAGGAGAAAAAGGCATTGTGTTATGACTACAGACTTTAGGCTTGAGAAGAGAGTTCCGGACAACGACGACGACGACGATGACAACGATGATGATGATTTCATGTATGTGCTCACACGTGCATGTACACACACAGTCTCCATGCATGTGTGCACACACACACACACACACACACACACACACACACAGCATGGTGGGGAGAAACAATGTGAAAAAATCAGTCACAAAACTGTACATTTAGAAATGATATATGTATAAAATATATTATATTCCCAGAAATGCATAAAAATATAAAAGAGCTGACGTTACTAGGATATGTTAACTTCGATAGTGTTGTCTGAAGCCTTCCTTGCCTGAAGCCTCTCAGAGGTGAAGTGCATTGTGTGATGATGAACAGGTCAGTTCTCCAGGAAGATGGACAACCCTAAACATGTGTGTACCTAACTACCCAGTGTCAGAGCACACACGGTAAACTCTGCTAGAGCCAAAAGGAGACATAGAAAATTTCGGCAAGCTAGCTGGAGATTTCAACACTCCTGTCAGTAATTGATAAATCAAACGGGTTGAAAAGCAACAGGGATGTGAATGACCTGAGTCACACTATCAATCAATCTGATTTAATTGACATTTGAAGAAAACTCTATCCAACTACAGAATACATGTTATTTTAAAACTCACATGGAATATGCACTAAGACCATATTTTGAACAAATAAAATACACAGGAATGACTTTATACTAAGTACAGACAGTATAAAATATATTCTAAAAATAAATAAGAATTGAACCCCCTTTTAAAAAAATAGCTGGAAAACGTGAAAACTACAAAGTACACTTGTGAATGAACCATGGGTAAGAGAAATCTTAAGAGATAGTGAAAAAGGTTTAAACTACAGTGAGCAAGTTTAAACACATTAAAAAATTTTAAAGTAAAATGTAAGCAATGCTTAAAGAGTAAATCATAGCATTAAATATCTTTGTATTATGTTGAAAAGTCCTTAATAATTTTATATTTATCTACAATTACACGTAAGACATATAAGTATGCACACACACACAGACACAAATGCACACACACACACCTTAAATGAGGTTATGCTACTTGAGTTGACAATGCTTCCTATCAGAGCCACAAACCATCTAACAAAACTCTCAGTACCAGGCATATCTTTTCAAGTTGTTTGTCAAGGTTATGCAGTCCAAGAGCCTCCAAATATAATAAAAGTTACTGCTGTTGCCTGTGGTTACCTCTCAGAGGTTGAAGATGAGTCCCTATGGGTAAAGATAACACACAATTCAGACACAGGACTTGAAGAATTTGAGCTAGATCTCACCTGCAAGTCTCCATACAGAGGTCTAGCTTTCATAATTGGACTAGCCAACAGCTTTCTAATTGGACTTAAGAGGCAGGAGGGGGCAGTCATTCTTGGTACTGGAAACTTTGCTACTCCCCATGGCTAGTGAGGTCATAGATCTTAAAGAATCGCCTAATACCACCATTTTGCTAGACCAGAATGGTTCCTAACTGCATTCTAAACTTACTCTTGTACCCACAGTTATATGTAGTTCTCACCCCTCCCACAAAGACCATTACAGAAAACCACAACTGATTGTGGTGTGCCTAGCCCCTATTCATACAACCATAACATAATGAGCATCATTTCATCTAGGTGATCAAGGCCCCGGCATCAACAGTAACACCTAAAGTCCCAGATGAAGATAAACAGTAACACATCCCTCTGATTGCATGAACCTATCATATGGGGGATGAGAACAATGGTGTTTCACTTTGATAGAACAACAATGTTTTATTTTGATGGTTCTATCAAAAACCCAGAATCATGAGAAAATTTAATCAAGTGGAAAAAAAACAGAAAAATTCAATCAAGGAATAATTTACAAAATACCTGATTGCCATCTACCCTAAACCATCTAAGCCATCAAAACCTAAGGGTCTGGACAATTGTTAAGTCCAAGAAAAGAAAAAGGGTTATTACTAAATACAATGTATCCTAGATGGTATGGTGGTCCAAAGAAAGGACATTGGATAGAAACAGTAAATTCAATAGAGGCTGATTTAAAATAATATGCCAATACTGACTCTTCCTCATGACAGACATGCCAGAGTAGATCAAGATACTCATAATTCAGGAACACTGGACTCTTTGTACTATTATTTTGTAAAAGCTAAAAGTCACTCTAAAACAAAAAGGTTGTGTGAAGAAGAGAGAGAGAGAGGGAGGGAGAGGGAGAGAGAGAGAGAGAGAATTATTTCATGTTGAATCACTTCCACAAGCCTTTTATTGGTAAGCTAAAACGGATCCTTAGAATGGATTCACCATCGTGCTGGTTTCCATGAGTCCATCCTGCCTTTCTGAGGCAAGAAGGAGGAAGAAAAGAAGAAAAGATGGAAAGAGAAGCAAAGGGGAGGGGAGAGGGGAGAGGAGGGGAGGGGGAGGGCAGAAGAGGGGATGGGAGAGGAGAGGGGAGAGGGGAGGGGAGGGGAGAGGGGAGGGGAGAGGGGAGGGGAGAGGGGAGGGGAGAGGAAGGGGAGGGGAGGGGAGAGGAGGGGGAGGGGAGGGGAGGGGAGGGGAGGGGAGGGGAGGGGAGGGGAGGGGGAGGGGAGAGACAAAGAAGCAACTTTGATTCCAGTGACCCAGTTTGTGGATGCCATCTAATTTCTTGTGAAACCTGTGTTTAAATAATGGTATTTCTGACTAATGCAACAGTAAAACGAAAAGATAGCCCATAAAGAAGAACATGTACTTCTACGAGCCCCCAGTTTCCTTGTTTTCATCCATAAACCTGGAATCACAGTTCCAAAGGTCATGGTGATTTCCAACGGGGCGTGGGGGGAGGTCAGAGGATAAACCTCATCTGTCTTTTATGATGTATAGCAGATGCTGGCATGGTGCTGTCTGCAAGGGTGCTTACTGCTGCAGCTCTGACATGGCACTTCAGGTGGATGTGGGTGACATAAAAATGCAAGTGACTGTGTCAGAGGAACAGAGGTGGTGTCTAACAGCTCTAGAGACTGAAGAAGGGAACCAGTATCTCCCAGAAAGCACAACTCTCAGCAAGAAAATGAGGAAGGAGATGCAAGCAGCAACCTCAAGCTGTTGCTTTGTTTTCTCTGAGGAAGAAAAAGATGGGGTTCAAAGAGAAGGTAGATAGTAGTTTCAAATCTTAACGTTTAAAAAAGATTTATCTTAAATCTTTAAAAGTGCCATTGTCCAAGCAAACTAGAAGAGGGTGTCAGCCTGGAGCTGGAGTTACAGTGGGGTTTGAGCTGGAAACTTAGCTCAGGTTCCTTGTATGAGCTCTCCCAACCACTGAGCCATCTCTCCAGCTCCTTATACCTTCTCGTGACTTACTCAACATCTGTGAGAAACACAATGTCAAGGCATTTGTAGATAAGAAACACTATGGGATCGACATTAGGGACCAAGACATTTACCCATGTCCCAGTGGGCAAACTGGTAGACTATGGGCTTAGCTTGAAGACATCTTTGAAGCTGACAGGATGGAAGGGTCAAAGAAGCCACATCACACAGGGAGACAGTGTAGGATGGTGGGCAGAGCATCCATGTAGGCAATGTGCTAGAAGTCCAAGAAACATGAAGAATGGGTAGTAATATTTTCCGTCTCTCCTTCTGGTCCCTCCAGCTTGCAAAGCACTTAGGCTGAAAGCAGATCTGGGACTCTTAGGGGTTCTGACAGATGAACAAATTAGCGTTTTGATATTCATACTTCACTTTGAAGTTCCAGGAGCACTCTTGAATCCACCTGGAGCCAGAAATCCCCAAAGGGAGCCTGTCAGCAGCCTCTCAGCCCAGTGTCCAGTGCTCTTCAATATCCAGGTGCCCTCATTTGCCTTCTCAGCAAATAAAGTTCCCCGCTATCAGGCCTCTCAAATACCAGGCTCCTCAGTATATCATTTTTCCATTTGCAGTAACTTGAGACAGACAACTTTTGTCACACCCAAAGGGCTTCTTTTTACTTCAATTATATAATAGGTTTCCTGGCATTTTTGTCCCCAAATGTAGGTTAAAAAGTGCTTGCTAAAATTAACTTCTGTTATTCTGCACTCGTGGGGTTTTCCAGGGAAGGGCTGTCCACTTAAAATAGCTTCTAAGGGAACTATTCAGGACACTTGTAACTTTAGGTTTTATTAAATGACACAAGCTGCTGATGCTGGTGTTCCCTGACATGTAACCGAATCTCATTTGATCAGGAAAAAAACCATGTTCCCTGTGTTGCTGCTGAGGTAATGGGACTCTGTGGCCAGGCAGTGCTGCCATTTTAGCAATCTGGACCGAGGAGTGAGTGCAATGCACTGTGGGAAAATCCGAAGATGAATGAAAGTGACTGCATAGTGGAGACGGTTTGACTAGGGCTAAAGGACACTCGGGGATTCACACCTGAGAGCCCAACTCTGTATATCTGGGGAAAGGAAGAAAGAAGGCACAAATCACAGGCTGCCTGCCCTCAGATGAGAGCTTGAGGTGTGAAATGTTCAAGCTCACCATGATGTACACTTTTCCACACATTATACACACCCCATGATACAAAATGTATCATGGTGCACGCTAACTTCTGTGATCGCCATCTAAAGCAGTTTGTGGGGGTGGGGGGGATGTTTGCACAGTGAAACCTAGACCTGGTTTTCATACAGTATATTTTGATTACTGTAACTCCCAAAGATCCGCTACTGTCTTCTGTCCCCCATCAAAAGTGGTCAGTTCCACCTGCAGTTCCCCTCTATGCCTGCTGTGGACATCCACTCTGTTTCTTCCCCTGTAGCTGCTGCTGTTGCCCTTTTACCGAAGATACATCAGAGTGTCAATATGGGATCCTAACTGGGCACTGTGCTGAGGACTATTTGAATGCCTGGAAATAGAGGACTACAGTGCTGAAAGCAGTGACTCCCAGGAAAACTGGTCCTGCTTGTCTTGGGTCATGGATCCCATAGATGGACCAGATGAGGGCACAGCGTTCTGTTCTTGGCAAAATACCATCTTCCTTTTCCTTCTGAAACTCAAGTTTGTAGTGTTGCCAGTATGAACTTTGTCAGGAGTTGTGAAGAGTAATTCTTTCTTACGACTTCAGTGGTCACACACATCCCCATTTCCACAGGCTCACACTGTTCTAGCCACCCCTAACTCCCTCCCCTTCTGTTTCCCATTTCCCTTCTTTGTGCTCTTTGGGACTTCAGTCCCTAGACTCATATTTCTTTCTATTCTCAAACATTTTTCAGAGTAGTCTCTCTTTCTCCTCTAACCTAAGCATAGGACTCATCTGCAGACATTAGTTGTCCTGCACCACCCACTAAGTGCCACTGAGTCTCTTCTCCTTCAGGTCTTCACACAATACTATAGATACAATCAATGGGTTCCCTCAGGTCCAGATGACAGCAACATCCTCCTACCTTAATGCTACCCAGAGTGAACTCCATGCTCACGGGTACAACACTAGCTGTGCTATCTATTGTGGTTGTCTCACACATTCCCATCTTCCATTACAACCTCCCATCTCTCAAGCTCACTCTTTACCATATGATAATATATATTCAAACATTCCACCAGGACATTGAACAACCCTCAGCATGCCAAGCTTAAAATCTATACCCATCATTCTTCTAACCATGTCATCGAATACACCTCTCATCTCTGCTGCCTCTGTTTTAATTATATTTATTTTTTAAATAAATCCGAAATCTGGTTAAATGAATCTTGAGATCTCTCTGTGTCTGTCTGTCTGTCTCTTCCTCTCTGTCTGTCTCTTCCTCTTTGTCTCTCTCTGTCTCTCTGTCTCTCTGTCTGTGTCTGTGTCTGTGTCTGTGTCTGTCTGTCTGTCTCTGTCTCTGTCTCTGTCTCTGTCTCTGTCTCTGTCTCTGTCTCTGTCTCTCTCTCTCTCTCTCTCTCTCTCCTTGATGCTTTTTCTCTCTCTCATCTCACCTCCTCTTATCCCCTAGCTTTCTCATCTTTGGTTCTAATTAAAATTCATGATCACTGAGTTCAGATGGATTGTTAAAGTTTCTCTGCAATGCTAGTGAGTCTCTTTCCATGAAACCATTTTTGTCTTCTCTATCTTTAATCACTCATTCTTTTACTTATTCTGAGCTGATGGCTTGATAAAAATATATCATATTTAACTCTAAACAAGCACAGTGTGTGTGTGTCTGTCTGTCTGTGTGTGTGTGTGTGTAAAAGAGTGAGTGTGTGTGTAAGAGTGAGTGTGTGTGTGAAAGAGTGAGTGTGTGTGTGTGTAAGAGTGAGTGTGTGTGTGTGTAAGAGTGAGTGTGTGTGTAAGAGTGTGTGTGTGTAAGAGTGAGTGTGTGTGTGTGTGAGTGTGTGTAAGGGTGAGTGTGTGTAAGAGTGAGTGTGTGTGTGTAAAATGAAAGGGAGAAAAGATTGAGCATCCACTTCCAGTGCCATATTTACCAGTCCTCCCTTCGGAGTCCCTATATGCTGCTTTCCTTTCCTTACTCTGAATGAACTGATCATATCTCAAGTCCCTTTTCAGTAGCTGGTCCCCTCCTCCACTGCCTACTTAGGAATAATTTTCTAATTGTGTCTCACCTCTCCCCTGCGTCACACAAGTACCCTCTGCTCTCAATCTTTCCTAACTGCATGTAAACATGATAGAGTATCTTTAAAATCATTGTGTTATTTTTCACGAAATTTAAAGATTAATTTTGCCTGTGACCCCCCACATCTCTCTCCTACTGTTACTCCATATCTTCAACTCTTTCCAGCAACATTCTCCCTGGGTGAATTTTTTTTCTTACTCTCTACAGTGCCCTCATAACCTTCCTTTAATATATGCCAATCAGTCCTTGAACCCAGGACTTCACTGAAATCGCTCCTGACAAGGTTACCCGTGATGCTGATGGAACAGAACACTTTTCTCAGTTCTGATCTCACTCTTCCCACTCATGACATTTGACACATTGACCATATCCTCCCACTCGAGACTCTCCTGATCTCTGCTCTCCACTCTCCTCGCAGCGCAGCTATCCCTTCTGTGTCCAGTCCTGTTACTCTTCACTCAGTAACCCACAATACCAAGTACTCAGAGTCCAGTTCCCACACCTCAATCTTCTCTGCCTTCATTCACTCTCCAACATAATCTGGGGTAAGGCTTCCCATACCCTGTATAAAAAGTGTCCAGACTTCTAGCTTCATCCTGAACATTTCCCCTGAGACTCAGGTTCCTATATCCAATTGCCCACTCTAAATGACCACAAAGGAATTCTTGTTTTCTCCCACTAGACTTTTTTTCCCAGCAGGTGGGCACTTCAGTCATTTAACTGCTGGTGCCAGAAGTACAGATCATACTATCTGTCAGCAAGTGCTGTCTTGGAGGACACGAAGCATCTGACCAATTCCTGTTCTCTGCACCTCAATAGTCGGAAACCATCACCATCCTATTCTCTGTTTCTGCGATTTCTCTCTGTCCCCAAAGAGGAGACACCACTCCACAGGAGCTAGTACAATGACCTTAAAGCTTAATTTGCTTTTGTCTCCCTTATGGCCTAAACTCTCTCCTGGATTCCTGTGTTGACCAGCTGGCCAGTGTTTATATTACCCAGCAACCCTGTGTGACTTAGCTTCTTCCAGCACCTCTCTATTCTCATCTCCTACTTCTCTCAGTCAATTCAAGACCCCTTTAGTCTTCAGGCCACACCCCTATTGCAATCAGAATGCTGGGGAAGTGCTACTGTCAGTGAGCCCTGCCCTGGCTCCTTAACACTTTATTTTCTTCTGCTGAAGCTACTGCCATTTGCCGTTCTTGCTTCTGTAATAATCTGTTCTTTCACTAGAATGCAACTGCCTCTCTTATGTTCTATTACCAGTGCTGTAGATACCAGTATTGTAGAATACTGCTTGCCACTTAGTGGATGCTCAACGAGTATTTACTAAATAAAGAACGGAGAAATTCTTAAACTACATTATTAGCTACTTATTTGAATAAATAATGGCACTTTGGATATTGGAAATTAGTGAGATCCTTGCTGTTCAAGTAGATTATCCTGTAATCCAACTTCCCATTGCTGGAAGAATGAGAAGACTTACTGAGACGGACACCAAGAGTGGGACCATTTGCAGAGAGAAGCAGAGATGAAGGGCAGGGCAGAGAATGCAGTAGGAGTTCAGGGAGAGACAAAGGGGAGAGATGCAGTATCAAAGCCGGTGAGTCACAAAGGAAAACACTAGAATGGAAAAACTTCTCCACAGGAACTCAGTTATAGAAGGGCAGGGAGAGGACCAATGATCTAGAAATGAATTTGAGGAAGTAGAAAAATGGGAGAGATTGCAAGGCAGACGCTCATCTCTGATAACCCACCTTACATTAATTTAAGATAATACACCATTAATCTTCATGCACGGTCTCTAATTGCAGAATCTTTCATCAGCCTTGCTGTCTACAGCACCTGTCATTGGAGATGCTCCGCGGCTTTGTTGTACTGTTGTCGTTTCTCACGCTAATTAGAGGGCTGTCGCATAGAGGTCCCCTTCAGTGTGGATCCATTTAAACTTTGATGCTGTCGATGACAATCCTATTCCCTGAACAGACGTCACCCATTTAGGATTTGGGGCACATTTCAAAGGATAGATTGTTTAAATTTCTAATTAAATAACCCCCCACAATAGTCACAACTTTCCTAATATCCTTTAACAATCCTGTAATCCATCCCACATCTGCTGCACAGTCGTTAAACCCCAAATATACATGTTTAACATTCAATTGGGTGCTTAATGATCTTACCTTAACTGGGCCTATTAAATTTAAAGAGATGTGCATAATAAGTTATTGCACATTAATTATAAATACCTATTGGCTATTAAAATCACATTCCAAAGGGTTAACACCTATTGCTAGGTTTGGCTTAGTCCTGCCCAATATCTGTTTTCTTTGGAGGAAAAAAAAACTGATAAAGAAATGATGAGAACTTCCTCTTACTGGTATGGACCAATCCAAGTCAACTGTAGCCCACTGGACCCCCCACTGAGAGCTACACAGAGAAAAATGGTATTAATATCTGACATGTCTATAGCATTAACTGTATTCCAATGGAGTTTTGCTAAGCATTGTCACTTCTAGACTTCCAGGAACCCTGGCTATGTGCAAGATAATTGCTTTTGTAAGAGATGAAAGGATTCCAGAGACTTCCCTGTTATCCTAGCAGCTAACTTAGTAACTTGTCATAGTTCGTCTTGATTGTCAGGTTAAATGAATCAGAAACCATTGACAAGATGTGCCCTTGGATGAGTGTATGAAGGCATTTCCAGAAAAGATTAACTGAGAGGAGAAGACCTGCCCCCCCCCCCCGCCCCCCGGAGAACACACCACCTTCTGGCAGTGGATCAGATATTTTCCAGGGGAAAGCAATGCTGCCTGCCTATCTCTGGTTCTTTCTTGCAAATGCATCTATCCTATTACTGATGGTGGTAGTGGTACTGCATCCTTCCCCTGACATCAGACCCCAGCTTCTTCAACCTTCCAACTTATATGGAAGATCAGTGGCTCTCTGGGATTGCTGAAGGCCTGATCCATAAACTGGGCAGTCACTGGGTTCTTATTGTGGTTGGCCATCTTGACTAACTGACAGCTAAGCCAGTCAAATAACTACCCCCCTTATAATATATACAGTCCAAACCCTGACTAATACAGTACTGAAAAGGAAATGGAGACCATGTAGATAGTGTTGCTTTGGAATACAAAAAGGCTTTCCTTCTGTAGTCCCTGAATACATGGATGATACCTCTCAATACTGTGGAATACATGGATGGAATGATACCTCCCGACACTGTTGGTCTACATTCCTTTAAAGATTAATTGACTCCTCTTCACTCTCCCCAGCACAATGATAGGTATAAGCCTCTTCTGTTCAGTTTCCCAACTCCCACCTGTATCCTTTACCACTTGTTGCTCTGTCTAGAGTTTGGTTTTTAGTCAACAGGATGCTGTCTAGGTTAGAACAATATACCTGTGTACCTATTAAAAACTACCAAGAGGAATAATTCTTCTGTTTTCCCCTCTAGTATGCTGTGTTGTGTATGGCTGTATCACCCTGAGTACTCACATCTGATGCATTATATCATAGTGGTGAATGCTTAATGAAGTAGTAGATTAATAACTTTTACTAATACATTCATTTGATTGTTAGGATAAATTCTGTGGGGGAGTTAGGGGTGTATCCCACTTACAGGGCAGTTGGCTAGCATGCTTGAAGCTCTGGATTGAATCCCCAAATGTGTAAATTAAAATGCTTGGAATTATTTTCTATTATATTCACTCTTTAATTTATCCTTGAGTAGTCTTCTTCATTTTGTTTTATTTTGCTTTGCTTTGCTTTGCTTTGGTGACTTTCTTTTTATTCATTTAAAAACAAACAAAAAAATAAACAAACAGAAAAACAAAAACCAAAAAAACAAACAAAAAAAACAATGCCTGGGCCCTGAAGTCCCTGTGGCTTTCCTCCTCTCAATAATAAAACATGACTGATAACAAGAATGGGCAATCATCCAAGTGACTCCCTTTGTAGAAAATCCCCAAACACATTCTATTCAAATTTAAACAGCCACTATGAAACAAAGAGAGAGAGCTGTGTCAAATGACCCCCTGCTCTGTTTTCTAATGATCTCCTGAGACACATTTTGTCTGTGAATCCTCTTCAGCCTTGTCACTTCCAAGCACAGAAGATCTGATCCTGCCCCATTGTGTCAACCTTGGTGTTGTCCTTTTGGGGCTTAGCATGTGGTTAAACAGTGTGGTCTGGGAGTCCATTCAGCTGGAACACATCTACAAGTGGCAGCTTTGAAACCTAAAGAGAACTTGTATATGCAACAGAGGAAATTTTGATAGGCTGTGAGGTTGTTTCCATGCAACTCGACTCTCTCCACTTACATCTGGCTTCGCTCTTACTGTCTTTCCTTCCTTAAGAGATTGGGAGTCAGTCTCTAGTTTTGTGTTCCCTTTTTTCTTTGTGTGAGACAGAGGAGATCATCCAGGATCAACATCATCATTGTGCCTCAGTCTTTTCAACAGAACAATGATGGCTCAGCTTACCTTATAAAATCCTTGCGAGAGGTGGTGGAGAAATATATGGAGAAAAGCTTTGAAAGGGTGTGTACCATGTAGGCAGAGAAAAATACAGCACCCAGGTAACTAGACCCTAAGCACACATGCTTCCCAGCCTCCTGGGAATCGCAGGCAACCTAGTTATTCCCACTTCTCACTGTCACATGTTAATGCCCATAAGTCCCACATGTTACATCTCAGATCATTTGTTGTTAACCACACCCATTGTTCTATGGCTTTCTGATGCTTCCTCTTGCCCTTTTCCCTACTTCCTTTTCACAGACCTTAAAAAGAAAGTATCTTTGTCTAAAGAAGGATTAGAAAATTGGACTCAAAAGCCATCCCTTCACCTTCACCTCTCCTCTTTCCCGCTCTGTTCTTTCTTCCTTGAAACCTAGCAATGTGATGGTTAACTTTGATTTTCAACTTGATAGGATTAAGGGTCTAGGAAATCAGTAAATGAAGGTTGGAGGGCTTGCAGAGCTGACATAGCCCTCCCATCTTCAGATATGTCAGAGATTTGGAAAGATGATTCAATTCGCTAAAAGTGCAGTGGCTCAGCTTGCAGGTGAGTAGAACCACACAATGGGCTGGGGCTTGAGATGGGACAAAAAGGAACAAATAAGGAAGTCCAATGACATAGGAAGCTTTCTTCACTTCTGTTTCCCAGTTGTTATGGAGTGAGTAACCTCCTTCTCCACATACTGGGCTACCATGTGATTGTCTGCCAAACCTCAGTTTCTCCAATGGAGCCAACCTACCAAAGACTGGAGCCTTTCAAACTGTGAGCCAAAATAAATCCTTCTTCCCTAATTCATTTTTGTGAAGAATTCTGTTACAAAGACAAGTAAATGAATAACAACACAAAGGAAAAATAATAAGGAGCTATGTGTATATTATATAGGCCTAAAACTATGACAATTAAATGAATATTACAGAGAACATCCCTAAATTTAGAGAAAGACATGGACACTTACAATGAATTCCAAAAAGGGAGATACTATATTTGAAATGTAGATAGCACTCCTCCTTGTCCACTGGCTGAAGGATGATTTCACTCAGTGCTACCTCTCCTCTCTTTCTGTGACATGTGACATAAAAGAAAGAGTACTGACCTGGGAGATAAAGGAAATGAGACTTAGTCCCAGCTCTGTCACTCACTAGCTGTGTAGTTTCAAGCAAATTATTGAACTTCTCTGGGGGGTCTCTGTTTTCTCAACTGTGAAATGAGAAAGCTGGTCTTCATGTCCTGGGGTTCCTAATAGTTCTAATGCTATTCTCTATCCTCTTTCTTTCTTATACTTATATCCTCTTTCTCTCCTCTACATCTCTATCACACAGGATGGAGGTTGTGGTTCAGTTTAACTAAGTACATAGTGGGACTGAAGTCCTTTCCTAATTAGGAGAGGATTGTTCAAAGTGTTGTTCAGAGACTAGGCATAGTGATCTGTGCTTAGAATCACCGTCACTGTGTGCACATCTCTGCTTGCCCATACAGACAGAGCTCAAAGAAAAGACTCCAAATGCTAAGAGGGAAAGAACAGGGTAGGGGAGATAGAAAGACTGAAAACCATACTCTGCAGTTTGACAATGACATCTACCTACTGCTAGATCTGCTCTGGTAAGTGGTAGGCCAATCTCATAATGTTGTCTATAGCAGGAAACCCACCCCACATAGTCACTGTCTTTACTGTCTTACAAACTCTTCAAGTGTTTTCTGATCCATGTTGTTCATCATTCATGGAAACTTCCATTCACTTCCCACAAAGTGCATCATAGCTTCTCTGCTCTAACTGTGTCTCATCTGCCACACTTACTGCTATCTACCATACTTAACACTCTCTCATTTCCTCTGAATTGAGTGTTTTAGTCTACACGGTGTCTCATGATAATCACTACCTGTCTGGGAATTTAGGGTTTATCACAAATTCCATTTGAATTAAGATAATGTCTTCCAGTCTCCAGTTGAAGCTGTCCAGAGTTTGTGTGTATTTGATCATGTTTGCTCTCTTCACTCTCTTTGCAGGAAAGTTTAGTTTAATTCTATATCCTATCCTGTTCACCTTGCATAGAAGGACAAATCACAAATGTACTAAAAAAATAAAATAAGCCAGATCATTTTGAAATGGAGTATAAACCCCTTTGCTAAATAGGGGCATCAGCGAAGATTCATGGTAAAATAGTCTTGCCCATCAGTAGAATTCTTTTTAAGGGAATTATAAATTGTAGATTAGCATTTTTGTTCTAAGAGATATTATTTAATAGCTCGGAAGCTAGCTGGGGCTTCCAGAGATCATCTTGGCTTGAGTTGTCCCTTCTCCTGTGCATAATTACTACACTGCCACCGCATATTGCTATGACATGATACTGCACACATTAGCTGCATATTTTCATATTTTCCTCCCAGATTTCTGCATAGACTTGTCAGTGGGAAATCAGATGACAGCTCCTAGGAAGGCCTCCCTTACCAGTGAAAACTTGATGGGAGAGTCCCCACCCCCCCCCAAACAGGCCAAGAGTCCAGCCCTCAAGTTTAAAGTCTGAAAACTCAATTTTACCAGCCCTTCTAAAGGTCACTGAACACCCGGACTCAATCAAAGTGAGATGTCTGCATTCTCCAAATCTACACACTGGAATATCAATTCACCTGGAGTGGTAGATATATATGGAAATATCATCTAAATTGCAAATTCAGCCATATTATTCCTCTGCTTAGCATTTTCAATCGCTTCTTCCTGCCTACAGGATAAAATTCAAATTGCTAATAAGGTAACTCCTGACATGACCTCTTTCTACCTTATTTCCTTTCATGTCTTCCCTCATAGCCAACAATATAAACGTTCTCATTTTCTCCAAATACAGTGTTCCAGTGTCCTGCTCATTGTTCAAATATCCGCTTTAAATAGGCTCTCTGATTCTTAAACATAGTGCCCAAACCTACTATAGCACCTAAATTCATGACTGGCATTTCTAATCTTCAATTTTTAGGGATAAATGAAGATATTCCTTTACCTAATGTGACCTCACTGACATTTTAGTGTCTTGAGCACAGTCCAGGTAAGGTGTCTTCCCACTGAACAGCTAATCTTTACTTTGTATGGCATGACAATGGGTTAGTGTGTGTGTGTGTGTGTGTGTGTGTGTGTGTGTGTACACTTACCTCATATTCATGTGTCTATTTGATTGCTTCTAGACATATTCATGTGTGTATATGTACACATGCTTGAGTGTGCAAATGCATGTGGAGGCCAGAGATCAACAATGGGGGTATTCTTCAGTGTTCTCTGCCTTATTTATTGACGCAAGTTGTTCACTGCAATTCAGCAGTGACCCGAGACGTCTTTACTAGCACTAGGAATAGAGGTGTGTGCTACCACACCCAGCTGTCTCGAATGTGTGTACATTTCCTTCTTTGCTTGCTCAACTCATCTATGAGCCCGTTGAGAAGTGGAACCATTCATTTAACCCTTGTAACCTTGATACCAGAGTCTCTAGGACTTGGGCATACTTAAGCATGCTTGTTGAATAAGTGACTAAGCTCAGAAAATGATTTGATGGTAACAGGTTCGGGATGACATTTGCTAGATCCTCGCAACATCTGCTTTTACCAAGCAATTGGAATACCTTCCTCTCCTCTATGGATGCTCCTGTTAGTATCCCAGGGCCCTTTACTTCTATGGAAACCATGACCCATCTTGGCTCTTCAGGCTCCTTTATTTTGGTAACTACACATAGTTCTCATAGATGGCCCACTAGCAGTGGTTATTATAGTCTGATCTTTCATTTGTGAGTATCGGTTGCATTTCAGTGCTGAGGCCCCATGCTGGTCATCCTGATTAGAATGAGAAACACTGTGGTCTTTTATCTACATATTGAGTTCTCCTGATTCCTCTAGGCAGACATTGGGCGTCTCTTATTCTCAGCACCACGACATCATTAACAACTCTTGGGAGTCTGTTCCTTCTGCCAATAGATAATTCTACCTGTAATATGTTTTCGCTTACTTACAAGCTTCATTTGCAGAAACTGGCTTCCACCTGATCTGGCCGCTATTTCTGAAGTGAACAAAAGCTCCCATGTCTACTTGAGCCCTGCCCTCTTAAAAATAGATTCTAGCAAACGCTTTACCACTTTAGACCATGGCAATGGAAAAAATCTCTAAAGACCTTCTTTCCTAGGTTCCTATGCTCCAGAGGTGAGCCGAGGAAAGGGACCGTGTGGAAGATCCCTGAAGAAGACGCAGCCTTATCTGCTGGCAAGGGCTTGCGGCCATGAGGAACCTCCCAGCTTGCTTTGCACAGCCTGCCCTATATTGGCTCACCAAGCTGCTCAGATAACCTTCCTAGGGAAGCTGGCTCTGTGTCTTGTGTTCATTTATTTTAAACACAGTGTCTTCTCTTCATCCCTTGATGCCTATTGTGTTGTTTAATTGCTACCCTCTGCCTAGCGGTTGCCAGCATGATGCGCTGTGAGACCAATACACACAATGCTGTGTGTGCTTGGGGGGACTGACAAGCCCAGCTTCCAAACCAGATTTTCAAAGGGAGAAACCAATGAAACCCATTGTCGAGAAAGTGATAATTTCTGTGCCATGCAATTATACCCTTTAAAAAATATACCTCTGGTGCACTATCCTGCCAACAGTTTACTGACGACGAGGAAACAAAACCAGCAGTTGATGCTAGAATGGCTATCGAAACCCTATAATCATCTTAAAAATAGATTTATATAGGGAACCTGGTTGTTATGAGTGTGGTTTTATAATATATTTCAGAAGAAAAATAATTCTCTTCACGACTTTAGCCATTTCAGCTTCTATTCCAGTACTCTAGACATTTGGGTTGAAGAGACATGGATTGAGGGTAAAGAAGAGAGAAAACCAATATGAACTTCCAGGGTTATTCTTTGTCATATGCTTATCCTCAATTCACCCACCCATTATGCTCTGACTCCCCACAGCACTATCATTAAGAGAACAGTTGCTCACTGATCATTCCACCAAGAGGCATAAAAGCAAGCCTTGTCTCCACAATTACTGATGCACAAATAACCATGGGCCTGTGTTTCCCTTTATCCCAAGTCTCCCTCTCCCCATGCAGGACTCTTCAGCACTCTCTCCACCTCCAAGGACCAAGAGTGCACTTCCCAGAGAGGCTCAGTCACAGCAAAAACTGCTGGGATGAGTCAACAAATGTCCTTTGCCCCCTTCCCAGATTCTTGCAAGTTAAAGTGTTAAGAGTCTTCAAAGGTCTAAAGAAGGGATGAAGAGATGGCCTGGTGCTTAAGAGCAAATATTGATTTTTTTTTCTAAAGGACCTGAGTTGAGTTCTCCACACCCATATCAGGTAGCTCAGAGCTACGTATTAGCTCTATAACCAGGTGATCTGTCTTTTGAGCCTCAGCAGGCACACGCACACATGCGTGCACACCCATGTGCAGGCACAGAATTTAAAATAAAAATAAATCTGTTTTTTGGTTTTTTTTTAAAGTCTCAGGATATGCAATACCTGATCAGATGTACAAAGGACATGTGACCCTAGCCTGTGTGGTTAAGAAGGCTGATTGGATCATTTGATGTCACTTGTAATGTAGTCAATTCAATGAGAGGTGTCTAATTGATTTTAGAAAAGCTGTGTGGGTCTTGCCCAACACCCGCAAGGGCCCACACGGGACTCCCCATGGGATCCTAAGACCTCTGGTGAGTGGAACACAGCGCCTGCCCCAATCCAATCGCTCAGAACTTGAGACTGCGGTACATAGGGAAGCAGGCTACCCGGGCCTGATCTGGGGCACAAGTCCCTTCCGCTGGACTCGAGCCCCAGGCTACCTTGCCAGCAGAGTCTTGCCCAACACCCGCAAGGGCCCACACGGGACTCCCCATGGGATCCTAAGACCTCTGGTGAGTGGAACACAGCGCCTGCCCCAATCCAATCGCGCGGAACCTGAGACTGCGGAACATAGGGAAGCAGGCTACCCGGGCCTGATCTGGGGCACAAGTCCCTTCCGCTCAACTCGAGCCCCGGGCTACCTTGCCAGCTGAGTCGCCTGACACCCGCAAGGGCCCACACAGGATTCCACACGTGATCCTAAGACCTCTAGTGAGTGGAACACAACTTCTGCCAGGAGTCTGGTTCGAACACCAGATATCTGGGTACCTGCCTTGCAAGAAGAGAGCTTGCCTGCAGAGAATACTCTGCCCACTGAAACTAAGGAGAGTGCTACCCTCCAGGTCTGCTTATAGAGGCTAACAGAGTCACCTGAAGAACAAGCTCTTAACAGTGACAACTAAAACAGCTAGCTTCAGAGATTACCAGATGGTGAAAGGCAAACGTAAGAATCCTACTAACAGAAATCAAGACCACTCACCATCATCAGAACGCAGCACTCCCACCCCACCTAGTCCTGGGCACCCCAACACAACCGAAAATCTAGACCCAGATTTAAAAACATTTCTCATGATGATGATAGAGGACATCAAGAAGGACTTTCATAAGTCACTTAAGAATTACAGGAGAGCACTGCTAAAGAGTTACAGGCCCTTAAAGAAAAGCAGGAAAACACAGCCAAACAGGTAGAAATCATTAAAGAAAAACAGGAAAACACATCCAAACAGGTGATGGAAATGAACAAAACCATACTAGAACTAAAAGGGGAAGTAGACACAATAAAGAAAACCCAAAGCGAGGCAACGCTGGAGATAGAAACCCTAGGAAAGAGATCTGGAACCATAGACGCGAGCATCAGCAACAGAATACAAGAAATGGAAGAGAGAATATCAGGTGCAGAAGATTCCATAGAGAACATCGACACAACAGTCAAAGAAAATACAAAATGCAAAAGGATCCTAACTCAAAACATCCAGGTAATCCAGGACACAATGAGAAGACCAAACCTACGGATAATAGGAATTGATGAGAATGAAGATTTTCAACTTAAAGGGCCAGCTAATATTTTCAACAAAATAATAGAAGAAAACTTCCCAAACATAAAAAAAGAGATGCCCATGATCATACAAGAAGGCTACAGAACTCCAAATAGACTGGACCAGAAAAGAAATTCCTCCCGACACATAATAATCAGAACAACAAATGCACTAAATAAAGATAGAATATTAAAAGCAGTAAGGGAGAAAGGTCAAGTAACATATAAAGGAAGGCCTATCAGAATTACATCAGACTTTTCACCAGAGACTATGAAAGCCAGAAGAGCCTGGACAGATGTTATACAGACACTAAGAGAACACAAATGCCAGCCCAGGCTACTATACCCGGCCAAACTCTCAATTACCATAGATGGAGAAACCAAAGTATTCCACGACAAAACCAAATTCACACAATATCTTTCCATGAATCCAGCCCTTCAAAGGATAATAACAGAAAAGAAGCAATACAAGGACGGAAATCACGCCCTAGAACAACCAAGAAAGTAATCATTCAACAAACCAAAAAGAAGACAGCCACAAGAACAGAATGCCAACTCTAACAACAAAAATAAAAGGGAGCAACAATTACTTATCCTTAATATCTCTTAATATCAATGGACTCAATTCCCCAATAAAAAGACATAGACTAACAGACTGGCTACACAAACAGGACCCAACATTCTGCTGCTTACAGGAAACCCATCTCAGGGAAAAAGACAGACACTACCTCAGAATGAAAGGCTGGAAAACAATTTTCCAAGCAAATGGACTGAAGAAACAAGCTGGAGTAGCCATTTTAATATCGGATAAAATCGACTTCCAACCCAAAGTTATCAAAAAAGACAAGGAGGGACACTTCATACTCATCAAAGGTAAAATCCTCCAAGAGGAACTCTCAATTCTGAATATCTACGCACCAAATGCAAGGGCAGCCACATTCATTAGAGACACTTTAGTAAAGCTCAAAGCATACATTGCACCTCACACAATAATAGTGGGAGACTTCAACACACCACTTTCTTCAAAGGACAGATCGTGGAAACAGAAACTAAACAGGGACACAGTGAAACTAACAGAAGTTATGAAACAAATGGACTTGACAGATATCTACAGAACATTTTATCCTAAAACAAAAGGATATACCTTCTTCTCAGCACCTCACGGGACCTTCTCCAAAATTGACCATATAATTGGTCACAAAACAGGCCTCAATAGATACAAAAATATTGAAATTGTCCCATGTATCCTATCAGACCACCATGGCCTAAGACTGATCTTCAATAACAACATAAATAATGGAAAGCCAACATTCACGTGGAAACTGAACAACACTCTTCTCAATGATACCTTGGTCAAGGAAGGAATAAAGAAAGAAATTAAAGACTTTTTAGAGTTTAATGAAAATGAAGCCACAACATACCCAAACCTATGGGACACAATGAAAGCATTTCTAAGAGGGAAACTCATAGCTCTGAGTGCCTCCAAGAAGAAACGGGAGACAGCACATACTAGCAGCTTGACAAAACATCTAAAAGCCCTAGAAAAAAAGGAAGCAAATTCACCCAAGAGGAGTATACGGCAGGAAATAATCAAACTCAGGGGTGAAATCAACCAAGTGGAAACAAGAAGAACTATTCAAAGAATTAACCAAACGAGGAGTTGGTTCTTTGAGAAAATCAACAAGATAGATAAACCCTTAGCTAGACTCACTAAAGGGCATAGGGACAAAATCCTAATTAACAAAATCAGAAATGAAAAGGGAGACATAACAACAGATTCTGAAGAAATCCAAAACACCATCAGATCCTTCTACAAAAGGCTATACTCAACAAAACTGGAAAACCTGGACGAAATGGACAAATTTCTGGACAGATACCAGGTACCAAAGTTGAATCAGGATCAAGTTGATCATCTAAACAGTCCCATATCACCTAAAGAAATAGAAGCAGTTATTAATAGTCTCCCAACCAAAAAAAGCCCAGGACCAGATGGGTTTAGTGCAGAGTTCTATCAGACCTTCAAAGAAGATCTAATTCCAGTTCTGCACAAACTATTTCACAAAATAGAAGTAGAAGGTACTCTACCCAACTCATTTTATGAAGCCACTATTACGCTGATACCTAAACCACAGAAAGACCCAACAAAGATAGAGAACTTCAGACCAATTTCTCTTATGAATATCGATGCAAAAATCCTCAATAAAATTCTCTCTAACCGAATCCAAGAACACATTAAAGCAATCATCCATCCTGACCAAGTAGGTTTTATTCCAGGGATGCAGGGATGGTTTAATATACGAAAATCCATCAATGTAATCCATTATATAAACAAACTCAAAGACAAAAACCACATGATCATCTCGTTAGATGCAGAAAAAGCATTTGACAAGATCCAACACCCATTCATGATAAAAGTTTTGGAAAGATCAGGAATTCAAGGCTCATACCTAAACATGATAAAAGCAATCTACAGCAAACCAGTAGCCAACATCAAAGTAAATGGAGAGAAGCTGGAAGCAATCCCACTAAAATCAGGGACTAGACAAGGATGCCCACTTTCTCCCTACCTTTTCAACATAGTACTTGAAGTATTAGCCAGAGCAATTCGACAACAAAAGGAGATCAAGGGGATACAAATTGGAAAAGAGGAAGTCAAAATATCACTTTTTGCAGATGATATGATAGTATATATAAGTGACCCTAAAAATTCTACCAGAGAACTCCTAAACCTGATAAACAGCTTCGGTGAAGTAGCTGGATATAAAATAAACTCAAACAAGTCAATGGCCTTTCTCTATACAAAGAATAAACAGGCTGAGAAAGAAATTAGGGAAACAACACCCTTCTCAATAGTCACAAATAATATAAAATATCTTGGCGTGACTCTAACTAAGGAAGTGAAAGATCTGTATGATAAAAACTTCAAATCTCTGAAGAAAGAAATTAAGGAAGATCTCAGAAGATGGAAAGATCTCCCATGCTCATGGATTGGCAGGATCAACATTGTAAAAATGGCTATCTTGCCAAAAGCAATCTACAGATTCAATGCAATCCCCATCAAAATTCCAACTCAATTCTTCAACGAATTGGAAGGAGCAATTTGCAAATTTGTCTGGAATAACAAAAAACCTAGGATAGCAAAAAGTCTTCTCAAGGATAAAAGAACTTCTGGCGGAATCACCATGCCAGACCTAAAGCTTTACTACAGAGCAATTGTGATAAAAACTGCATGGTACTGGTATAGAGACAGACAAGTAGAGCAATGGAATAGAATTGAAGACCCAGAAATGAACCCACACACCTATGGTCACTTGATCTTCGACAAGGGAGCTAAAACCATCCAGTGGAAGAAAGACAGCATTTTCAACAATTGGTGCTGGCACAACTGGTTGTTATCGTGTAGAAGAATGCGAATCGATCCATACTTATCTCCTTGTACTAAGGTCAAATCTAAGTGGATCAAGGAACTTCACATAAAACCAGAGACACTGAAACTTATAGAGGAGAAAGTGGGGAAAAGCCTTGAAGATATGGGCACAGGGGAAAAATTCCTGAACAGAACAGCAATGGCTTGTGCTGTAAGATCGAGAATTGACAAATGGGACCTAATGAAACTCCAAAGTTTCTGCAAGGCAAAAGACACCGTCAATAAGACAAAAAGACCACCAACAGATTGGGAAAGGATCTTTACCTATCCTAAATCAGATAGGGGACTAATATCCAACATATATAAAGAACTCAAGAAGGTGGACTTCAGAAAATCAAATAACCCCATTAAAAAATGGGGCTCAGAACTGAACAAAGAATTCTCACCTGAGGAATACCGAATGGCAGAGAGGCACCTGAAAAAATGTTCAACATCCTTAATCATCAGGGAAATGCAAATCAAAACAACCCTGAGATTCCACCTCACACCAGTCAGAATGGCTAAGATCAAAAATTCAGGTGACAGCAGATGCTGGCGTGGATGTGGAGAAAGAGGAACACTCCTCCATTGTTGGTGGGAGTGCAGGCTTGTACAACCACTCTGGAAATCAGTCTGGCGGTTCCTCAGAAAACTGGACATAGTACTACTGGAGGATCCAGCAATACCTCTCCTGGGCATATATCCAGAAGATGCCCCAACTGGTAAGAAGGACACATGCTCCACTATGTTCATAGCAGCCTTATTTATAATAGCCAGAAGCTGGAAAGAACCTAGATGCCCCTCAACAGAGGAATGGATACAGAAAATGTGGTACATCTACACAATGGTGTACTACTCAGCTATTAAAAAGAATGAATTTATGAAATTCCTAGCCAAATGGATGGACCTGGAGGGCATCATCCTGAGTGAGGTAACACATTCACAAAGAAACTCACACAATATGTATTCACTGATAAGTGGATATTAGCCCCAAACCTAGGATACCCAAGATATAAGATATAATTTGCTAAACACATGAAACTCAAGAAGAATGAAGACTGAAGTGTGGACACTATGCCCCTCCTTAGATTTGGGAACAAAACACCCATGGAAGGAGTTACAGAGACAAAGTTTGGAGCTGAGATGAAAGGATGGACCATGTAGAGACTGCCATATCCAGGGATCCACCCCATAATCAGCATCCAAACGCTGACACCATTGCATACACTAGCAAGATTTTATTGAAAGGACCCAGATGTAGCTGTCTCTTGTGAGACTATGCCGGGGCCTAGCAAACACAGAAGTGGATGCTCACAGTCAGCTAATGGATGGATCATAGGGCTCCCAATGGAGGAGCTAGAGAAAATAGCCAAGGAGCTAAAGGGATCTGCAACCCTATAGGTGGAACAACATTATGAACTAACCAGTACCCCGGAGCTCTTGACTCTAGCTGCATATATATCAAAAGATGGCCTAGTCGGCCATCACTGGAAAGAGAGGCCCATTGGACTTCCAAACTTTATATGCCCCAGTACAGGGGAACTCCAGGGCCAAAAATGGGGAGTGGGTGGGCAGGGGAGTGGGGGTGGGTGGATATGGGGGACTTTTGGTATAGCATTGGAAATGTAAATGAGGTAAATGAGTTAAATACCTAATAAAAAATGGAAAAAAAAAAAAAAAGAAAAGCTGTGTGGTACACGGTTGAGAGTACAAGCACTGAATAGATCATTTGAGTTGGAATCCAGGCACTTTACAGAAGACTATGGCTTTTTTCCCATCATCAGTCTCCCATATGTAAAGCTGGAGTTGAGATAGTTCCCACTGTAAAGAGTTGTCATAGGTTCAAAGCAGGTATACACAAAAGTTCCAGACTCCCCAGTGCAATGCAAGTGCAGTTTAATGATGTTATCTGCTGCTGTAATTGCTGCAATGGTCAGAGGAGTGAGCTTACTGGCTGACAATTTCTTATATTGACTGTGCTGTAAATATACCAAGAACTTTCTGAAACAGTATTGGTGGATTTTATGAAATTCTTTAAGGGGAAGTATGCCTTCACAAATATCCTGCTTTCCCAGGAAAAACATCATCCTATGATGCATTAAAAAAATGACATGACAGTTGCTTCTCTATAGAAATCGCCTTAAGTAGAGAGCTGCAGGTGGAAGGGCAGAAGGAGGGAATATTTAAAATTAAATGGAGAACATGAAATTATAAAATAAATAGAAAAGAAAGACAAAAATAAAACCAAAGACAAAAACAAAGTAAGAGACTAACACCATGACCTACATAATCTATAGAGTATTTTCTAAAAGGAGGCTTGGGGGGGAGTAATTTTAGCATGATTTTGGTTTAAATTGATCTGCTATTTGTATAGATTTGGGGAATGTTTACAGTGACTTACGTTCTGAGAGATTAAATTCTGTTCTAGCGGCTCTGCTTTCTGTTCATAGAAGGTATACATCAACAAATCCAACTCCCTTCAAGCTGAAATCTTCGCCCAACCAACTCTCAGATCTTTTCTTTTATTGGCATCCAGCATCTAGTAGTTGCTCACTAAACAGTAATGTAGTGATAAAAATGAATGAGGAGTAAGGATTAGCCTCCATTTCACAGGCTAGGAAATGACTGCAGTGTTAGTTGTGTGGGAACTCAGGTGAGATATGGAGTCAGACGCAGGATCAGGTCCCAGCTCTGGCAGACACTGACTTTGTGGCATTTGCAAGGCTTCTGAGACTCTTTCGTTATAGCAGTGACAATAATAATTATCCCCTCACAGGGTTTTGAGTGACGTTTGTATGAAAGGAAAGGGTTGGTAAAATGTTTTGGTTTTTATTTTTTTTTCTTTTTTAAGCAGCAAATCCATGTTCAGATGGAGTGTGTCCTTCTTAACTGAGTGAATGAAAGTCTCACAAACGAATCGGTTCTCTACAGTTTGCAAGCCCAACAAAGAGAGTTTTGGTGCAGGGGCTGCATTCATGTTGGAAACTTCCAGTCCTTCAAGGAGGGGAGCACTGAAAAAAAATGAGGGAGAAAGTGGAGAAAGGAAATTGGGATAAGGAAGACTGAAAAGCAAGGAGGAAGCAATTTCACCTCAACTGTAGTCATTCAGGGAGAGCGGGGCAAACACTGTGGAAATTGTTCCTCAGAAGTGGACAGCCTGCCCTTGATCCTTTCTTTTTTTCAGCTCTCCTCACAGGGTCTGCGCTGGTATTTAGAGTGACTTTTCAATTAGCCAAACCTCCTGAAGTCTGGATCCAGGCTGGGAGACGCTTGCCAGGGCAGTGGCTTTTATCTTATTCAGTCATAAGGAACATGGAAATCAATTTTTCCCAATCTCAGTTATAGCTTGAAATCCATCCTTTTTAAGGCAGCAGGAGGATTAATCTATTGAATGGTTTTCGGGATTTTGCTGACATATAAACATTTTAAGAATACATTACATTTTTTTCCTCTTTCCCTAGCACTATTTTTAAAATGAAGCCAACTCGCGGTGCCAGCCAGGACAAGAAAGATGGCCACGCATTTCTTCCCTGGGAGAGTGCAAAACCATTTTTTCCCCAAAGCCTGAAGCACAAACTTAAATTCCCATCGGTTAGTGCTGTCCTCTTGACCAGCTCTCCCATGTCACACGGAAGGTCCCTCTTCTCATGCAGACATTTATAACCCCAAATAATTCAATTTAGCAGCTTCTAGACGCCAGAGAATGCTCCTTACAGGGGAGTGTCTGCTCTGGTGCTTTGCTCTCTTGCACATAACAGTGACGGAAGTAACCCAGGCAGCTGTGGTTTGGGTCAGGAAGAGGCTGAGCACAATCATTTCCAAAATGTTGGCTGTAGAACTGATGAGAATTAGACAGCCATTTCAAAGATGCTAGAACGATTCCAAGGTATTGTCTATAGAGTGAATCAAAGGCAAACTCCTGCAGCTGGAGAGATGGCTCAGCAGTTAAGGTCAGTTACCATTCCTGCCCAGGGCCCGGGTTCAGTTCTCAGCACTCATATGGGGGTTCACAACTAGCAGTAACTTCAGTACCAAGGTGATTGGATGCCCTCTTCCAGCCTCCACAGTCACCTGCAAACATGTGGTACACACAAACTCATTCAGGCTCAGATAAATAAATAAATAAATAAATAAATAAATAAATAAATAAATAAATAAATAAATAAATAAAAATACTTACATATATATCCCTGGATTCAAATGTATTTAGATTCTATTATAATATAATAAAATGTAATACTAAAGTACTACATGTGGTCATAAATAAAAATGTTATTTAGTATATAATAGATAGCAAAATAGATGTAACATCAAAATATGAATAGAACAATGAATAATCACTAATTAGGCTAAGCATATGTTAAAGTAAAAAAGTGTTGCGTGCTGCAAAAATTTTCCATCTATTTACTCTGAGAGTAGTCTCAAAGGCCTATTGTCAATTAATAAATAAGGGTTAATATTGTCTGCTAGTTCATGGAGCATAACACTAAAATGTTTTAGACCCACTGATTACCATTTTATAAGTCGCTATTGGAACAGAACTATTCATAGCCACAAAATAATTGTCATGTGCTGTGGCAGGGAAGGTTATGGAGACTCGTGGGGAGTGGGGAAGTGCAAACTCATGCCTATGGTCATGGATTCAGTGGATACTGAGAACAGCAAGAACAAAATGAGTAGGGCCGTACTGTTTCCTGAAGCTGTGCAGAATACACACAGTTATACCAAGATGCTATGGGATGGTCACCTTCAGGATTTCCTTCAGCATCTCTTCTCAGGATCCCCTGGAAGAGTTCTAATAATTATATTCATCTGGTAATAAGGTTATCCACACAAGGAAACAATTGAACATATGGCATTCAAGTTCATCCTGACTTCTGCTTCTATTTCTAATGGATGGCTTTGGACAGTTGTCACTCGGCAGACTCATGGTACTGCATTGGGATCTATTCAAACTTAGATTAACTTTGACTCCGTGGGAGAGATTAATGTCATTTGCAGAGAGTTCTATTTGTGCTTAATGTATTGCTAACCATCACAGGGTATGCACAGCTTCCAGGAATACCTGTGTAGCTCTCTGTGCTGATCTGCTTGTTAATGAAATGAAACGCAGGATGGAAGTCTGGGTGAAATAATGAATCCCTTGTGTGGTACTCTGTGCCAGAGCTAGATGGGCAATAGGAAGAGACAAGATTTGAAATGTTGGAAGTCAGAAGCTACTCTCAATAAAAGCCTTCCAGTACTCTAATGTACAAATTTGTAAACAAATGGTCCAATCCTAGTGAGGGTCATTTCATTAAGATGGAAGTTTGTGCATGTCCAAAATAGATGTAACTGCTGGGCAAGGGCTGCCATTGTACCACCACTATGGAATTTACATTTTTGAAGATATAAATCTGTACCAATAGGATAAACGGTGAGTATGTCTACGGGAGGAGTTTCATGACTTAATTATCTGTTACAATTTGAATATGGAATGTCTCCAAGTTCTCATATTGAAGGTCTAGTTCTTAACTGGTGGCAATATTTTGTTAAGTGCTAGAAATCTTAGAAGGTAGGATACTGCTAGGGAAACCAGCTTACTGGGAACAGGTCTTTGATGATATAGGAGTTCTGGCCCGTTTTAGCATCCCCATCCCTTCCTCCTGTACCGTGACATGAACTGTTCTGTTCTATCCCAGCTCTCTATCACTCCAGATCTCTGTCAGTCACTCTACCTCTCTGTCACAGTGGAATGACAACTCTGTAACCTTGAAACCACGAATCAGAACAAATAACTCTTCCATTTAAGGGAATCTTGGTCACAAAAAAAGTGACTGAAACACCACAAAAAAAATTTAATCAACTACAGATGGTAGAAGAAATGTCAAATTTTAAAAAGATTATTACAGAAATATACCTGCCAACTAATCAATTCTATTTCCACACTTCATTGTGTTGATGATATTTTAATGCTATGATTTATTTGACCATTCTAAGCAAATATTTTCTTTTGTATCTAAGGTTCTATTTATAATTTTGGATAATTTAGACTATTCTCTAAATTTTATAAGCCTCTATGTCCACAAAGCCAGCATCCACTAGTATGGCAAAGATGTGGCTTCTTCATATCTTTTGGCACAAATTCAGCAATAGCCTTCACCATAGTATTTCCTGTTAGTACAACTGTTAAGGCATTAAAACATCATGCTCTGAGTCAGAAAGACTTGAGTTCAAGGTCCAATTCCACAACTAGTCACATTTCTGTCCTAAGACTTCTTCAGACAGTTACAGATGCATTTCACCATCTGCCAAACTTCATGGTTCTTACTGAGAAGTAAGTTTAAGGGCACACAAGCACTTAATATTTTACCTGATATGGAGAGTATATCAATGAATGTGAATGGTCATTATATATGTGTGTGTGTGTGTGTGTGTGTGTGTGTGTGTGTGTGTGTGTGTATGTGTGTGTGTGTATGTGTGTGTATGTGTGTATATGTGTGTATATGTGTGTATGTGTGTGTATATATGTGTGTATATGTATGTGTATGTGTGTGTATGTGTGTATATGTGTGTATGTGTGTATGAGTGTGTGTGTGTGTGCATGTGTGTGTGAGTATGTGTGTGTGTGTGTGTGTTTGTGTGTGTGTGTAGTAAGGTTGGAGGTGGAGAGATGGCTCAGAGGTTAAGATGCTTGCTGCTCTTACAGAAGAGCAGAGTTCAATTCCCAGCACCAATGTTGGACTGCTCAAAGCCACCTGTATTACTACTCCAGGAGATCTAACACCCACTTCTGGCCTCTGTGCATACCTGCACATATATGTATCTACTCATACACAAACCCACACATATGCACATAAATAAGAATAAAATAAATATTTTTAAAAGAGCAGCAAGATTAACCTAACACACACACACACACACACACACACACACACACACACCCATTATATAGAACTTAAAGTTATCCACTATACAGACTTTCCCACTAGGCTCACACTACCTTGTTGGGAGCATTAAACTAGAAACTTATTCTTTGGGTCTGAGCTATTCATTAAAATTTTAATGGCTAAACAAATAGCCATTCTTTGCAGATCTGGTGTACTTTCCTTCACGCGTACTTCCAGGGGTCAGAGTAGGTTGTGCAAGTTGATAAATTGTGTTTATTTATTGGCAAGCCTGCTCCGAATAACATGCAAATGATATGCAAGATGACATAGACATTCACGTCAACGACTCAGCCACTTATGGTAATAGCACTCCAATCCTGCTCTGTCTCTGATGGTGGCTGCATTGTTCTTTCATAAGTATCGATTACTCTTGACTTCTGCTGATGCAGCCAGAGAAGTTTGTCAGAAGGTAGGAGAAGGGACCCATCCTTTGCTTTACTGTGTCCTTCATTCCAGTCTCACATTTATTCTGGGACTCACATCGTTGGGGTTGGGGTCTCTGTGTATCATTGCCTGCAGTATGTGGAAGGGTTTCCTTCCCTGGGACACTGTTGTCTTCAAAGAAGGGTGGATGCTGTCTGTCTAGTTTACTGTTATTAAAATGACATTCATCTTGGGCCCTAGAAATCAGACAAATATAGACCAGAAAATAGAGCCTATCATTCCTTATCTGCTAAAAAAAAAAAGACCTAAAACAAAACAGTATTCCTATTGGCATCTGGCAGTCAACACAGAGCATTCCCTCTGAGAACTCATTGTGTCAGGTGGCAGTATTCCCTCACATGGGCCCAGATCGGCCTCTCTTCGTGATAAACAGGCCTGGATGTGGCAATCATTTCTTTCCCTAGGAATGCAATGATGATGTGATTTCCAAGGCCCTGTTCTGGATGTATGAGTAGCGAACCCATGATCCATCATCCACAATAAACTGTCTTCGCGTAGGTATTAATTTAGTCTTATGTAATATATAGAAGCGATTTGTTGGCTGGTGAGCAGAAAGCATGTGTTTAAGCAGGCCAAACCTATTTGGGCCTCTCTTACACATCTCTCGAACTCGATCACATATAACATGCATATTGATGGCCGCTTCATATCGGAGGCTATTTTCCAAAATGCTTTTTTCATAGTCTTCATTACAACACAATACTGCTGTAGAGAAGAAATAGGGGATGGCTATAGCTAAGCACACTGGAGTGTTCAGGCTCGTTAATTCATTAGGCAATCATAAGAATACACAACAATGCAGTAGAGTGGCTTGTTTTTTTTTTTTCCTATTTAATCATTTCAAATGGATACTACTTTTTAAGGGTTATTTATTAAGCTAAATTTTGGCTCTTAGAGATATGTTCAAACCTCATGAAGATCTAAGAGTTTAATTTTCCTTTGGACAGCAGGCTAGCAACAGGATATGAGGCAGCCTCCTGCTTTTTATTCAGAAAAGCTTTCTCTATCTGCTTAGGCCAACAGAAATAGAAAAGAGCCATTCTCAGGCATGTTCTGATAAGCACACTAATATCAGTGCATATTAAGTATGCCTTAAATACATTTACTAATACAGTTTTAAATTTTACTAAAGTTAAAAGTCTTTTGGCTTCAACGTGCTGTCACTACAAATATGTATTTTAATGCACAGTCACGCAGTGAGACTAATTTAAATGTTTTGGTGTGGGGAGGGATACTGAGCTTAACAAATTTACTTGGCATGTATTTTATACTTACAGCAAAGCTCACGAGGCTCAGGCTAGCCCAGTTTAAGACTCAAGAGCCTCGTAGAATGGCCATGTCACTGAGCACTAAATAGTCTCAGCAAGGGCTGCTATGCTAACCTATGGCTTATCCTACCCCATGGCTTTAATTTTTACTGCTGAAAGAGCCTGCTCTTAAAGTTGCAGTCCACCATGAGCAGAGAAGCCCTCCCAGCTCAGCACAAAAATGGAAGAGTCCCTTTCTCATTGAGGCTCTCTCCTCTTCGTTTGATCTTAGCTGGAGAGGAGAGTGTCTCTAAGCACAGGTGGCTGAGCTTATCCAGAGGATGACCCTGCACAGAGATTCCTGTGGGTGCTGCATGACTCAGCAAGTAAGTCCTGCTCAGCCCTCTCCACTGGGTGATAATCAGGTACTATGTTATGACCAATCATCCCTTCTCACCTATCATCTCAGAAAACCTCTGAGGACAGTCATGTAGTCTACGGCCAGATTACAGGCTCACCTTTATCCCAATAAGACCTTGCCTGGCATGTTCTTGGCATTCCTCTTCAGGTCAATGAGCATCCCCTGGCCTCAACCCTAGCCAGTAACATTCGCCCACCTTGGAAATTCCTACCCATTACTCAAGATCTATACAGCCCTTGTTCACCCCAAATAAAGTGGAATTGTTTCACTAAATTTGCAGCCATGCAAAGCCTGTCCCAACCCCTTCTGCTCCCTTTGTCTTTGAGGCCTGGTGGCCACAGTCCCTGAGAAGAAGTGAGGGCCACAATCATTTTAATCAGAAAATTATAAAAGACGTAAACTACCAATGGTTTGCATATCTCCTAATGTTTTCTCTACATTTTTTTTCTTTCCTGGAAAGAACTTCTTCTTTCTGACAACTAGGATTCAAAGGTCCCAGATCTAAGGTGAGATAGAACTCAGTTTGTCATTTATATAATGTATTTCCTTTTTAATGATTTAGTCCATTCTCTGTTTGAGAGTGCGAACAGACTGATCCCTTGCTCCCACTGTTTCAGAAGGCTGAATTTTAATGTTGAAGACCTAGTCCTTCCCAACACTTCCCTGGAGATTCTCATATCGATAGATCATGCATGTGAAGACGTTTTCCCATTTGTTTACTTCATGTTATCTTGTCTTGCATTTAACCCTTTGACTCCCCGCTATGACGATCAGTTGTACCTTTCTAAGCACTCCCTTCCCATCCCTGGTGATCTCTCTTGTATCTCTCTTCAGCCACATTTCCCATGAATTCCCTTCCTATCAGCTGCCCAATAAACCAGGTCCTTACTTTATTTTTCATGGCTGTGGTTTGGGGCTTTGTTCCAGAGAAGAACCAGTGAAGTTTAGACTAGGTTGTTGTACTGATCCTAGGTTCCCTCATGTATTTATTTTGCTGAAAGAAGACAGCTGGGATCAGCTTCAGTGAGACAATTCAACTTGCTACAGTGGAGAAGATTGTAAACCTGTTGTTAACTCTTGCCTTCTGTTCCTGAGGTCTTTATAGAAAATGAAAATGTTTCTAAGTCTTCTATAAAGCCTGGCTATAAAGCTTGTGGTATTAGGGGAATCTTCTCTAAGGCCCATAGAAGACTCGTGAGTGTTCTCCTGCTTATGTGGAAGTTAGAGGACACTTCCTCTATCTGTGGTTGACCAGAAATCAATCTGACTGTTGCCACACAACAGAAATGTGACCAGCAGTACTGAAGAACTCAATTTTAATGAATTTGCAGTACGAATTGGTAGTTTTAAAAGCCCTTACATGGTTCAGGGCAGGGCACATGCTGCCAGCCCATGGGTCAAAGTCAGAGAAGAGCTTGCTAGAGTTGGAAGTCCCCTTCCACCTTGAGTCTGCTGAGCCTTCTCACTGACCCTGGTGGTTTAATTGTTCTCAATAGGTTCAGAACCTTTGAAACAATTGAGATTTATGGATACTTTTGTATCTTTTATGAAGACTGAATGACCCTAATTATTTCTGATAAAAATTTAGCATCTAAACTCAAGGGTCTTCTTGATGTAAAGTGTGCACAGAATTGCAAAGCTTCTCCATAGAAAGTACATGTAAATGTACACCTATGTGTTGAGCTGACAGCATTTTTTTATCTGAGGTAAAAAAAATTAATGAAATTAATTTTGCTTATTTCTTTTAATTCTTAAAATATGGTTACTGTTAAAAATTCAAAGTCCTTATTTGGCTCACGCTATATCTACACCAGACAATGCTGTTCCGGGCAGTGTTTCCCTGGATTGTGGAATCCTCTATTTAATTTATAGGAAGAATGAAATAAGCAACATGAATACATTATTTCACATGATTTCTCATGGTAACTATAGGTAAAGTAGATATTATCTTTTTTTCCAAGGAAAGGGCTCAGAATACACACACACACACACACACACACACACACACACACACACACAGAAAGGGGGGGGGAGACAGAGAGAACGTTAAGTCTGAAGCCAGACAGTTCCCTCCACAGCATGTATCACCTGCTGGCTGTGTCACCTTGCTGGCTGGTGTTCTGCTGGTGACATTCAATGAGCCAACACATGGCCACATCTGAATCCATTAGACCCTCATCTATTTAGCACTACTTGTGTGTGCACAGCACAGTTAGATTTACTGTATTCATTATGCTATATGTTAGAACCTCACAGGTAAAATAGCTCCAGGAATAAAATGATCTCCAAGAGATACCCACATCCTTCTTTCATGCATTGAGTTTGCATGATAGCACAAACTCAAAATAAATATATAAATAACATTGAAATCTTTAAATTCAATTTTAAACACCTCTACTTAATGTAATGTTACTACTCAATAGAATTAAAAATCTGTAGGTCAAAGCCTACCTAAGGAGTAACAAAATAAATTTATTTGCCACAATCAGAATTTGAAACAGTGAACTGGACTCAGACAATAAATATCAAAATACATCCCTGTTCTACTTTGGTTTCCACTGTTGTGATAAACACTATGACCAAAGGCAGCCTGAGAGGAACACGGTTTACTTCAGCTTACAGGTCATAGTCATTCATCAAGGAAAACCAAGGCAAGACCTCGTGACAGGAACCTGAAGGCAGGACCTAAAGCCAAAACCATGCAAGAATTCTGCTTACTGACTTGCTTCTAGGGTTACATCCATCAACTTTTCTTATGCATCCCAGACCCACCTGCCTAAGCGTGATGTCATCCAAAGTGGACTGGATCCTCCTGTATCAATTAGCAATCAAGAAAAGGCCCCCACAGACATGCCTACAGGCCAATACAATAAAGGTGGTTTCTCAGCTAATGTCCCTTCTTCCCAAGTGTGTCAGGTTAACAACGGACCCTAAACCAGGGCAACCCCATATATAAGAGTGAATATTGCACCTTCAGTTAGAGTTGTATAGGTGTGAGCATTATAATGAACAGTGCAATCTTATTTTAAAGCTATCACCATGTGTTTTACATATGGACTTAAATATTTTATTTCTTTTTAATCTGAGCCAATGTATCCCAGTCTGGCTTGAACGCAAAATCCTCCTGTCTCAGTCCCTAAATGGCGGGATTGCAAGTGTTCGTGACTACATCTGCCTTACCAATCTGACATTTCTTAATGCAACTGACAGAAGGAAAATGGCTTCTTACTGTCTACCAGCACCGAGCCCACTCTAGTAGACATTTCTTCCAGGAAACTGACTGACTGCGCGGGATCAATCAAATCAACTGTTGCAGCCAAGTCCACAAGACATGGAATTGTCTCAATTGGTACAGAAAGATAGCAGTCAGGGTAACATGCAGTCACTTTGTATGTCCACAGCTTGGGTGAAAGTTTCAGTTCATAGCATCATCTACCACCTGCACATTACTTCACCATTACTGTTTTTACCTTCTGAAATTCAAAACGACTAAACTGTTCGGACAACAGCTGTGTCCATCAGCCGTGGCAGTGGATGGATACTGGTAAGTGATAAGAGACACGGGCATTTATTGGTTCATCTCGCATATTGACTGCTGCCTTAGGGATTCTATTGCTGTGATACAACACCATGAGCAAAAGCAACTTGGGGCGGGGGGGGGGGAGGCTTTATTTCAGCTTAGAGCTCTAGTGTTACTTCATTACTAAGGGAAATCAGATCAGGAACTCAAGATACGAACCTGGACCTTGGAACTGAAGCAGAGGCTATAGAGAAAGACTTCTTACTGGCTCATTTAGCTTGGTTTCTCCTACAACCTAGGACCACCTGCCCAGGTTTAGCACCCACAATAGTCCGGGCTTCCCCACATCAATCAATTATGAAGAAGATGTCCCGTAGACTTGCTGGAAAGTCAATACAGAGTATTCGCTCAGTTGACATTCCCTATTCTCAAATGTCTCTCTGTGTCAGGATGACAAATAAATAACCATGGAAAATGTTTTAATTTTTTTCTTTGTGTGTGTGCATGTGTGTGTGGGGGGGGGGGAAGGCAGAATGCAGAGAGGTCTTGGTGGCCATTTTTACCTGAGAGACACACACCTGTGGAGGTCAGAGGTCAACTGTCAACTTCATGTGTCTTCCTCTTCTTGGTCTCTCCAATCAACTTCCAGAGACAGGTTGTCTCGGTGAACCCAGAACCAGATGATTCCGCCATTCTAGTTAGCCAGCTTGCCCATAAGTCCCTGTCTTCTCCTCCTGGGTGTTGGGATTTACAGGAAGGCTGCCATGTCCACCTATTTCCAGGGTATAGTCCATTGTGACAGGTAAGGCACAGCAGCAGGAGCATGAAGTCACACTGCATCTGTAGTCTGGAAGCAGAGAGAGATGAACATGGGGGTGCTCAGTTCAATACACTTCTTTATGTTATTTTCTCTCTCTCTCTCTCTCTCTCTCTCTCTCTCTCTCTCTCTCTCTCTCTCTCTCTCTCTCTTTCTTTCAGTGCAGGTTCCCAGACCATGGAATGATACTACCCTCCTCTAGTGTGGGTTCTTAGGGTGGGCCTTCCCACCTCATTTAACATAATCTAGATACTCCCTCATAGGCATGCCCAGGGCCTTGTGCTCTTGGTGATTCTGGATACTGTTGACACTCACCATCACACCAAGCTTGAATGATGAAAATAAGTAACAAACCCATGGACTTCCAAGTATCCCAGAGGTAGCACACTCACTCTCCAAACTTATTTCATTCAGCAATGTAGTTGCTTTACATCTGAGATGTACTTAACAATGATTGATTATTAGGAAGTTCACACAAAACATATGTATTTGGCTCCTTTTGAAAAATCAAAATGTTCTGAATTTCCTGGGTTGTTTTTCTACCTAGCAGTAACCTGAACAACTAGAATAAATACTTGCTTAAAGCAGGAAACAGTGTCTGTGGTGGTTTGAATATTCTTGATCCAGGGGAATTGGCACTATTAGGAGGTGTGGCCTTGTTGGAGTATGTGACATACAAGGAATTATGTCACTGTGGGAGTGGGCTTTGATGTCCTATACTCAAGATCCACCCAATGATGAGAGATCTTCCTCTTGGCTGCCTGTGGATCAAGATGTAAAACGCTTGGCTCCTCAAGCACCATGCCTGCTTGCATACTGCTATGCTTCCTCCCATGATGATAATGAACTAAACCTCTGAAACTATAAGCCAGCCCTAGTTAAATGTTTGCATTTATAAGAGTTGCCTTGGACATGGTGTTTCTTCTTAGCAATAAAACCCAAATTAATACACTGTCCAAGCTGACCCCAGTTCTGTCATGGTTACTTTAGTCACTGAGATAACAGCTTGGTGCTGAAGATTCCTGATCGTATAATTACTAAATTCCCAGCAAATGGGCCAGTACAGTTGTGCTTATCATGGGGAATAGGTGAAGCACTGTTATCCTCAGTAAAAAAGACTTCCCATTGTGTGACTATTTCTTTCACCATAGGATTTTCTTTACCATGTTTGCTATCATCCTTTTGAAGTTCAGCAATGCCACTCACCAAAATCATGTGATGATGGCAGTTTCCCAAGTTTTCTCCAGTCTTTTCTTGAGGACCTGTTGGAGACTCCTGAATATCAGACCACAGAACCTACATACTTAGGTATACTTAGGGATGTTTCCCCTTAGATACAACATGAGAAATACTCAACCAACCATTGGCTGGCTTTGGCTTTGAACATTGAAAAAGGACATAGGCAAAGAATGTAGGCAGCCCGAATGGGAGTGACAAGAAAATAGATTTTCTTTTTTCTTCTAACATTTCCAAAAGAAATACCTTTGCTGACACTGTGATTTTAGTATAGCCATGTCCAATTTCTGAGCTGCTGGGTGCTAATTTGTTACAGCGGCAATAAAGAACTAGCAGAGTTTCAAACTTTGATGTGAAAGCCAGCCTGGTCTCACTAAATATATTGTCCCCAAATAAGCACCTCCAGCTTTCATCGGTAAAATGTGGTTTATGTGCAAAGTAAGTGTAAGGTAATAAAGTCATCTGGCTTGGTTTGACTTGGTTGGTACCCAGGTCTTTTGTAACAAGGGGATGACTGTTTCAGTCCTCCTCTGCTCCTCTTTGATGCTCACATGGCTTACAGCACTTTGGAACATGCCTCTAGAACTTTACAAGAAAAAAGAAATAGAAAAAGAAATGAGAAAAGGAAGGCAAAAAGAAGGAGAGATGGAAGGAAGAATTTCATGTAGTCTTTATTGCTTTATTTTGAATTAAAAAATATGGCTCTACAATAACATTTTTGTTTTCATTCACTTGCATTTTGAGAAAAATGAAACAAGCCTTGGTACCACTGTCACCACAGAGGTCACTGCCAATAGCTTAAAGTCTTTCTGAAGAACCCCTGCAGTCCAGATCAAAGATTTCTGGACAGGGAAGCCACATTGGTGAGTAAGGATGGCCTGGGCTCTCAGTGATCTGAGGAAGAACCCAGTGTATATATGGTTGTTGGATATTCCTTTTCAAACAAGTTGAAGACATCAGCTTACACCCAATCAAATGCACAACAATGGTGGCAATGAACGTGTGGCCACTTGTTTCTTTTGATGCACAGATTTGGAGGGGGGCAGCAGGAACCACTTGTCCTTGCTTCTCATGACTCTTCTCCATTCTGTCACTAAAATAAAGATATAATCTCTCCCTGATTCCCCAACCTCTATTCATACCAGGAAAAGAAAAAGAAAGAAAGAACCAGGTCCGTGTATTACTTTAATAATCCTGCTGTAATTATATATGGCCTAGGTGTGAATGACCGGGAGGCAGAGAGAGTCTGGGGAGTGACCCAGAGGACTTGCGCTGCCTATATCACAGTTTTGTTTGTGTGGTTTTTAAAAATGTTGATCCCCAAACAGCAACCAACCTAATAACTCTCGACATTCCATCACTAATAAACTTGGTAATGGATTTCCTCTCTCTCTCAACATTTCATAGGTTTTGCCCAAGCTGCCAATGAAAGTGAAATGTGCTCTGTGTTTGTGGTTGCTCTCTCTCTCTCTTTCTCTCTCTCTCTCTCTCTCTCTCTCTCTCTCTCTCTCTCTCTCTCTCTCTCTCTCCCCTTCTCTCTCCTTTTGCCATGTTCTTTTTTAAGTTACAGCCACCAGAGAGGCTTGATAAGTTTCCCTCTTATCTCACTAAGACATCTGAGCCTGATCCATAGTAACGGAATAATCAATTAATTCTCTTGCAGAGTTCCATTTACATAATGAAAACGAAATGCACTGATATTTTATATGAGTCATTTTTGGTCGTCTAGACTGATAATATATTGCATATTGATTGAAAGGGGGAAGTCTAATGGATCTTCTGTTGTTGAACTTGCAAAATTAGAATCAAAGTGAAATGACAGAAGCAAGCATCTATCCGACTTTTATCTATATATCTCTCTTTAATAGAGCATCTTAAATGTCTGGACCTGATTACAGCTTTGCATCCATTTGAGCAAAAAGGGCACATACTGGCTTGTGGCAATGTGCAGTCTCATTGCTTGGACGAAAGTCAATATTTTACTTTTTGCAAACTTTGTCAATGGACCAGGCTGGAATCTTCTTTAGTGTGCATAGCCAGGGCGCCTATGGTTTCAATCATGCCTTCACTGTAGATATAGGCTTCTTGGCCCGAGAAAGGGAGGGGTTCCCCACAGGAAATGCTGGTTCTCTTTCTAGATCAAGGCCTCAAGCTCACATCTGGCTGATTGATTCTAAGGGGGGGGGAGTAAGAATATGTGTATAAGAGACTATATTTGTGTGTGTAAGCATCTCTCTCTTTCTCTCTTTCTGTGTGTGTGTGTGTGTGAGAGAGAGAGAGAGAGAGAGAGAGAGAGAGAGAGAGAGAGAGAGAGAGAGAGAGAGAGAGAGAATATATGCATGCACATGCCATGCTGTGGTTGTGGAGGTCAGAGGACAACTTGCAGGAATTATTGGTTCTTTCCTTCTTCCATGTGGATTTTAGGGATTGAACTCAGGTTTTCAAGCTTCACAGCAAGTACATGTATCCACTTAGCCATCTTGACAGCCCATAAACGTTAAAGTTTTTAAAGTGAGGGTATAGAAACATTTTCACAATTCCTGCAAAGAGTTTTACTGTTGTTTAAGTGCAGATATCTTGGTTATTATGGCACTAAAGGACTAAAGCAGTTCACTCAATTATGTAGATAATTTTGATAACTACTTCGGTTGGTTACAATGGGGACACAGAGCATTTGAGTTCAAACCTTGTGCTGTTCTGCTCTGTGAAACATCCTCTTCCCCCCCCACCCCCCCACACACACCACATTGTTTGCTCTGTCTTCTGTAAAGAAGATGACAAGAGTAAAAGCAAAATTGATAAAATTTCCAATGCTTTCCTTTTCAATGGTCTTTCAGCTCTGCTCCCAGGATGTCTTGAGTCGTCAGACTGTTCAAGTGTATTTTGGTAGTGACTGGAAAAGACTGAAACCAAACGGGGGCTGGGGTGGCGATGCAGCAATACTGTGCCTATCAACTTAATAAATGAAGTTATCCTCATCAGTCAGGTCCCCAGGCCAGCAAGGCTCTGAAGTTTGCTGAGTCAGACATAGCACATTTAATAAAGGGGATTGAAAAATAGCGCTTGATGTTGCTCTAGTTCAGATCAGTAAATTGTGAGGACACCCCATACATTAAGTGGAGCCACTCATTTCCATAATGGGATAGGATCGTCTTCATTGATTCTGCCCTGTTCTGAGGACAGAAGCTTGCCTGGGGTCATTACAAAAGGATTATGGGGGCTCAGAGGAGTTGACAGTAGGCAATGCACTAACCCCTGTGCCAAAACCCCAGATCAATAGGGATGCCAAGGTTTCGCTCCTGTGTGTGCATGTGTGTGTGTGTGTGTGTGTGTGTGCGCGCGTGCATGTGTGCATGCTGTTTTAAAATTTCTACATATGCTTAAGGACAGAGTTTCTATTTGCTCAGAGCCTCTAGATCCATTCTACCATGATTATATTTTGGGTGTCACCGAGTGAATTGAAAATGTCATTTTTTTCCAACATCTCCAAAAGACATTTCCTTCTCCTGAACATAGTCTCAGTCCTTTAAGAGAGAAGCACTATGCTGATACCCAATCTTGCACTTCTGCTTGTTCATGTCAGCTGCTATTCGTCTATATACTTGGTCCTTTTGTTTCTCTGATGCAATACAAACACCTCCTAATCACACTAACTTCACCCAACAACACTCAAGAAATCCGTTGCAGCCAGGCGTGGTGGCACACGCCTTTAATCCCAGCACTCGGGAGGCAGAGGCAGGCGAATTTCTGAGTTCGAGGCCAGCCTGGTCTACAGAGACATCCAGGACTACACAGAGAAACCCTGTCTCAAAAAAAAAAAAGAAAAGAAAAGAAAAGAAAAGAAAAGAAAAGAAAAGAAAAGAAAAGAAAAGAAGAAAAGAAAGAAATCTGTTGGATAAAGATGAAAAGCTCCACGGCTATGACTATTTTCAACTAGCATGAAACTTACCCAACAGGAAAGGAAATAGATGACTCCTTGGGAGGCAGATTCATATAATGAGATGTTTGCAGAACCAGCCCCCGGCAGATGTTCTAAGAAAGGAAAGCCAGCCTCCTCATCACGACAAGCTAATATCTTTATGGCAGAATGGTACTCCCCAAATACAAAGGACAGGAGGACAAAGACTGAGAAGCAGGTGTGAGGGCAATGGCCTGCAGACTTGAGAGGACATCGGAGTATCTGAATCTTGTGGAACTGGACCACACTGGGCAGATTCCATGAGGATCAATCGCCAGGCTGTGCGATGCTTGGCTGGACCCGAAGGCAGAGTAGAATGAGTGACTTTAAAAGCATGTTTGCAGAGGTGGTTAATTTGTAATTAGCAGCACTGTACATTAAAAGACTTTCTAAAAGTTTGTGAGTAGTGAGAAGTACTACAGTAAAATGTACGTTTTTTAAATTATGGCATAATGTTGTACATGTATACATGTATGTGTGCATGTCCATGTGTGTACATATGAGTATAAATGTGTGTACCTGCACAAGATCTCAGAGAACCATGTCTGGTGGTGTATGTGGCAGAGTCTCTCATTAGCCTGGAACACACTGATTAGAGATGCACAGAGTTGCCCTTCTCCACCTTCTCTTTGCTATGATTACAAGAGTGTGCTACCACACCCAGCTATTTTATAAGGTTTCTTGGGATTGAACTCACATCCTCCAATATGCAAGTCAAAGACTTCACCAACTCAGTCATCCCCCTTGCCCTAAATGATGTTACCATTTTACTTCCAATTTTGTTTTATTTGTAATTAAAAACTGAATCATCCAAATCCAAGAAAATTTATTTCTTCAGAATTAAGTGGGAAAAAAACCCCCAGTAACATTAGTGTTCATATTGGGCAGAGTAGGCTGACATGTCACCCTGCCTCCCAGCTTCAGTGCCTATGTTGTATCAAGGTTTCTTAGTATTAGGTCACCATCTAAAACTTAATGTTTGCATGAGCCATGCTGTCAGGATTTCCACACACAATGCCATAGCTCAGGAGAACGAACTGTACCCTGAATATCCTATGTATGAGTATTTATTATGACAGCTTTCAGGGATATGCCTAGTAATCCTTGCTGTTCCAATACAACCAGCACACTATTACATGGGGAGGGTGCCTGACCGTAAGTCACCTATGTGGGCTAGTGGTCCTTGTTCACAGGCCACAAGTGAGTCACAGGAAGATTGAGGACCCTTCACATGTATATAGCTTAGCTGTACTGTGACATGACAACTGGCGTCCCTTATTGATTTCATGGGTGGTGACAGTATTTGTTTCATATATTCCAAATTGACAGAATGCAATGTTTTCATGTCAAAACTTATCAGCTACACTCATGCTTAGAATGTGAGTTGTTAGATGAATAATGGTGTTTAGTACTTGTTACGGATATATATGAATCAGATTCCATTCAAGATACCTAATAGTTATCACACTATCTTACCTTTATATGTTATATTGTTCTGCTCATTTTACAAAGGAAGAAACTGAATCATGGGTAACATATAGGAAAGTTAGTGCTACCACCCATCCGCACACAGAGATTTGAGAGTAAGAGGACCTCATGTTGTCCTTCAGAGTCCAGGAGACAGATGTCCCATGTTAACACCAGACATAGGAAGGGGCGACTCCTTTCTCCACCTTCCATTCCTTTTAAATCTCACAGGATTGGTTGATGTCCACTCACATTGGAAAGTTCAGTCTGACTTACTGATTCTACCTATGCAAAAATTAATTTGATCTGGATGAGCTCCCATAGATGCATATAGACATAATGTTAATACAAATATCTGAACACACTATAGCTCAGTCAAGTGGACACATGAAATTAACCAATCACAGAATATCTGGCTGAAGAAACCATATGAATCCTACATGAATCAGAATGAGCAAACAAGTCATTTGATTTATCATACTATTTATTCAAGGTCGTGTTTGTTAAGATTTGAATAATCAATGTTAACAATAACCATAGTTATCATTTAGCACAGGAGTATCAAGTATAGGCTATCAGCCCAGGTTTGAATTTCCACTGTGCTCTGTGCCCTCATTAGCATAATAATCACCATGAAACTAGCCAGTCTTTTAATCATCTCATTAGTTATTTTATGTGTTAATAACAGTGATTTGCAAAACACAAACAATGATGATAAAACATAATGGTTCTGAAAATAATTGACAGCATTCCTTTGAAGACTTCTAACAGTTTATTCTCTAAGACTATTTCATTAGATAAAAATGATTGGCTTCACTACGTAATATACATGCTAGATGATGTATGTAAGGAGAAAACTATTTAGAACCTAGAGCTTTATGGAAACATAAAAATATTAAGTCTAAATAATTTGATCCATCCATATCTCCCGTGACTCTTCATATTTAAATGACCCGATGTCTTAATGGCCCCATGAAAATCTCAGGTTGAACGGTTTCTTGAATCCCATGGAAATGCTTGCATCGCCACTCAGTAACATCTAGAGTTTCTGTTTCAAACCAGTGAGAAAGGTATGTGATGGATATGTACACAAATAAATACAAATGGATATACAGTAATCTTATCTACTTTTTAAGTGCAACATAGACATCACAGCGATAGCCTCCCCCCAGGAATACATCACAACTGGCTTAATTTTCTAACAATGGAGTCTCTCTGCTACGTCATGCAAGGCAGTAGAGACCAAAAGATGAGATGTGGTGAGCCTGGAAGCTCCTAATTTTCAGTATGGTTCAGTGTATAACTCCATCAGCAAACAATGCAGGCTGCCCAGTCTTCTCAAAGGTGACGCTCTCATCCACAAAAACCATGTTCCTCAGGCTTCTCTACTACTTACTTACAAAATGATCATTTTGTTTGAAATCACCATTTTGGTTTTTGTTCCTCACAGTGCATTGAAAAATTCATATAAAAATAAAGCCATAATAAAATGAAGCTCCCCATAATCCCATCATTGTTCATCATTTGAATATAAATCAATCTTAGCTATGCTTGATACCCTCCTCCATAGGTCTGTGCTCATTTGCATGTGCAATGCACAGTTAGTCTTGCATTGATGGGGCTATGCTACATTTTTATACTGCAGATCTCATTTTTAAAAACCATTTATAACTTCCCTTTCCTTTTTCTCTGTGTTCCCTCCTCACACAAAATAACTTCCCAGGTTTCACCATGAGCACATAACTATAAACATAACAATGAAATGCACCTCCATGGAGGAGTTACATACATTATAACATTTGATGTTATTGAAATTGACCTGTTCTCATTTTAAAAATATAGTCTGCTGCATCCCGAGCTATTGTGGATGAATCTACTTTAATCTTCATAATAACTGCATGCACGCTATGGTTTGTATAGACTACAACTCCATTTTCCTATTCTTGACCATTTATTTGTCTTCAGATTTTTTAGCGTCTGCAAACACTGTGTGATAAAAAGCTTGTGTGTTCCATTGATTTTATTTCTGCAGGATAAATTCCCAGAAGCAGAATGATTGGATCAAAGAATAAGGTTTTTTTTGTTTTTTGTTTTTTTTTTACTTTTAACGTATATTGTCAAAATTTTCCAAAAATGCTACAAATTATATTTCCCGAAGCAATACCGAAGAGCACTCTATACCTTGCAATCTAGCCAACTCATTTACATTCTCACCAGTGTAAAGTTGTTATTTTAATTAGCATATCCATGATTGCTAATGAACTTGCGCATCTTCTCTGATGTTGATGGATGCTGAGATTTGTTCTCCATATTTATTGTTTTTCCAGGTGTCCTCCAGGGAACACCTAAGGTTCCCTGGATCCACAGAGGTCACCTCAGAAGACAGTGGTCAGATGGCAAGACTCAAGCTCTCCCTCCCTTTCTACTGACACAGTGCATTTAATGGGGTCTTCTTAGAACTGAGTTTGCAAATGCTGGTTCTGAACCAACTACTAGATTATAGGTTTCCGAAGAATTCTCGTTCTCTAAAATTTTACAGTGCTAAGATGATCTTGTTTGTTGATTTTGTTATTACTTTTAGTATTATCTTGGATCGATTTTAAGTTAATTTTAGGCAGAACTCTCTCTTACATCCCCTGCCTACCAAAGAATTATATAAATACAGCACCTTATATACCTGAGTGGAACTAAGAATTGCCTGGAGAATTTGTTTAAAATGTGTTCATTCACGCTGAAGCGGTGGCTCAGTGGTTAAGAGCATTGACTGTGGTTCCAAAGGTTGCCGGTGCAAATCCCAGCTACAGCTTGATGGCTTACAGCCATTAAAATGTTTTCATCCAGATCCAAGGACAGATTCAGAAGGGAGGGGATGAGATTTAAGAATCTATATTTTTAGCAAACATTTTGAAAATGCATTACACAGGTGATTCATGGCCATATTTGGAATACTCCAGTTCTTGGCCCTTAGTATGTGATTAATAAAGTCTCCTAATCAGCCATCAGACTCTCCTGAAATTTATGTGGTTTTGGTGAAGCTAAGTTTTGGCACTAGACAATTTTAAAAAACAAACAAACAAACAAACAAAAAACAAAAACACACACTCCACCGGGCAGTGGTGGTGCACGCCTTTAATCCCAGCACGTGGGAGACAGAGGAAGGCAGATTTCTGAGTTTGAGGCCAACCTGGTCTACAGAGCGAGTTCCAGGTCAGCCAGGGCTACACTGAGAAACCCTGTTTTGAAAAAAATAAGACAAACAAACAAACAAAACCTCACACTCCAATACAGGTCAGCCTTTAGGGAACATGTAATATCTTTGGAAACAGGAGCGAAATCTTCATTTTTCCAAAGGTGGGAAATCAGGTAAAGTCAGCTAGGAATCTTCTTTTTCTCCCCTAATCTGTCAGGAACTTCCCCCTAGCTTCCTATCACAGAACACTGGGTTCTGACCACCCACTTCACTAGACCAGAGGATAGACTTCCACACAGAAGATTCATCTTTGGGGTCCAGAAAGCAAAACTTATCACAACAAAGCCAACCCAGAGAAAACACTATGGAAAAGAAGCATACAAGGCTCTATCTATTTCTAGAAGTATATTTAAATAAATTTTCTCTCACTTAAGATGGAGCCTGCTCAATCTTGAATCCTTCTTCCCTCTAATCCTATCTGCATCCCAATCACCCTGATTTACTCTGTCACTGGGTGATGGTACAAAGGGAAAGATTGCAGATCTAATTAGCATAATATGGATAAGCAAATGAGGCCTAATCAATTACAGCTCACACTTGCTTTCATCACCCGTGCCAACAGTCGGCAAATTCACTGACAGTTCAAATGCGACATTTTTAGAAGCCATCAGTAAATCAATAACAAGTGACAGTAATTTAGATGCACACTTCGTTCTGCCTCCATTTCTGTCCAGGAGATGCAGCCTCATATCCCTGTGACACCTGAGCTCAGCAGTCAACGCTTTTTAGCGTTTAAATCTCTCACGCAGGCCAAGTCTGTGCATCCTGGCTCTTGGCACTGGGGCTTCCTCTGATGGCTTGTGGGGAGGTTACAGGACGTACAATGCTAAAGAGCTTTTTTTTCCATGGGTATTAGAACTTTGGCACAAGGATGTATATACACCCATAAGGAAGTAATCAGGCCTGGTAGGATGTGCCACAGGGCAGCCAGCCTGGGTTCTTCATCTTTAGCTCTACCAATCATTACTTGTGTAATCTTAGGAAAACCACTTAATCTGTTCGTGTTACAACTACACCATCTGTTTGTTGAATGGTGGAGGGGGAAGGAAAGCTAATATGTACCTTTGTTTACCTAACAAGCTTGAATGGAGGAAAAAAATAAGGTATGGTGATGGTAAGCATACTTTTCATAAACATAAGGTTTATGAAGGTTTACCACAGTAGAGCTTGGTAAGAACTGAATGCTGGCTTCAGAGAAAAGAAAGTGACATGTTGTCTCCTCTGCTCTTTTAAAATCAGTTTGTTTCGTTCCTATAGCATTCATTGTTTAAAAAAGAAAAAAATCTTAATGTGTGATGGCTCAGCATATAAAGGTGCTTGCTGCCATGTCTGACCACCCGAGTTCAAGCACTCAGACCTACACAGTAGAAAGAACCAACTCCCACAACTTATTTCTGACCTCCATACACAAGCCATTCTACATGCACTCCCACAAACGTTAACACAAACATGCGTGCACACACACACACATGAAGCCACTAACATTATTTTTTATATAATTAAAAAATAAAGTGGGAGAAAAGAAATCTTAAAGTAAAGATTCGTTCTCATGAAAGGAATTTGGACAGCTTCAGAGTGAGAAAGAAGCTTAGTCAGCACCGTCAGCACCAAGCGCTGTTCCTCACCACTTACTAATAGTTAGCAAAGGGTCCTTGTGTGCACCTTGCACTTCAGGAAGAACTGAGCAACTGAAAAGCAACTAGACGATACATATTTTTTCCCCTGTAGGATCTTAAAATCTAGTAGTGAATGTGAGTGTTTCATATGAGAAAGAACTCAGGTCGGTCTGGCTATAGAGTAAAGAAGACAGCAGGGAGATCACTATTTGAACTGAATCATAAGAGAGATAGAGGTGGGAGAGGGAGAGGGAGAGGGAGAGGGAGAGGGAGAGGGAGAGGGAGAGGGAGAGGGAGAGGGAGAGGGAGAGGGAGAGGGAGAGGGAGAGGGAGAGGGAGAGGGAGAGGGAGAGGATGTGAAGACAAAAGACAGTGGGAGTATGTCCTTTTCTTGAGAGATGTCACACAGTAGGAAGGTCACAGCCATGTCAAAAAAACAACCATAGGTCCCTATGGCTACAGATAAAGAGTGTGAAATATGGTAAGTGAAATGCTATCAGAAATGGTAGCCAGGGAGCAAACAGGTTATTCAAGCATTTTGAGTCACTGTTTAATAGAATTCTCAATTTTGCCATCACATCCCAAGCAAACACACATGCACACATGTATACGTATATTCATGTATATGAGAATATATTTTTTTCACAGAAAAGGGACCTATCTATTCTATCTACCTGTCTATTTGTCTGACTGCCTGTCTGCCTGCCTATTGGTCTATCTATGTATCTAGCTACTTATCTATCTATGAACTAATGACCAAGAGACAGGCACATATGATGCTTCTGCAGTCTATTAATAGAACACGTTCCTCTGCTTTCTAAAGAAAGGTTTCCGCGGAGAACATCTGCCTGAAACATGTTTCCTAATATACCATGACTTTAAGCTGACTTGTGATATCGAACTTTCTTTCACAGATTCTTTGGCATACTTGAACATTATTGAACAAATGCCAATTGTGTGTGAGTCTTGAATGGTGTCAATCTGAATTGAAAATGGACTGACTCCCTTATATCTTAGCACTATCACTCTCTGTGTTTCTATGCAAGAAGTACAATCGGACCTTACTGCAAACACGGGCCACTTTATTCTCTAGAGTGTTTCTGTTAGTTTTCTCACCCACATTTCTAGGACTCAATTCCATATAATCCTGCAGAGTCACACCTGAAAAAAAAAAAGAATGTTAATTACAATTCTTCTGTGAATATATTTAGTCTGAGATAGAATTTTGAGCTAATAATATCATTAATATAATGTATCTTTTTAAATGGATAGGTTTTATTCAATCAATGTATGTCATTTTTTATATTTAAATGTTATTCAAGTTCAGTTCTTTTTATCTTGACTCTGGAAAAGCAATTCATAACCATTATTAATCAGAATTAAAGATAGCTTTGAAATACATTGAGAGTTTTCATTTCTGAAGTGCTACTACCTACTTCTACTAAGACATGATGTTTTGAAATACATATATTAATAAAAAAGTGACAATAAGTAAAAAATACATACCACTTATGAACTCTGGAATGCATTTATGTGCTAAATTAAGTGCCTATATGCTTAAATGGTTCTCTGATTAGCCTTTTCTTATCATTTAGGAGTATGGTACAGCTGTCACTCCTATTTTATAGAGGATATTGCTGGCGCTAGATGAATGGCTTTTACAAGATCACCCAATGACCTAACTGGTCAATGGTAAAAGAGAACTTTTTAACTCAAAATCCTGCCTAGATTCAGTCAGAATAAGAACCTGTGAAATTCCAGGACTATTCTAGAGTCCATTTTTGTTTTTGTTTTTCTTATATGAACACACAAATAAAAATCCCTGTTTTATAGTATATAAGACTGTGTTATATTTCTTATAAGCAGAGAATGTATTCAGTACCTCACAGCCTCATGGGTTACTTTTCTCACATGTAGCTTATAAGCCAAAACTTAGTGTTTAAATTATAAGTTCTCCATAGGCTGGAAGAACATTATATATTTCTCTTTTATCTTAATTTCCTTATGGCATACCATGCTGATAGATTATGCTATTCAGTGTGTGGTTTGTCACCAATTTCTACTCTCTGTCCTGAGCACCTGAACATTAACGCACCCTGAAGAAATCACCAGTTTGGGTTGTTTTATTGTTTGAAGGTGCTAGTGATTCATTGCATAGGAAGCACAGAAGGTGATTAATCCGGGTCCCCAGGGGCTCTACATAACCTTTTATTCCAGATGCTTTGCTGAATTCATTCACAGGTGTCCAAGGCCAGTATCTAGAGAAAAACTGAAAGCGTGGGCACCCTGGAAAAGGCGCATCAATTGAAAGATATCACATACAATATCCTGAAGCAGAGAAAAGTAGAGGAAGAGATGGATGCTGTCTACCTAACTAAGTGGCATCTTATGCCTTCTTAGTGGGAAGATGGACCTGTCTTCTACTATTTCATTTCTAATACTTTGGAAAATATAACAGGACAAAAAATATTTTCTTCAAATAAAAAATGTCCATCCATCATAACAGTTCTCATTAGAATGTTGAACAGACAAATAGAAGATTCCATAGATATAAAAAGCATTTAATGATAATCTCATACCCGTTGGTAAGACAAATTAGAAAAATTTTACTAGAAGAAACAGAATTTGCCCCCAAAAGTCACTGGAGATAACCTTCCTACACTCAACACACACTTCATTAATCTGGTAGTAACCAAACCGATTGTAAAATATTGAAATACCGAGAGTGGCTTTAAGAGTAACTGCTTTGACCTGGAGGGCATCATCCTGAGTGAGGTAACCCAATCACAAAAGAACTCACACAATATGTACTCACTGATAAGTGGATATCAAAACTTAGGATACCCAAGATATAAGATACAATTTGCTAAACGCATGAAACTCAAGAAGAACGAAGACCAAAGTGTGGACACTTTGTCCCTTCTTAGAATTGGGAACAAAACACCCATGGAAGGAGTTACAGGGACAAAATTTGGAGCTGAGACAAAAGGATGGACCATCTAGTGATTGCCATATCTAGGGATCCATCCCATGATCAGCTTCCAAACGCTGATACCATTGCATACACTAGCAAGATTTTGCTGAAAGGACCCAGATATAGCTGTCTCTTGTGAGACTATGACGGGGCCCAGCAAACACAGAAGTGGATGCTCACAGTCAGCTATTGAATGGACCACAGGGCCCCCAATGGAGGAGCTAGAGAAAGTACCCAAGGAGCTAAAGGGAACTGCAACCCAATAGGTGGAACAACAATATGAACTAACCAGTACCCGGGAGCTCTTGACTCTAGCTGCATATGTATCAAAAGATGGCCTAGTCGGCCATCACTGGAAAGAGAGGCCCATTGGACTGGCAAACTTTATATGCCCCAGTACAGGGGAACGCCAGGGGCAAAAAGGGGGAGTGGGTGGGTAGGAGATTGGGCAGGGTGGGTATGGGGGACTTTTGGGATAGCATTGGAAATGTAAATGAGGAAAATACCTAATTAAAAAAAAAGAGTAACTGCTTTGATTCCCATGATTCCACATTGCCCTCACTGGTCCCCAGAAAAGCTTCCCTCACAATCCATCAGTCAGTAAAGGTTAATTCTAGGCACAGAAAAGAAGCCTGAGTCCCTCCTTCAGATCTGTGGATGGGGATTTACATTGAGCAGCCCTGGACCGACTAAAAACACTAGCAGAAGATCATGCCCTATGTGCCTATAGCCATCTGTCACAGATGCCTGGTCAGGTAGTACTGACTTCAGGTAGGCTGACACATGAACAGTACTACACATTTAAGGAATTGACCGATTCACACAATGTTTCTTTCACATCCACAAACTATAAAACAGGGGAACACTGCTCATGACTTTCTACAGGACTAATCTGAGTACAAGTTCAAAATGAGAAAATAAAAGGATGAAGACATGAATACTATAGGTCAAAACTATTTATGTATGTGTATATAGTGTGTGTGTGTGTGCAAATGAGTATGTGTGCGAGCACGCAAAGCTGGATATCTTTTTTTTTGTGTTCACCCTTCTTTTGGGAGAGAGTCTACTACTGAACCTGATACTTACCAACTTGCTCAATAAACTCTTTATAGAGCTCCAGGGATCTTCCTTTCTCAACCCCTCCAACAGGAGGGTTGCTATGAAAAACATGCTCAATTTTGTTTAATTAATTTTTATGCCATTTTAAAATGTGGGTTCTGGGTATACGAACTTAGGTTCTTCTGATTGTAGGAAAGGTACTAAACCATCCAAGTCATTTCTCCAGACCCTGTTTATATATTTCATTAATTTTTAATGTATTAACAACAACCTAATTCATCAATGTATAAAAATAACATATCTCATTAACAAGATTCAGTGAAAAACTTTAACATTATTTGAGTATTATAAAATCCATTGATGGGATTGACTTGATACAAAAATAAAATGTGGTACATTTACACAATGGAGTACTACTCTGCTATAAAAAACAATGAATTTATGAAATTTGTTGGCAAATGGATGAACCTGGAGTATATCATCCTGAGTGAGGTAACCCAATCACAAAAGAGCACACATGATATGCACTCACTGATAAGTGAATATTAGCCCAAAAGCCCAGAAGTTTGGAATACACAAGATATAATTTACAAACTACATGAAACTCAAGAAAAAGGAAGACCATAGTGTGGATGCTTCTATCCATCTTAGAAGGGGGGTAGAAAATACCCATGGAAGGAGTTACAAAGACAAAGTGTGGAGTAGAGACTAAAGAAATGATCATCTAGAGACTGACTCTCCTAGGGATCCATTCCATTTACAATCACCAAACCTAGACACTGTTGCGGATGCTAACAAGAGCTTGCTGACAGGAGCCTGACATAGCTCTCCTTTGAGACACTCTGCCAGTGCCTCACAAATACAGAGGTGGATGCTCACAGCCACCCATTGACTGAGCATAGGATCCCCAATGAAGGAGCTAGAGAAAGGACCCAAGGAGCTGACAGGGTTTGCATCCCATAGAAAGAACAACAATATAAACTAGCCAATACCCCCAGAGCTCCCAGAGACTAAACCACCAACCAAGGAGCACACATGGTGGGACTCATGGCTCCAGCTGCATATGCAGCAGAGGATGGCATAGTCAGACATCAATGGGAGAAGAGGCCCTTTGTCCTGTGAAGGCTGTATGCCCCAGTATGGGGGAATGCCAGGGCCAGAAAGCAGAAGTGGGTGGGTTGGTGAGTAGGGGGAGAAGGGTGGGGATAGGAGGAGGGTGTTTTTCCATGGGGACAGGGGATAACATTTGAAATGTAAATAAAGAAAATATTCAAGAAAAAATAAAAATAAATGTAATGTATTAGCAACCTAATTCATCAATGTATAAAAATAAGATATCTCATTAACAATAAGATTCAGTGAAAAACTTTAACATTATTTGAGTATTATAAAATCCATTGATGGGATTGACATAATACAAAAATAAAATCAGTCATAATAGTGCTTAGCTGTAACCTGAAGATTCCAGGGGCAGAAGAGAAAATGTTCAAGGTCAGTCTAGGTCTGCAAAGTGGTTTAGAGGTCAGGCAAGAGTATGTACCAAGATCCTGTCCCACACACGTACGCACAAGTGTCATCTTAACAGAAATCATCTGATAAAATTCAGTTGATATTCATAATATTTAAAATATAGAATTTTAGAAAATTTGGAATATGTGTGATTTTCTATATTTGGTAAAAGGTTTCACCAAAACCTGAGACAACAGTAAACTCTAGATTTCTTGGCAGGGTATTCTGTAAACCCACCTGAAGTATACCCACTCTTTCAAGGTGGGGATAAGATTTAAAAGGCTACTATTATCCCCTGTAGTCCACAAACTGTTGGAACCCAGGCTGCTCAACTTGACTACAAAAAAGTAATAGGTACAAGATTACAATATTGGAAATTATAACTCATTATTTTCAGATGTTATGATTGCCTACATAGAAAATCTTAAAAGCTATCAAGGTAAATTGGAACCATTAATATGGAAACTTTGCAGTGTTTCCAGTGAGAAGATCAATACGGAGCTCAATGCACAGTTACAGGGAGCAAGAAAATATCATAAAATATTATATTCACTAATAATAATGGCAAAACTTTCAAGGGATAAATATCTTAAAATTTGCAGAGACAAAACCTTTACATATTACTATACATTTTTAAAAAGTGAAATAACTGCACAAGTACATGTTATTTACTCATCAATAAAAATTCTTCACACTTCAGTTTCCAATAAGTTGGCCATCTTTATTTTTAGGATAAATCTATTTTTGATATCAGAAAAAAGAATAGTTAATATGTAGATACATAAAAAGAAAAGCATGCACATAAGGCTACCATCAAGAATTATGGCAGGCCATGCAGTTTAGGAGTCAGAGATGTGTAAACTGACAAACCCAAGCAAAGATCCCATACACATAGGATCTTAAGTGTATGACCAATGTGGCTCTACTGAGCTGCCAAAAAGTAGACTCTATCCACAAGCTACATGGAGAGAGTAATTTGCCCGCCTAGGAAAAAAAGGTGGATACTTACTTCCTAGCATGAGCCAATGTCGGTTAAGGCCTAAGAGCAATAGGTAAACCTCAAAACTCATAGAAGACAGTACAGACCTATGTGAATTCAAGGTTGGGTAAGACTTTTTAACTCAAAATAAATATGTAATGAGAAAAATGTTTGATATATTGAACTAGATTTCACAAAAAAATAAAATCAGAATTTGCTTGCAACAAAAGATAACAGGATGAAAGTAAAGAAGGGTCAGTGATAACATAAGGAAATACATGTAATATGGTAATTTAATAAAAATTTTTTTTTTGGTCAGGGGAAAAATAAGCCATGGATCAAAAGTAGAAGGCAAATGATAGTAGGGGAGTTGGAAAGAAATCATGACATTCATTTTCCAGAAAAATAAACACCTACAGTCAACCCATGAGTGGAGAGCAGTCATCGGTGATTAGGGACACCCACTGAAACTTCTGTGGGACACAACTATTCAAGCAATGGGTCAGTAGAACCTGAAATGTTAGACAGCGCAGAGAGGAGGCAATGTGTGCCACACAGACTCTTATGTCATATTCTGCTGATTAGAAGGTAAGCTGGTACAGTTGCTTTGTAAAATAATTTTTAATAAAATAATTTATAGACACCACAACACAGCAAGTCTACCTGACATGATGAATATAAAGATATTCATAAAAGCAGTGCTTTTAATAAAAATTGAAAACAAGATAAGTAGATATTTGTACTGGCTAGTTTTGTGTCAACTTTACACAGCTGGAGTTATCACAGAGAAAGGAGCTTCAGTTGAGGAAATGCCTCCATGAGATCCAACTGTAAGGCATTTTCTCAATTAGTGATCAAGGGGGAAAGGCCCCTTGTGGGTGGGACCATCTCTGGGCTGGTAGCCTTGGTTCTATAAGAGAGCAGACTGAGCAAGCCAGGGGAGGCAAGCCAGTAAAGAACATCCCTCCATGGCCTCTGCATCAGCTCCTGCTTTCTGACCTGCTTGAGTTCCAGTCCTGACTTCCTTTGGTGATGAACAGCAGTATGGAAGTGTAAGCCAAATAAACCCTTTCCTCCCCAACTGCTTCTTGGTCATGATGTTTGTGCAGGAATAGAAACCCTGACTAAGACAATATTATAAAAAAATTACATATATAAAATAGAGAGTCATAGACAGTAGAACTGTGTGACTATTGCTATGCACAAAAATCTTTATTTAGATTTCACCTATATTTTGCTCTATATATTCAATTATATATATATATATACTTATAAATAAACCTTTAGCATATTAAAATTATAAATCCTAAAAATACTTAAATTATAAAATATATGCAGAGAAGGACCAACACAAAGATTCACTTGTTAAAAGCATTTGGTACCCAGAATTCAATCTCCAGAACTGACATAGAGGAAGGAGAGAAGAGACTCCCAGAGGCATCATGGCATGTGCATGCATACACACACACACACACACACACACACACACACACACACACACACACACACACACACACGCACACAGAGAGACAGAGACAGAGAGACAGATAGACAGAGAGAGAGACAGACAGACAGACAGACAGTGAACAAATGTGATTTTTAAAAATAGATAATTGATTTTAAAAAATATGTGCACCATGATTTTATTTCTATGTGGAATCAAGAGCAGTGGTATAGATGACAGTATGTTTCGAGAGAGGAATGTGTGTGAAACACTAAGAGAAATGGTGGACAGGAGATCTAGCCCTAGCCGAGTCAGTAAGAGAAGCATGCAGGAGCACCATGGGTGAGGTGTGCTGCAGGCTGCGGTATTGTTTTACTTCCTGAGGGTCGGATTGTCCACGAGTTCATTTCAATGCATTTCTTCAAATTCTAAACATGCCATATATATGCTCTTCTCTGCGAATGATGCATTTCATAATAAAAAATTCAATATCATGGCACTCCCATGTTGAAAATCTTTTAGGAATCTCAAAAGAAAAGCCCCGTGGATTGTACATCAAGCCACAGTAACTTGGAATAAGGAAAAAGCTCAAAGCTCGTGAGAAGATAATATGGAAAATACAACTTATACCAAAGAACCCAGCAAAGCAGTTGCTAAAGTCAGGAACTGAAGTGAGTTGCAATTTTAGAACAGCCTATCTTCAAATTGGATGAGGGGGGGGGGAAGAGGAGGAGGAGGAAGAAAAAGAGGAGACAAAACCCAAAAATAAGCCAAACGCTATATTGACTATAGAGTGTAAATACACATATATATATATGTCAAAGAGACTTGTGCAATGTGACCACAGCCTTTCCTGGATTTGTCTACAGACACTGAGAACCAAACTGCCAGCTCTCTGGCTAACTCAAATCTTAGGGACAAAGAGAACCCTGCTCTAAAAGAAAGGAACACAGGCAATCAGAAGCCCCAGGACGGTGGATTCATTATAGCTAGAGGAAAGAAGACTGGGGAGACAAGAAGCACATGGGCGGTAAGAGAAGGGGAGAAGCATGGGATGGAAAGGAGTCAGCTAAACTAAACCAGACATGCAAACATCCCGAGCTTTATGAAAATGGCTCTGTGGTTCTGACTGCGTGTTGATTCATGGTGGAGCTAAACTATTATAGCTAAGAAAAGCTTGAAGTATCTGGAAAGGGAATATTCTTTGTGTTATGGACAAAGACCATTCCAAGGCATGCCATACTCTCCTTTATCCCCACCCCACCTCCTTTCTTCACAGAGTGATTAGAGTCCCTGAACCAGTAACTTTGGAAAGCAGAAACCTGAGCCAGGGACTTTGTAACATGTAACCTATAGTAACATAGCCTTTAGACTTTGCATTTAAGAAAACTGGGCTTTATCCATTCTTCAGTTGAGTGACAACTAAGCTGATTCCATTTTCTTGCTATTGGGAGTAGATGAGTAATTAAATATGGTGCAGGTAACGCTGTTGTAGGACAGGACTTTTACAATTCAGGAGTCATAACTGGGTCATGTGAGTCACACCGATCTATTTTTAACTTCATTGAGGAACCACAGTGCTGATTTTCATAATGGCTTATTAGTTTACTCTTGCACCAGCAGTCAATAAAGGTGTTACATGGTATATGAACACAACAGAATTTTAGTCAGTTGTAAAAAAATTAAAATTATGAAATTTGCAAGAAAATAAATGGGTCTAGAAAGTATCATATTGACCCCAACTTGCTCTCTTCCATGTCAATCCTAACTTTAAATGCTTATGTGAGAGCATGCACACCTGCATGTGTGCATGTGTGCTTGCATGTGTGTGTGTGTGTGTGTGTGTGTGTGTGTGTGTGTGTGTGTGTGTGTGTGCATGTAGGGGGTGTATTTACAAAGGGGAGCATAAGAGGAGAAAAGGAAGATTACAGAAAGGCATGAGAGGGCAACGTGACACAGACAGCTAAAGTGGAAAGAAAGGCTTGTACACGGGATAAGGGACAGAGGGTGGTAGAGGGAGGGGGAAGGGAGGCGAAAAAAGAATCAAATTTTGTTTGGCAATGCTATAATGAAACTTAACACTTTGTATGCTAATTTTAAACATATCTAATTTAAATAAATACTTCTTTTAAAGAAAATATTTGAAGACTGACAGACTAGGGTACATTGCCCTAAAGAGTTACATTAATTCCAAAATTTGGCCACATTGATATGCTAAGAGCTAAAGGGTCCATGTTTCTGAAAACTCTACCAAGTTTGGAAGAAGTGCATCAACAGTTATGGAAGAATAATGAAAACGGGGAACCAGGAGATACAATGTCCTTAAGTTAGCCTGGGAGAGAGAACTGCAATCAAGTTCTGAGAGGCCCAAGATGAAATCTCGAAACGATCCTCTTAGGCTAAAAGCATCAGAAAAATGACAGACAGGGAGTATGTCAAGTGGAAGGGGCTTTCCCAGCGAAGGAAAAGAAACAGCTTGAGGAGACGGATCATTCCAAAGGTCCTCTGTCAGGGCTGGGCGGGTGAAATGATCTGCTCTGTAGTGTATCTCCCATCTTTAATGTCTCGTTGCTGTCAACCTGCACCAACTATCTATCTTGTACCAGGACAGTTCATCAAAGAAGTGTCATTCCCGGGGTGGGCAAATTGACCTCAGGATAAAATGAAAATTCCAAACTTACTCAAACAGTCAAACAGGAGTACCTTTCCCAGGGGGCCGCTAAATGCACCTTGACCAGCTCCTAAGTATTTTCCTCCTCAGGAAGTAGAAGAGGGAGTGAGGGGCCAGGAGGGTGGGGTAGGAATGAGATTACTTTGCTTTAAATAAAGACAAATAACATCTTGGAATCTTGATACCACCTCAAGAAAAATAAGTATCATGGCTCTCTACAGCTAAAAATCTGTTGATAAATCAGAGCCCATCTAATGGAAAACACAAGGCACGTCTGCTCCCTAACTCTGTGTTGTTGTTGCTGCTGTTTTGAACTGTTTTCTTTCATTTCATTTTGTTTTCAAATATTGGTATAAATTAATTTTACTCCTCTGGGTATGTGTGTACATATATATATAGTTTCTACCTTCCCTCTCATCCCTTCACCTCTTCCTATGTTCCCTCACACCATGTCAAATTCATTGTTTCTTTTCCTTATTATGTTTACATATATAAAAATATATAAATGCTACCTGCTGAGTCTATTTAGTGTTGATCATATGTATGTGATCAGTTGATAATCCATTACAGGGCTCATTCCTAAGAAAAACTGGTTCTCACTCCCTTAGCAGTCATCAAAAGGCCTGTAGCTTTTCATCTGGACAACTGCAGCAAGACTGGCTTCTATCCCTGAGAGGGAAACTGAATTTATGAAATCTCAATAATATGATTGCCTAATCAAGACCCAAATAATGGCAACCAACTTATATGCCAGCATGGATGGGTGAGACTTCACAAGGCACCTCCTTTAGATATGGAATATATGTATGTGTATGTATGCATGCATGTGTATGTCTGTCTGTGTATGTCTATATGTCTACATGTATGTGTACATATGAATATGTATATACGTATATGTATGTATATATGTATAAATATGTATGTATATGTATGTATATACATGTGTGTAGGTATATATATATATGTATGTATGTGGGTGGGTACATATATGTATGTATAATTATGTATATGTCTATATGTGTATATGAATATGTGTATGTATATATGTATGTAGTTTATCTCCAACAAACATGACTAAAGAATGTCCTATGTGACCCTGTTTCCATCCTAACCAGGATAATACCCCACAGCAGTATTTTGTATATGTCATCAGTAAATGTCCCACATACTTGTTCACTCTATATAAAAACTCCATAAAACACATTTCCATCTTCATCTTAATAGACATACAAAAGCTTCAAAATATTAGTTCATTTCAGCTAGGGATGTACTCAGCTTGTATAGTGTCCTAAGTGTAGAATGCTCTCAGCACGTAGAGTATGCTCAGTGTAGGACGCACTTAGCATGTAGAGTGTATTAAAGAGCTTCTCCCAGAACTCTAAGGTAAGGGCAAGTGTAATCTTCTGGCCTCAGTGTTCTACCTAGAAAATGAGGCGAGTCTCATTAAATAATTCTGCTCCAGCATGCATGTGTATGTACACACACACACACACACACACACACACACACACACACACACACACACACACAGACACACACACACACGCACGCACGCACGCACGCACGCACGCACGTTTTCTCACCTCATCTACTCTGACCATTGTGTGGCACTTTTGCCTCCACCGTGGTTTCTATCAGAACTGCCAGCTCCTTTCTGCCCTGTAACAAGAGTCAGCAGAGCCAGGAGTCAGGATTGGCTCATCCCCAGGCTCCCACTACATACTTTCTTTCTTTCATATTTATGCTATTTTATGATATGTTGGGCTTAGCGTAAGACACCCCTCCCCCCATCTTGCTCAGAAAATCATCAAGATTCCCCCATCGTTCATATGTGTTGGTGGTAAATTGGAGCCATTGTTTTGTGGATTCCTTTGGGGCTACGGAGATTTAGAAAGATTTTTTTCATTTGTCGAAGTATATTAGTGAATATTCAAACATCTCATCTGCATACACAAAATAAAAACATCTGCTTCTCTCCATAACTAGTACTGATCATAGACTTTCAGGAGCTTGACTGGTGGATCCTCCCTACAACCTGATTCTGCTATGTGTTATAGAGCTTCCTTCTGGTAAAGTCAGGGGGAGGTAAAGACAGAAGGGAGAACAGAAAGGGAGGGAGAGTGAAGGGGGAGGGGAGGGGAAAAAGAGGGGAGGAGAAAGGAAAGGAAAGGAGAGGAAGGGGTATTTAAAACCAGAAATATTGCTAAGCTAAGAGCCCAGATGTCACACAGTCCCTCAGAATTGAGGGAGTTCTAGGCCCCCTTCAAAGTAGCAGCAAACATTACACCTCCCAGTGAAAATGGCCTGTAAGGATGGATGATCTGATTGTAAATGACGATGAATGCAGAGCTGAGGAAACGGGCCTATTCCCCAAAGTCACAGTGATTACATGATTCACCTGCTGCAGTCATTGGCTGAAATGAACATCTCCCCTTCTGTATCCACTCAAAACCACACAAACCTGGAATGCCTGATGCAGGGTGTGGGGAGAGACAACTGCATGATGAATTGGGATGCAGTGGGGAGAGGGCAGTCATTTTACAAAGAATCACAGTGTACAAACAGAACACTGGGGCAGGAGTCTAAGCCTGTGTACCAGAACTGGCTTTGTTCCTCCGGAGGTCAGTGAGTTGGATGCCAATGTTTGTCTTGTACCTTGTTTTCTCACACTAATGGATGGGATATAAAAGCTCTAAAATCCCCTCCAGTTTTGAAATAGTGATTGCATGAGTAGTCAGTCTCTTTAATATTTTTATGTCTTCCATTGTTACTCAACATTCCACTCAACCCATGCACAGGCACATGAATATACACAGGCATTCACACACACAGAGAGAGAGAGAGAGGAATATACATACATGCATGCACAGGCATATGCATACACACAGGTACATGTACACACACAGGCACATGTATATGCATAGTACATGCACACACATAGGCACATACACAGGTATACGTACTTATGTGTATAAACATGGCACATGCCCAAACACACATGATATGTGCATACACAGAGGTAAATGCACATACACAGACATCCCCACACATAGGCACATGAACACACAGGCACATGCGCAAACACTTGTACAGGTACACACAGACACACACAATCCTTGACTGTGCTCTACAGTGACAGCTCCTCACCTCTTTGTTAAAATAGGGCCAACACAGCATGAAATTGGTGGCCTCAACATCCTGCATTCTTCCAGGCAGAAGTAAGTTGAAGAGAACTTTCTTGGCATAGATGATTTCCTGCTATGGAATAACAATAAGCTTCCAGATCACATCAGGCCGGTTCCTTTCCTCTCTGGGAACTCTCATCACTTATGTTTCTGTTCTGGGTGTGTTCACTAAAAATGGAGCTCATAGAAGACAGAAAAGCCTCAAGATGTCCAGGACCACATCCTTGAAGAATATGAGACCTGAAAGAGATTTCATAGTATCTGCTTAGCTCCTTTATATTTCAAATGAAGGAAACAGAATTCAGATTCATTTCCTATGTACCCCAAGTAGATTCAGGGCCAATGGCTGTGTATTCCAACTCCTGATTTTGAATCCAAGTGAATCATCCCTCCATATGTCTTCCACTTGGGAGTCTCTGATGAGCTAGTCCTGTGGGTCCTGATGTCATTGGTTCAAACTGGAGGGCTGTGTCAGTCCTTGAGCAATGCTTTCCCTCAGATTCAAGGTCAGGACAAACAGGAGACGAACACATGTGGTGCAGCTCAGATAATCAAGTCTTCTTTCTATTAAAACTTTGATCCTCAAGGACAGGGCAAGAAGAGTAGAGCATTAATTTTTAATCCCCTCCCTGATTTCAACCAGAACGTAGTCAACATAGCAAATTCAGTAATGCTGGAAGGAGGCGAGCCCTGTATCCCTATGGAGTAGCACATCGACTGCAAAGACTACTTTTCCCAAAGATGGATGGAGGCTAGAGCATCAGTCGTTGGCCCTCAGCTACTACCTTATTTGAGAAGGGGTTCCGGGTTTTTAACCATTCTGTTTGCTGGGTGAGATGCCTGTGAGCTTCTGGGAATTCTCCTGTCTCTGCCTCCCATCACACATCAAGCACACTGGTATTATGAGCACATGCAACCAGGTCCAGCTTTATGTGGATTCTGGGGAATTGAATTCCAGACCTTGTACTTGCATGACAAACGTTTTACCCTAGTTACTCTAATTGCTAATTGGATACAGAATAAAGTCATCTGAGAAGGGAATTTCAACTGAGACATTGCCCAAACCAAAGTGGTCCTTGAGCATATCTGTGGGAAATTGTCTGTTAACTGACAAAAGAGGACCCAGCTCTCTGTGGGTGGCGCTATTCCCTTAGGCAAGTGGTCTTGGGCTATCTTAAAATGCTAGCTAAGTATGAGCCTATGAATGAGAGAGCAAGACGCATTTCTCCATGGTTTCTGCTTCAATATCCTGCTTGGATCCATGCCTTGACTTTCTTCAATGATTGACTGTGATCTGGAAGTTGAAGCTACACAAATCCTTCTCTCCTAACTTTGTTTTAGTGGCTGTGTTTTATCACAAGAACAGAAAGAAAACTAGAGTTCTGCTGAGCCATTTCTCAAGCCAGACACTCTTTTCTGATGTACCTCACCTCCTTTGCCTCTTTCATAGGAACTAACTTTGCTGCACCTGCACCTGAGCAGCTGAATGCTTCCAGAGGGAAACACCTGAATGAGTGACTGCCCACGCAGATGCACACAGGTTTAGTCCCTTTTTAACTTAGCATCCTCAATGTGTGTATATATGACATCAGACAATTCTGTTAGCTCCTACATTAATTCACCTGTCCTTTTCCCATAAGGACTGTGTCACAGCTTTTCTCTAGCCACCCTTTCTGTCCCAACCCCAATCTTAGCATGTGACTATATCCTTTCGCTTAATCCACATGCATACCAAGCACACTTTCTTAGCTGTACTCACAAATCCATCAACCTGCTGCCTGCCCCTTACAGGTTCATTTCGCTTCCTTCTGCTTTATGCAAGGCAGATATCTCTCTTTACACCATGGAAGTCCATTTACACCCTACACCCCTGAAAGAATTCCTCTTTTCCTTTGTACTCCCAATTTAATCACACTCTACAGGAGTATGTATACAGAAACTGTTAAAATAAACCCTTGACACCATGGCAAACTACCATCTATTTGCATATGAATACCAGGCAGTTAAGACCTCCCTTGAGCCCCAGAGCTGGTTTTTCGCCACTGTCAATTTCATATCTTTGTCCTATTCATGGCAAAGTGCCTCACAAAAGTTGTGTGTGGTCACACTCACTGCCTCTACCTCTCACTCGTTCTATTTGCCCCTCAAACAACTCTACCAGGCTTTTGTCCCCACCTCTAAGCCCCAGGGATCTCCTCCTTAAGGTCTACAATAACTTCCTTCTTGCTGTGTATTCTCCTGCTAGTCAGTTCACTGTGTTCATCTAAGTGAAATTCCATCCACTATGTGACTTGACTGGTCACACCATTCTCCTCTTCCATTAACACTCCCTTTCTATGCCTGTAGGATATGACCTTCATCCAATCTGCCTGTGGCCTCACTTCCTCCATCTTAAACCCTTAGGGTCCTAAGGATCTTTCCAGCATCATTAAATGTCACAGTGTTAAAGCATACAAAGCCTTTTGTGTTAAAGGATCTAAAGGATATTTTGGTCCTCATCTATCCTTTTTCTTTAGGTTGTTCCTATGAGTTTTTGCAACATATGCATGTATGTGTATTTTCTCATGCATGCATATACACAGGATTTCTGAAACCAACTCTAATCTGGAGCTACCTGTTAAGGTTATGCCTACTTGCCCTCTCTCTCCTCTTGCATGATCAGCAGACATTTCAAACCTAGCAGGACCACATCACAGCTCCTGTTCGACTGCACTGGGTGCTCCAAGGCTATACATCCTGTGCTAAATGATGCTACTAACAGCTACTTAATCCTAAAACCTAGCATTTGTATTCATTGCTGTTTTTTCTTCACAATCCACATTTTGTACTTCAGCCTGCATATCAAAAGTATCTCCAAAGGGGCTGAGAAGATAGTCAATGAGTAAAGTGATTGTCATAAAAGCATGAGGACCTGTTTTCCATTCCCATACCTCATGTTAAACACACCACTGTTCCCAGCACTGAGGCATAAAGAAAATAAAATGTATGCTACTTGAGAAATAACATCCAAGGCTTACTTCATGCAGATGAACCTTCACACTCATGAACAAGCACACAAATATACCCATACACTCAGACATATATATATATATATATATATATATATATATATATATATATATATATATTTGTGTGTGTGTGTATGTATTCGAACTATATGCAGGACTCAAACACCATTCTTAGCATAATCCTTATAAGAACTTTATTTCACAGTGAATGAATGTGAGTGAATAAACAGAATCAGATAGGTTATGATGGCTCATGCCTTTAATCCCAATATTCATGAAGCAGAGGCAGGCAGATCTCTGAGTTCAAGGCTAGTCTGGTCTACAGAGTGAGTTCTAGGGCAGCACAGAAAAACCATGTCTCGAAACAAAACAAACAAAAAACCAGAACCTACAGAGAGAATGTGCTGTTTGGGGAGTAAGACTCCCATCACTCCTGGGGTGCAATGTCTGGTTAGCATACAGAGGAGTTTATGGGATGTAAGCTCTCATTCCTACATGCATTCTGGAACAGTGGTCACACAGCTTACATAAATCATTTTGGGTTTGGCTGAAGTCTGATTAAAAACAGTCCAGACAGATTGACCAAGAAAATCCTCAGAAAGAGAGATACTAAGCCAGGCAGTGGTGGCACACGCCTTTAATCCCAGCACTTGGGAGGCAGAGGCAGGCGGATTTCTGAGTTTGAGGCCAATCTGTTCTACAGAGTGAGTTCCAGGACAGCCAGGGCTACACAGAGAAACCCTGTCTTGAAAACCAAAAAAAAAAAAGAAAAAAAAAGAAAGAAAGAGAGATACCGTGTACTTCACCCCTTTGCCCTTCCCTGGCTTCCAGTTAAGACAACACTATGAGATGTCTACTTTCAGCTAAGCTGAAGTTTCAGGAAATGAATAGCTTGAATGAAGTTTAAAATACATGTAAATTATATGAAGATATGCATATTATATTAAATGACAATTTTAAAATATCTGATATAATGCAAAAGGGAGCAGGAAAACGGCAGAGGCAAAGAAAAGCAAACTGAACCTGCCCTAACTGTTCCAGTCTGCTGAGGAGGAACCCTGGTGATCTCCTCCAGTGACACTAAGGAACATGTAGGTGTCAATCATTACATGTCTAAGCCAGCTCTGAAGTACTGTCTGCACGGTGAGTCATTAACTTCTCAGAACAGGCATGTGAGGTAAGGACACTGCTCTTCAGACTTGGCAGAAGAGGAAAGAAAAACGATGACTTGTTGAAGCTTCCGCAGGTTTACAAAGTTAATGTGCGATGGAGCTAGGATTGTGAGGAGTTACCCAGATGCAGAATTATGTTTCTAACTAGAACACTAGTTCTTAAGTGTATGGCAGAGAGTAGAAAAGTTTGCGGGTGTGCAGGGCTAGGGTGTAGAAGTCTTAAGGTTCGTGCCTTGTGAAGAATTCTGAGCGCTTATTAACTTCCAGGTCCCAGGGGAAAGGTACAGGAGATTTATCTGCCATAGACCAAGGGACACTGGGAGTTGAAAGAGATAAAGAACTGTTCTTCCCTGGAGTCTTAGAGGAGCATGGGCCTCCTGGTACCTAGACTTCACCTCAAGGATTTTGAGAGTATATATTTCACTTTGTGATAAGGACCAAATGTTTGGTAACTCTATATAAGTTACTAAGATACTAATACAAATTTTCTCCTCCAATGCCTGGGCCTGAGTGTAGATTGTCTGGATACCTGTACATCTATCTGTCTACAAGAGCTGCATGGCATCATGGGAGTTTCTCATTCCATAGGTTCTCAGAAAGCTTTGGAAAAGGCCGATGAGGCATGTAAGTTCTTGTGCAGTTTGGGCATAGCTGACCATTGACTTTGACAAATGGACTGGGTGGATTTATTGATCATTCCTCATTCTAAAGCACAGAACATAATATACAAGCTTTTGATTCTGCTTTCTCTTCCTACACCCTATAATGGTTGTTCAATAACTGAGTTCAGCTTTTATTTTTATGTTCCACTAAAACATGATTTTCAGCATATCCAATGTCTTTCTAATTTCTGGTTGTGGTAGTTTGATTAAAAATGCCCCCCATAGGTCCATCGGGAGTAACCATAGACAAGGAGGTGTGACCTTGTTGGAGAAGGAGAAAGTGTGTACTGGTGGTGGTTTTGAGGTCTCAGAAGCTCAAGCCAAGCTTAATGGTACATAGTTTCTTCCTGCTGTCTGCAGATCCAGATGTAGAACTCTAAGCTCCCCTTCCAGCTCCATGTCTACCTGCATACTGCCATGCTTCCTGTCAAGATGATAATGGACTAATCCTCTGAAAGATAAGCCAGCCCCAGTTAAATATTTTCCTTTATAACAGTTTCCATGGTCATGGTGTTTCTTCACAGCGATAGAAACCCTAGCTGAGACACTGGTCAAGATAGCAATATGAGAAGTGTTCTTCTCAATATTTTGGATATATCTTATCTCTGAGACAAATAAAATACTGTAGTAGACTTTGTTAAGTCATTTCAAAACATTATATATGAGACAGCAATGCCAAGGAAACATGAGAGACAGAAGGCAAAGGAGTTAAGTTGCATGATTTCCCCAACTTGTCATGTAGAAAGAGTGTCTAGATCACCACATAGGAGGTGCAACCCAGAGAGAACAATCTCTCTGCACTGAGAAATCTAGCTGGAATATAGATATGCTAAAGCAACTGGGATTCTCAAGGCAGAGTGTGGAAGAAGTAGAAAAGGTCTACAATCCACTGGGTTCTCTTGAGGTTCTTACCCTTGTAGTCACCTATAACTGCATATGAGGAAAGTGGCACAATTATGAATAAAATTATCTGACAAGATATAAAGAACTGATCCCTGCCCTTCCAGAGAGCCAAGAATAAAGTCATGCAGAGTAGAAAACCTAATAATTGATAGGCCACAAGGCAGAAGCTTCATGAAGATTAGTTTCTGCTATGGAACAAAATTAGACCAAGATTTCTTAGATTCCACTTAATAAAAAAATAAAAGCAAGATCCCAGAGTATTTAACTACTTTGGAGTAATACAGCCTCTCCAATCAAAGCTCAGAATTGCTCTTAGGAAAACAATGTAACATGAATCACACAAAAGATGACATTCCAAATGCTTAGCATCCCATCCAACAGTGTCTGACCCAACACATAGATAAATGTGTCCCACATTAAAGAGAAACTCAATCAGCAGAAAGTAATCAAGATCTGATGGAGAAGGTGCAAATAGTAGGTAAGCAATTAAAATAGTTATTATGACTTTTCCTATCTTTGACGAATTAAAGATTGAAAATCTATGTTTAACACATGGAACGTGTATTTAAAAATCCCTAGCTGGGATTCAAGAGACAACAACTACAATGTCTGAAATTAATTAGTTGAATAAGATAAACAACAGATTAGGTATGCATAGGAAAAGAACAGAGAATCTGGAGACAATACAACATATAGAAAACTATCAAAAATAATATCAGATGTTTTGTCGTGTTTATGTGATAGCATAAAGTGAAAGAGATTAGATATATGTTTTAACTGAAACAGCAAAAAAAAAAAAACAAGAGGAAGATAAGTAACGGGATGATAAGTGATGATAGATAGACAGACAGATAGATAGATGAAAGATGATAGATGACAAACAAATGATTGATAGATAAAGAGATAGAAATATAGATAGATGATAGGCAGATATATGGTAGATAGATAGGTAGGTAGATAGATAGATAGATAGATAGATAGATAGATAGATAGATAGATAGATAGATAGATAATAGGTAGATAGATAGATAGATAATAGATGCGTGTGTATTACACATGTGCGCCTATGATACAAGACCCTAAACATCAAGAAACAAATATGTGATTACTCTTTTGAAACTTTGAAAAGCCAATAAGCTTATCCCTGGAATTTCCTGAATGCCCACCTCAAGAAAATATCAGACTGCAATGTAAGGGGAGTGTAATAGTTAATTTTATGTCAACTCAGTCAAGTTGTAGTACCCTGGGTACCCAATATTTGCTTAAGTGTTATTCTGGGTGTTTCTGCAGTCTTGTTTTGGGATAGAATTCACTTTTTTATTGGAAGATTCTGAGTAAAGTACATTGCCCTTCACACAGTGGATAATCTCCATCCAGTCAATGGAATGCCTCAAGAGAGCAAAAGGCTGATCTTGCCCAACCGTCTTTAGTTTCATTTGCTGTTGGTGTGATAAAATACCCTGTCAAAGCAACTTAGTGGGGAAAGAGCTTATTTCAGCTCACAATGCCATACTAGTGGAAAAACCACAGCAGAAGGAATGTGAGGCAGCTATTCATCCAGAGTCAAGAGCAGAGAGTAATGAATTAATTAATACATACAGGGGATGCTCTTCTTGCTTTTCCACCATTATACAATTTCATTCCCTTCTTAGGGAATGCTGACACCCACTGTGGGCAGGTCTTCCAACTTCAACTAAATTAATAAAGATAAATCATCATAGGTATAGAAACAGGACAACATGATTTAGACAATCCCTCATTGAGACCTTGCCAGATGGTTCTAGATTGTGTCAAGTTGACAATTAGAACAAATAAATGAGCATATCAATCAAGTGCAAATACAGCCAACAGATCACAGTTGATATCAATCTGTGACTTTAGCTTCTGGGTTTTTCTATCTGGTGATAGATTGCAGCCTTAAAACCTTCATAATCACACAAACAAATATATTTAAGAAAAATATGGTTCTGTTTCTCTGGTGAATTCTAAGTCAAGAAGAGTTTAACACCCAGATATAAGGAGACATAGCAAATATATGGGAAGAGCAAGGAGGCTTCAGTTCATGAGACAGATTGCAAGAGACAAAAAAAAAAGAAAAGAAAGAAAGAAAATTACAGAGGTAACAACTTATTTTTTTCATGGGTTGATCAGAGTACAGCCTGTGGGGCGACCACCTGGCTCAAGATAATCAACAGAAATGATACAAAGTAACAACACCAGACAATGTACAGGACTGGGAACAGGGCAAATTCTGTCCTACAGATTAGTAAACACATAAATTATGGGGCACTGAGCCTTCACTCACAAGGGCCTTGCCTCAGTAAGTTCAATAACTATGAAATATGAAAACACCCACCACCCATCATAACATCCAATAAAGTTGCACACATTGGAACAGGCAGATATTGCCTATAATGAGCAGCCAATCAACCAAAACCAAGATATAACTAACACAGATGTTGAATTTGCAAAAGGGAAATTAAAACAGCTATTATAACTATATTCTGTGTATTCAAAGAGTTAAGTAGAGACATGGGAGGTATAAAATCATGTAAACAAAACTTTTAGAGATGCAAATTGTATTAGAAAGGAAAGATAAGGAGGAAGAAGAGGAGGAAGATGATCATGAAGAGGAAGAAGGAAAGAAGGAGGAAACACCAGCATGGAACAATGTAAAGGAAGGGACCACGCACACGTCAAAGTCCAGTTTGTAAGAGAGAGAAGGAAGAAAAAATAAAATTGAAGACATAATGGCCAAGATTTTTGTAAATTTTGGGGAAAACATAAACTCAGAGGTTTGGAAATTGGAGGGGAGGGACTAGAGCTAGATTTGAGCAAAACACTATATGCATATATAGTATTTTCAAAGATAAAGAGAACTACCAAAAACATGAAGAAAAGTGTTATGTCAAACGACACAGTGAAACACTTCAAAACAGGGAATGAAAATACTCTTAGAAGAAGGCAGAGCATGGACCAGAACAAAGAGAAATGGCAACAGACTTTTGGGGGGTAAGAATGCAAGTGGGATCAATGCCAGGGCATCCTTAAGGAACTGAGAGCAGAGAAATCCACCAGCTTAGAACTTATTCTCCATGATAATATCATTTCAACACAAGGATGATGCCATAAACACAAATGGTGAAATCATTAAGGTAGAGAGAGATGGAGAGAGAGACAGAGACAGAGAAGGGAGAGAGAGATTTTGTTTCAAAAAAGAACAGGAAATTCTTCACAAGAAAATATAAAATAAAAATATAAGAAATGACATTAGGTAATAATACAAATGCACACGAAGAAGCAAAGAATACTGGAAATGCTGACCTTGTGGATAAATGAGGAATGGTTTTCCTATTAATATAAATCTCATTAAGTAAGGACAATGAAGAAATGGACAGTTGGATGTGTGTGTGTGTGTGTGTGTGCTCGCACATGTGCGTGCACAAGCGCATGCATGTGCACACGTGTGCACACATACAGGCACACACACACATGTCTCTGTGAGGAAAACAGAAGGAAACTTTTAGGTATGTACTCTAAATGGAGTCTCAGCAGAAACCACATAGAGATAAAAAGAGACAATTTTTCTCTCGTCTGTAAACTTTCCAAAACGGATGAAAAGGGGCTGAAATGAAACATCGACATTCTAAGGAAGTAGAGTATATCTAAAGAATGTAAACATATCTAAAGAAGGGTTAACTTTTTCCTTAAAAAGATGAAGAACTGTTAATTACAGATGAAAAGGTCTACAAGTATTACATCAAGTAAAATTTTCTCCTAATGAAATGAAACTGCCAGTAAAGAGAACATCCAGTCTCCTTGAATTATTAAGCTGTCTCGTTTCAAACATCTTCCCAGGGACAGTGGTGAATCTGGCTGTTCATATGCTGCATAACTCCCTGGAAAGACGGGCAAGCCTGCACCTTGTGGTACAGAGTCTGTGTGTTCACATCCCATATCCTCTAGCTTCACAGCAACAGATTTCAGAAGGAAGTTATTTCATCAGGATTGCCTGTCTTATTTGACCAACCAGAGGATTCATGCCTTTTATCGAATGCAAAAACAAAACAAAACAAGTATGAATTACATTTCACATACCAAAAAAAAATAATAACTTCACATCTTACTTTTTCTAATCTTCTATTTAAAGCTATCCAATTGAGCTTTTAAAATATTCAGATGTGTTTCTCTAAGTATCTACACACTTGACTTGCTTTAAAAATAAGCCTTCCTACCAGTTGTGAAGTACTAAAATCTGAGCTCTAAAAGACAATTTAAATGGATAATAAATATCAAAATTTTGAGTACAAGACATAGAAAGATACTGCGCTGGAGATGCCCAACTGTATTATTGTTTATGAAGTATTCATTGTTCAAGGTGCTGTCTTAAATATTTTCCATATGTGTGCAATTTGTTACTTCATCCACTCTGAGATAGGGAGGCGTATTTAAATCCATTTTCCACACAATAAATAAGGAAATGGTGAGGTCTGATCCCTTAAGCAAGGTCACACAACAGATGACAGAATTAGGATTTAAAGCAAAGTATGTCTGACCCAGAAAAAGTGTCATTTGAGTAAGAAGAACATTTCCTTCTGAATTCAGATAGGCCTCCCTTTGTGTCCTCATTTATCTGATCTGATTAGTCTGACTTGTCCTTTAGCTGCACTGGCCCGCATTCCTCAGTGACGCAACTGACTTAAATCTAGCCTGATACGAGGGTGATACAAGATCCTACATGACAGGAGATGATGTGCTCAAAGAATTCACACAGCACACGACACCTAATAACAGCTAATAAGTATTAGTTAATATGATGACTATGTCCTGCCTCAAGGCCTCTTTTCTCCCCAATAACATATATTGACATCTAAGCTGAGGTCATCCTAGAGGTTTAATATAACAAATAAATGTCTTCACATAAAGTTTTCCCCTCAACAAGTTCTAAGTTTGTAGCGGCTGTACATTATTGACATTTGTTCTATCTGTAAGTCTAACCCCCAATCCTCACCCTCACAAAACCTCACCTTCATCTTCTTTCTCAGGTTAAAGAGATCAGAAATGTATTTCACTGGCCTGAGATTTTGGGGTCCTCTTCGTTACCCCACAGTCCAAGAAGCTCCCTTCCTCTGATGCTCACTAATATGCCTTAACTGTCAATGTCAGCCATCTCTCCTCAGATTTGTGAGTAAGTGTATTTGAACATGCCTCCTGAATTCCTGGGGTGACTTGAACCAACTCACTTTCAGCACTGCTCCTACAGCCTTTTATTAAAGTACACATACAATTCTCCTATTTAAAATATTACGTTGCTTTACCAGCATTATCAGGCTCATCCAAATTGCTTTAAAAAATTATTGGCTTTAAAAAATTTGTATATTTTGACTTCCTCCTTTCCAATTTGTATCCCCTTGATCTCCTTTTGTTGTCGAATTGCTCTGGCTAATACTTCAAGTACTATGTTGAAAAGGTAGGGAGAAAGTGGGCAGCCTTGTCTAGTCCCTGATTTTAGTGGGATTGCTTCCAGCTTCTCTCCATTTACTTTGATGTTGGCTACTGGTTTGCTGTAGATTGCTTTTATCATGTTTAGGTATGGGCCTTGAATTCCTGATCTTTCCAGAACTTTTATCATGAATGGGTGTTGGATCTTGTCAAATGCTTTTTCTGCATCCAACGAGATGATCATGTGGTTTTTGTCTTTGAGTTTGTTTATATAGTGGATTACATTGATGGATTTTCGTATATTAAACCATCCCTGCATTCCTGTGCATAGCAGCCTTATTTATAATAGCCAGAAGCTGGAAAGAACCCAGATGCCCCTCAACAGAGGAATGGATACAGAAAATGTGGTACATCTACACAATGGAGTACTACTCAGCTATTAAAAAGAATGAATTTATGAAATTCCTAGCCAAATGGATGGACCTGGAGGGCATCATCCTGAGTGAGGTAACACATTCACAAAGGAACTCACACAATATGTACTCACTGATAAGTGGATATTAGCCCAAAACCTAGGATACCCAAGATATAAGATACAATTTCCTAAACACATGAAACTCAAGAAAAATGAAGACTGAAGTGTGGACACTATGCCCCTCCTTAGAAGTGGGAACAAAACACCCTTGGAAGGAGTTACAGAGACAAAGTTTGGAGCTGAGATGAAAGGATGGACCATGTAGAGACTGCCTTATCCAGGGATCCACCCCATAATCAGCATCCAAACGCTGACACCATTGCATACACTAGCAAGATTTTATCGAAAGGACCCAGATGTAGCTGTCTCTTGTGAGACTATGCCGGGGCCTAGCAAACACAGAAGTGGATGCCCACAGTCAGCTAATGGATGGATCACAGGGCTCCCAATGGAGGAGCTAGAGAAAGTACCCAAGGAGCTAAAGGGATCTGCAACCCTATAGGTGGATCAACATTATGAACTAACCAGTACCCCGGAGCTCTTGACTCTAGCTGCATATGTATCAAAAGATGGCCTAGTCGGCCATCACTGGAAAGAGAGGCCCATTGGACTTGCAAATTTTATATGCCCCAGAACAGGGGAACGCCAGGGCCAAAAAGGGGGAGTGGGCGGGTAGGGGAGTGGGGGTGGGTGGGTATGGGGGACTTTTGGTATAGCATTGGAAATGTAAATGAGCTAAATACCTAATAAAAAATGGAAAAAAATTGGATTATGGGGAGGGAATTTATTATATTCATTGTGCATGTTTGAAAGAGTCAAATAATAAAATTTATTAATTAAAATATAAAATTGAAAAAAAAATTTGTATAGCCTCTCCCTCAGCTCCCTCTAGAATTTGCCCCTTCCTTACTAACTTTATTCTCTCTCTCTCTCTCTCTCTCTCTCTCTCTCTCTCTCTCTCTCTCTCTCTCTCTCTCTCTCTCTCTCTCACTTTCTTATTACATACATCACAAGGTTCCTCTTGAACTGGCCTTGGCCTACCTTTCCAATCCCCCTCTTTATTCATTTTATTCTGTTCATTTCAAACTGTTCTTCCCAGTTATTTTAGGTATGCATGACCTTGTCTCACTCTTGAGAGCACTTTCTGTTTCAACTCTGGGCTTCATATCTATTGTTCCCTATGATCAGAATTGCCTGTGATTTTCAACTAGCTAACTCTTCACATAGACACGCCTTTAGTTTGCAATGAGTGCTAGCTAAATGTATGTCTGCTTGCATAAACTAATGAAAAAATTGCTGTGAGATGCTCACAGTAGGTTTCTATGGAAGGTGGGTCTTTTAAGAATGACTTGAGTCTAAAGTAAAAGGAGGTGGAGCTGAATACGTTTTGCTTCAAGGAAAATAGGCCAAAGTGAAAGGGGAGGGATTTCTAAGAAGACTCTGACATCAATCACTATGGGTCTGTACCAGCCAGGTCCCTGGGCTCACACCCAAGTTCTAATAGAAAGGAACCACCAATATTAAAGGCATTAAAATTTTTAAACAGAATGCTGTAGAGCCAGTACCTTAAATAACTAAATAGAATGACCTTAAGAACTTTATTAGAGAGATGGAGCTGGACACAGAATTGGTCTCAGAGGAGAGCATGAGACAGGCATAAGGAGTCTAGCTGGGCCTTGATCTTCACAGTGTAAACAACAGCTTTGCAGTATATTCATGGGATCTAGTGGTGCTGGTGACAGAGTAGTTTATGATAGGCATCAACATTACTGATTGTACGCACAGTCAGATGCAGAGATAGGGACTATGTCAGTGGAATGCCAATGGCTTCTGAACCATTGATACAGGGGAGACAAACAATTGTTTCCCACTCACGGAGCATACTTGGCAACCTAAGCACTCCTGGATGTGTGAGGCAGAGCTGAAAGAGTCTAGCATCCTATGGAAGGGTAGAATTTGTTAGATAGAGACTTCATGTGTGATCTTTAAGTTGATGTGTTCTGGGAAGAATGGCCTTCAGTGGCAAGGAGGCTGAAGTGTGTGTAAGTTTTAGGGAGGATTTAACATAAAAGTTTTAAAAAGTAAGGAGTGCAAGGAGACACTGAGGGAAGAAGATGCTGTGGATGAAGGCTGAGGCTATAACTCTTCTTCACTGTGGAGAAGGATTTGACCAGCATGCACAAATCCTGGTTGCATCTCCTTCACCAGAACAAAAGCACTAGAAAGTTCCAGAATAAGCTTGTCACTGAACAAAGGAGAAAAAAATCCATTTGGGAAAATTATTGAGTTCCATATAAAACAAAGATTTTTCTCATCTGGAAAAGCATTATCTTGTTAATAATTTTTAATTATTAATGATGAAAATCATGTCCATGATATATATATATATATATATATATATATATATATATATATCCTTGATGACTGAAAGCACATCATTAGCAAACTGTAAAATAAACACTGTGAATACATATGTGTATGTGTATAAAAGGTTGTATAGATACGGCATATGTGCAAGTATGCCATGGTACTTATAAGACATGCTCCTATGAACACAAATAATGATAGCTAACATACAGAGCAAACACCATGTGTTGGCACTGTAGTATAGGTGTTGCATGTATAGAAATTTTGATTCTCAAAGCATCCATTTTTATTTTTCATTTGATCAGTACAGTGTGGATGGCTAAACAGCTTGAGAGGGGCATCACATGACAGGAACTGGGGACTCAAGCCCCAGGATCATGCAGACTAAGATTTCCCTGGAATGCTGCAGCTAGAGAAGACAAGCCAGCAAGTTTAGGTAGCCCTGTCAGAACCTGTTCATCCAGGAATCTTGCTTTCTACCTTCCCCTGCCCTTTGTACGTTATGGGACCTGGGTTACAAGACCTGTATGGACTTTAATCATCATCTCCTTAAAATTGAGTTCATCTTGGGCTGTTTTGCCTGCTATGCTTCAGGGATTCTTTTGGGCTACTTGTTAGCTGCTCTGAGATTTGTGATGGAAAGCCATCTACAAAGATGGTAAGAGCAAAGTGGGAAGTACACACTTGGATCTCTGCACTTGGGAGACAAATACTAGAAGAGCTGATGTTAAAAGCCAAATATGGTTAGAGAGAAAGTTCAAGGACAGCCTAGGCTGCCTATTATGTTGTCTCAAGAAAGAAAAAAGAAAAGTCTACATCCCAGAGAAATTAGCCTAGATGGCTTAATGGCTGTCACCATTAAGCCATTGAGCATGTTATAGTCTATTATATTAATAAATCTTTTTTAAAATTTATCTTACTTGAGCACATAATAAATATTGATAATACTTATTGGTAAGTAAGAAAAGTTTTGTGAGCTAATTTTCTTTGTGATCAGCCTTTAATATGTTACTTCTCTTCTCCACTTATTATTGCCCATCTCATGTCAAGGCTGTTTATTCAAGAAGACTAGGGTAGGCTTTATGAAGTTATGTGGGACAGTGGAGTGCTTAGTGGGCACAAGAGACCTTCTCACATTACTGATATGTGCAAACATAGTTGGGGCTTCTATTCCTGTCCTCAAGAGACAAACCCAAGCTGAGTTTGATAGGATGCAGTATATCCCTGCCGAATATCTTTGCTCCTCTGCACAATTCAGAGGTTGGATTCAGCCTTCTTTCCACCTATGATAGGGTAAGTCTCCATTAATCATTCACACTACCCATGCTTCAAGTTATACTCTGTGGAAGATATAAAGTATAGAGTGTGTAACTGATCACTAGAAAATTATTTCTCATTGAGATTGGAATGGCCATATTTATGCAGAAGTTTAGATGTGGCTCAGCCAAAATACAGCAAAGACAAAGGGAAAATGGAGAGGGAGCGAGTTTGACCAGAGAGACACATTCTGGATCACTGATGTTTTATGTCTCCAAATTGGAAGTGTTCAGCAAATGTTTGTCAACTAAATAAAGTCCATGTGCACTTTTTGGCTCACAGAACACTTTCTCAAGCATTACCTCACAAGCTCCACAATAGCATATTTGTGAGATAATTTGTATCTTCTGACACAGATATAGGCTACATCGTGTTCAAATAGGGTGAAACATACCTATCTCCTGGAATGTTGATCACGCTCTTTGTGTTGATGTTTTAGGAGCAGCATTTTGGACACTATCTTCATCCTCAAGCACCTGCTGGGGAGAGCGTTCTAGAGATTCTTGCTTCCTTGTACCATAATTTTATTGTCATTGGCCAACCTTTGCCTATTCCTCCCTCCCTTCTTCTCCTCAGCCTTGGATAACTACCATTCTACACTCAGCCTCTAAGAGATTAACTTTATTATATTATGCGTACAAATGAGATCATATAGTGCTGATGGGTATTTTTAACCCCATTTTCCAGAACCAAGAAACTAAGCCTTGGAGCACTTGAGTGATTTGTTTTTTACCAAGGTCGCAAACGTAGTTAATAGCAACACCATGTCTCATGCAGAGGCTCTGAACCCTAAACCCTGTGTTCTTTTCATGGCTTTATTCAAGCCTCGTAATTCTAAAATACAGTCCTAAAATAACACAAAAGCCTCCGCCAGCCTCCTTCTTTATTCCCTTGACCTCATTAAAGCTTAAATGGAACTTGTCCTCGCAAACTTAGGGTGCAACATCAAATCCGTTTGAGTTTCTAGGGCGCATAGCGACAGCTTGCTTTAATCTAATAATTGGCTGGCGTGGAACCACAGAAAGACCATTTAAAAGAAGGCAAATTGTTATTTTTCAAAACCAAGCCATTCCCTGACTAAAAGGTTCAGAGCTTTTTCCCTTTCCAAGAAAATATTTATTCCTCTAAAAGATTTCTTCCCGTTAACAATATTTTTACAGGCTTTGTGATACTTTTACAGCATTTTAGATGCAACCTAAATACTATATATTTCGAGAATGGAACCATTACATTAAGAACACTGCATATGTTTAAAAGTGTCTTTTATGGGGTTTATTAAAAGAAGCCATAAATTTCTAAGAAAGGTTTAAGCCATATTACACTGATCTTACTTCTAATTTAAACAAAATGTAAACTTTAAGTAAAACCTTGATGTGGAATGTAAACTCCCTCACCCACCCCGAGCTGACTCATTCGCATGCGCCACCTTTAAAATATTAAATCATCTATGAGGCACTCCATTTCTCTGAGTGTTTTTCAATCACAACAAATAGCTTTCTGGTGATTGCTTGTACCTGTTGACTTTCTTGGATTCATTCACAATGAAGAATGGACGGGACCAGCTGGCTACAGGACAGGGTCAGAATAGGGTCAGCTCTGCAGGCCAGAGGCAATTTGCAGCCCTACTAAGCTCCTGAGATGCCCTCTCCAGAAATTCCCACAGATACTGAAGGCATGGCGATAGCCGTCTTAGGAATGGAAGCACTAGGCACTTGGAAGGGCTAGGCTACTTTGCAAAAGGATGCAGAAGTGGGCTGCAGGTGGCAGAGGGTCCAGCTGTATACCTTGATGCTATCCTGTCTTCCTTGTAGGATTACAGTGTGGATTAGATGAGCTCATACCTATAATTCATCTATCACAGCTTTTGACAAATAGTACTCATCAAGATGAGCAGGCCTTGACGTCAACATTGTGATTAGCCACTTCATGCTGGGGTTGATGGTTTCTTTTTTAACCACGGCCATTCCTCAAAAGGGCCACCCACAGCAAATTGTGCTATATGCACCAAATTATCCTTAAAGATGCTATCAGATAATAAGAAACATGTATTTGGTCACATTTATTTGGATTTCATTTCTACTTCTTGCCCAGTGACAGGGTAAGAGCAGAATCTTTTACTCTTTATAAAGAAGTCCCTTTCAAACAGACCTACTGAAAGGTGAGTTAAAGAGATGCCCAGTGGCTGGAAAAGAAAAAGAAAGAAAGAAAGAAAGAAAGAAAGAAAGAAAGAAAGAAAGAAAGAAAGAAAGAAAGAAAGAAAGAAAGAAAGAAAGAAAGAAAAAGAAAGAGAGAGAGAGAGGGAGGGAGGGAGGGAGGGAGAGAGAGAGAAGGAAGGAAGGAAGGAAGGAAGGAAGGAAGGAAGGAAGGAAGGAAGGAAGGAAGGAAAAGAGAGAGAAGGAAGGAAGGAAGTAAAGAAAGAAGGAAAGAGAGAAAGAAAGAAAGAAAGAAAGAAAGAAAGAAAGAAAGAAAGAAAGAAAGAAAGAAAGAAAGAAAGAAAGAAAGAAAGAAAGAAAGAAAGAAAGAAAGAAAGAAAGAAGGAAGGAAGGAAGGAAGGAAAGAGAGAGAGAAAGAAAGAAAGAAAAGAAGCCCCACATTGCAGGAAAGAGCCTGGTCACCAAAGGAATCAACTACACACTATAGTCATAGGAACTTTGAGCCCCTCAGAGGAAAATCATTGGGCTAATCACCAACACACATTGATAACTATGCAATAGAGATTCCTGAAAGCCCTAGCAAGACATCTGAGGTTCTGGGTTAATGAAATCTTCCAATAGAGTAGCACACCCCAAGCAAAGACAGGACAGCTACCCTACCCCAGGCCCTTTCTAACCTTGCTTTATGCTCCTATTCATTTGTAGTTTTGATGACATCACTCATAAGGAACTGGTAGACATAAAGATACTGTTCCCCAGAGTTCTGTGTCCCATTACTGCAATTCACTGGAACAGGGAGGGCAGTGTCCCAATCAGTAGAAAAGGCAACAAAAACATGGGACCTTGGAAATGCAAACTGAGCCCTCTACAAGTTGGTTCTATGCTAACTTCAGGTATTAAGTGTCAGAACTGAGTTGAGCCCTAGGACATCCTGTTGGTCTTGTGGTATCAGCAGAGAACTAATAGGGGAGACCACCACACATTTATTTTAAGTATTATAAGAAAAAGAACAGGACTTTCCTCTACCCTCTCAGACCAAGCTTGTGCAGAGCAAACTTAGCATTAAATACCAATCTAGGAAGTAGAAGTTATAGAACGAATTGATTCCACAATGTGGAAAGGTAATTGCAAGACTGAAACACTTTCTGATTCTGTGGATAAGAGCGCCAGTCTTTCTCAGTGCCACTGTATACCTTGTTGAAGCTCAAGGCAGATCTCATCTCTTAGCCAAGCATCCAGACCTTCAGCTCAGAGCAACCACTCCTTGTTCTTCCATTAAGATGCATATGTGATGATATTTCTACCCAGAGTGTTTCCCTTTTCTAAAAAGTACAGACTCCTACTCATCCTGCAAAACAAAGACCATATGTTATCTCAACTTCTTCTTCAAAACTCTGTTAGCATTTTTAAAATACTGTGTAAAATGTTCCATTGCCTCCACAGTAGGACATGCCTGTCTCTCCCACTAAAGCCTGGACTGTAAACAGCTGGAAGAAACTAGGCATGAATTATTCAGCTCTGTATCCTTTCATGCAACACAAAAACCAAGCCCACAGGAAATGTTCTATGCAAGTCTAAGGAAAGGAGTGTGTGGTGACCTCTCTGCTTTTAGCCCATCAACTTTACCTTGAAGTCTGGCCATGTCAGAATAGAGAACAAGAAAGAAATCTCATCCCCAGCTGTGCTGAGTTCTACAGGACATGAGGAAACTCTGAACAAATTCATTTTGACCTTTCCTGGCTCATAGAACAGAAAGCAATAACGTCAACCTTAGCTGTCACAAAGTCGCCCCTCTCCAAAGTCACCTGCTGCTACCTCTCAAGGTTCTGTGCCTGCTACCTTCTCCTACCTCTCCATGTTAGCACCTTTGGAAGCTCAACCAGTCATTATCCACAGACCTCCTCATGAAAGATTTGTGCTCTCTGGCATGGCTGATGGAATTCAATCCATGCTTTCTTAGAATCCTAGAGAAAAATGTGTTCTACAAGAGAACCAATATAGAGAAAGCTTGGAACATTCATGAAAATCTGATGAAGTGATGGGTCTCTGCCCTACATTTGGGTCTGTCCTCACTGTTGCACAGCTCCCAGCCTGCAAACCCTCTTTTGGGTTTTGTATTTTGAGAGTAAAGCCATTTATGCACCAATTTTCAGAAGGGGTGGTTAAGTGGTCGCCCTGAACACAGATATTATCTCACCTAACTTGCTATGTAGCAGTGACATCTACTGGGGAACATTGTCACTTCAGGGCTCCTGTTTTTATATTGGACTTAGTAACTTCAAAATGTTCACTCAATTTATCTTCGTAGCAACCTTATGAGGTGGTTAATGTTATGATGTGCAGTTATTACATGATGATGCTGAGACTCAGAGCAACTCAGTAACTGGCCTGGTGTCACATAGCAAATGTAGGGCAAAGCTGGGATTTGAACCCAGAGGAGGGTGACTTTAGCGCCTGTTCTTAGCTATCAGCACTTGTTACCTCTTGGACCATACATCCTCTTCCCGTCAAATACACCCATTACACAGCATCTTCCCTGCTGCTTTTAACTCGGATTAGATATGTACTGTTTCTACCAATAAATCCTGCTCTGGTGATCACACCCATGTACGTCACTTCCTCTTTGTCATCCTAGTACCTAGCTCACTTATGAAAGACAATAGGTGTGCCAGAGATAGTATGGAATACATTGTGCATGAGTGAATGTCATTAATAACCAAAACCCAGTGTGTGCAGGTTTCAGACACGATATGTGGAGGCAGAACCATGGGAAAGAAGCAGCTGCTTCCTTGGAATGGTCACCTTTCACACAGAGTCATCAGAAAGTATATACACAAGACTGTAGTAAACTACATGTCAATCAAGGAAGCCATTAGAAGATCCTCACAGGTCTTAGGGTAGAGTCCACATTCTCTAACTTGGAACAAAAGATTCTATAGCAGTTGGGCTCCTACTGACCTCACTTTCCTCCTCAGCACCATAGCATTTTGTACCTCTGGCTCCAGAGTTGCTGTGGTTTTCCCAAGAAATCCTCTTCACACACCTGCTGACTCTGGCATGTCCTCTCATGGGAAACTCTTATTTGGCAGAATATAGCCCTTTCTACTTTGCCTGAGAGATCTCCACTTCTCAAGAATTGGATATCAGCTCCCCTGGAACCTTCCAGAGGAACCTTCCAGAACCTTCCAGAGGAAGGTTCCATCAATACTGAGAGTCTCAGCCTTTACCCAGCAGTACGGAGGATAGAAGACATGCTACAAGTTTCAGTTAGCCTATAGCCAAGGCTGAAGCCCAGGTTGGCGATTTAGTAGATAGGTGAGCCATGAAGTTTAATTATCATTCTGAATTTCAGAATTCCTCACTCATTTTCAAACTTTGGAAAATTAGAGGTGGTGCCTACTGCATGCTGAGGTAAACACTAATTGAACAGCTAAGGTAATGTGTTTGAAACAGTTCACAGTAAAAGGTGGAAAGTGTTGGCTGCTGTTTTGTTGTTCTAACTATTTAGTCGTCTCTCTTCCCACAGTCAGTAAGTTGCTCAGCCAAAGACTGTTTTAAGAGCTGGAGAGATGGAAGAGCAATCAAGGGTATGGTACATATTACTCTTCCAGAAGTTCCCAGTGTGGTTCACAGAGTAAAGTTATATATATATATATATATATATATATATATATAAAGTATAGTGGACATCCTGAGAACCTAGCTATGTACCTGTTAAAAAATGATAAATGTTTAGGGAAAAGAGGTTGCAACTTTAAAAAGAAACAAACAGGCTAGGGATATAGCTGAGCAGGTAAAAGCCAGAAGACATGAATCTGATATCAGGAACCACAAACAGTAGAAGGAAAGAACCAACTCCAGCAAGTTGTCTGGACTTCTGTCATGTCATGCCCCATGCTCCTTCCCCCAATCAGTAAATAAATAAAAAACACACATAAATGTAACTTTGAAACCCACTGCTTTTGTACCGTAAGATCCACCAATAAAAATATATTAAAAGAAAGATGCAGGCTCACCTTTCAAACATAGCCAGTTAGGGAGTCTAAAACTGTTTAGAGAGAGGGCAGATCAAAGAACCAGGTAGGACACCAATGGAGCACAGGAAGTGCATTTCACAGTGGCTCAACTCTGCTCTTCTCTGCACAAATGGCATTGGTGGTTCCATCCTCTCAGCCCCTCTGGCTTTCCAAATCCACCCTGTACTAGGACATCTTTTGAACATAATTGCTTCCACACATGGAGAGCACATTGAAGCCATTCCGGAGGGTCATTACAGAGGCAGGAAAACTGCTGTGATATGATCTTCGGTGGGTCAGGACTCGAAAGCTGGGATGGAAGCCATCTCTGAGGGTACCATGTGGACAGCTTCAAAAGGCAACCCACTCGCAAGCATCTCCCTGCCCTTCCTCCTAGGTGGATGGACATTCCATCAGAGACCTTCTTTTTTGAAGACTTCCTATTTCTGGGGAAGATCTCATTGAAATGCCAGAGGCACTGCTGCAGAAGACTAGCCGTGTGTGTGCATTTCAAAGAATCTGTTTCCCATGAAGAGCGGGGGAATTAAAGACTTAACCACTGAGCTAGTTCAAATGACAGAGAAACAAAGAGTTGTTTCTCAAGCAACCTCTTTGTATTGTCAGACTTTGTGGGAGGGACTTCTAAGCCCTTGGTTTTAAGAGCTACATAAGGAAGGTGAGGTCATGTTGATCAGAAGACCTAGTTGATAGTAGGAAAAGAGGTTCTAAGGAGATGGTGCAGTTCAAAAAACATAGTACCTTGGGCGTAATTTCTCTAACGCTGATTCCAAAGTCCACACAGAATGGACTGTTTTAGGAGCTGTTGCTAAGGAGACCTTACCACCACTGATCAGATGGCTCTCTCTGAAGACAAAGAACAAAGGGGGAATGCAAAAGAAGATATATGATGGGAACCTATCAGTAAACATAGCTCAAAAAATTATGGAATCTAAAACCTGAAAGATCCAGCATAGCCCTGCAGGTCAAAGACTCTAGAATGTGATGTGTATATTCAATACAAATACAAAAGCCTTGGAGCTGAGAGTTGGGGATGAGACACTCAGTTAAAACCAACTGCTTAAGAACCAAATGGAGATACCAATGTCTGTCCTGGGATCCTCATGGCTTGAGAGCTGGAAGTTCTGATATATAAGGACAAGAAAAAGGACAGTGTCCCAGTGCTGGAGGAAGGCACAGACGTGTCCTCTGCCTGTTTCTGTTCTCTTGGGGCCAGGGCCAATTGGATCATGTTCTCATTCATACCGCTGAGGGCAGAGTTTCACCACACAATCTGCTCAAACTCACACGCTGATCTCCCCAGGAAACACCCTCACAGACATATCCAGGGAATTCTCCAACCTCCACCAAAAGTAGCTACCCCTGTGCTCTTGCCTCACGTGACCACACATCCTATTCATTTTCTTCTCATGCTCTCCCATCAGATCTTAGCCTCAGAGTGAAGCAAGTGAAGTCTGCTACAAGACACTCAGCTGCCTGGCCTCTCACTTCCTCAATAACAGATGCTTCTCCTACCCATGCCAGGCACAGAGGAAACACTGGTGACCAGGAAGCTGGAAGTGCAGCCCCCTTCACAGAAGCATGGGATTACAGGTGTGCACCACTATGACTAGGCCAGACTGTACATGGCCACTTGTTGGCTGTCATTAAATGTCTGTCATCTAGTACAGATCATTACATGAGAAAATGGCCAAAATATTTTCATACAGAGATGTTCCCTCAAGACATAAAAGGCTGTTTGTGAGTGTGGCTTTCTTCACAGATGTGACAATTACTTGGAACATTGTGAGGAACATGATTTGGGCATGGCTTTTGCCATTCTACATACACACTTCTTACTTGACTGTGGTGAAAACACAGCCCTTGAAATAAGTTGTATTTCAGAAATGTAACTTTAATCTTTTTCAGACCTTATTTTTAAAGGCTTTAAACCTCCCTTGTAGCCCATCACCTAGCAGAGGTAGTGGCGGGGGGTGGGGATTGAGGGGAAGTGGACTATTTAGAAAGGTTCTTTGGAGCAACTCTTGTCTGTGTTGTCTGGAAAATGGCAGTTCAGGTCACAGATTAATAGTGGCTGTTCAATACACTCACAAACACCAGCAGTCCAGTTGGTTAGAGTCAGAATAGCAAACACAAATCAGCAGTGGTGGCACTGCCTAGCAGAGACAGCCAGGCCTCAGCCTCAGCACGCATCAACAGGATAGACTAGGAGGAATGCCAGAAGAAGTTCTTGGCTGTTTCTCTCTCAGGGAAGCAATGCTCAGCAAAGACTCGAGAGCCACAAGCATTATACGACTAACTCTATAAACAAGCCAAGTTCAGCCTCTGTCACTGCCTGTTGAGTCCTTTTTACAGTCTCTCTAAACATCAAGTGTCCTCCACAGGTCTTGCATCAGCATGTGTCTTGTCTTAGCATGTATATCTGCCTCAGCTGACATCACTCTGCCAATCAGCCCAAGTCCACAAAAACGACAAAACACTACAACACACCACCAGAAGTTTTTTTGATGCATTTCTCTACATAGAGTCCTGACAAACACAGCTCAATTACACAATATAAGACAGACCAATACATACCTGTTAACAAAAACTCCTTCATCACATGTCCTCTCAGGTACTTGCTTTAACAGAACATCTTTTTACATGTGTCTACTTTAGCTAAATGTTCCTTTACCAGTCTGCCTTAGTCTTTTGCCTGTGTCCACTTCAGCTAAATGGTCCTTCACATGTTTGTCCTAACAAAACAGCATTGAATAGAACTTTAAAAAAAAAAAAAAAAAACCTTAAGTTTCCACTTCACAGAAAGTTTGTTTGAATCACTCAGTGCCATCACTCTTTGTACTGTTTCATGGGGGAAAAAAAAATACAGCTTTCCAAAGCATGAGTCAAGCCAAGTGGCATGCTAGTGTGTCTAATTAACCCTTTCATGCATTGAAGGAGTCACCCTAATGTTCAGACGCCACTGATGTTTTGTTAAAAATATATTCTTCCAGTGTATGGGTGCTAGCTCACTTGAAATTACTTTTTATGATCTCTCATGGGCTATAAATATAGAAGCCTAATAATTATTTTCACAAGAATGGGAAGCAAGAGAGTGTTGTTTTCATGTTCTGTGCAGATTGGGTCCAAGACCCTTGTGGCCAGCAAAATCCCTTATTTGAGCAGCAGAGTATTTGCATATAACCTTATGTACATTCTCATATATATTCCAAATTACCTCTAGATAGAATACAATATCCAACACAATGAGAATTCAAGGTAAATTGCTGGTGTGCTGTGTTCTTTAGTTGATGATAGAAGAAAATTGTCTGAACATGCACATTATAGATATATTTTTTTTTTACTTAAGTACTTTCAAACCTTGGTTGTCTATATCTGTGGCTGAAAATGCTTTAAGTCCACAGATGTGGGACCCTCAGACACTGAGAGCTGGTTGTATATAAAATTAAAAACCCACTAAGCAGCAATCCCTCTGGAGAAACATGTACGCAGGAAGAACACACTCCTCTTCTTTACAAGAAAGTAAAGCTTAGGAAGGGAAAACAAAGAATCTTGGAGACGCTCCAGGTAGAAGATAAGACAGACCTGAGCACTGGCCAAGCATTCACAATGGAGCATGAAGAAGTCTTTCCCCATAAAGTACAAGAATCAAGAAGAGGAGAATGAAAGAGAAGAGGTGAAGAGAACAGAGGAAAAGCAGAGAGGGAGGGAAAGAGGGAAGGAGCAAAGTATGAAGGAAGAGAAGGAGAAAAGGAGGGAGGGAGGGAGGGAGGGAGGGAGGGAGGGAGGGAGGGAGGGAGGGAGGGAGGGAGGGAGGGAGGGAGGGAGGGAGGACCCTGGACAAAGGAAAGCTTTTAGCTGAGGTTATGAACGGTATAATGATAAAGCATTATACGGAATAAATAAAATAGTTGTGTACTTCTTTTGGCAGCTAGCTAGGGGTGAGAGACATGACACTGCGATTAAGATCGCTCATTGCTCTAACAGAACTAGGCTTGGTCCCAGTCCTCACCTTGGATAACCCAAAACAGCCTATTCTCAAGAACTCCAGGTCCAGGGAACTAATGCCCTTATCTCCAAGGGCACTCCACTTCTGTGCATATACTCACACATATGCTTGTAATTTACAATAAAATATGTATTTTAAGTAAAATTCAATAAGAATGGCACTGAGAAGAGTAACCATCAAAGAATAGCATATATATTTAAGAACTGTCTCTTTAAAAAATAATTTCTATAAAGCCCTGTAGTAAGTGTTCAGGACACCTTAAGAATCCACGTCTTTAATATTTGCCTTGGTCTTGCTAGAAAGTTTACTTTGTTCACAAAGTCTTAAAAGGTAATTCTCATAAGTGTAATGGGCTACTTAGACATCTTGGGTCCTTTATAAATCATATTCCTTACACTTGAGTGAGACTAGTCGTTAACAGCTGCTGCTGTCACCACCTGGTGGCCACACTCTATATAATATTTCTTAGTAATGAGTGCATTGACTGAAAGCCTAAACATGTCTTAGCAGTGCACCGTGCACATATTGCATATGCTAGAAGGGGCTCCAGCAGTAGCCTTCATGCTTGAAGATGCCTGAAGCAGTAAGGTAGAGTTTTGAAGGTCACCTTTTGTCAACCTTCAATTCCGTTCATGTCCGAACAATGTCCTCTGGTATCCCTGGTTGCAGCCTGAATCCAAATACTAAGACATTGTTCTGAGGAGTCAGGTAAAAGCAAATTGGGCCATGGCACCAAAGGTGCAAGGAAAAGAGTAGAAAGGTGAGAAACACTGCACAGCATTGAAATGCAAAAGCCCAGTGTGTCCAAGGCCACCAGAAAGAGTATGGGGATCCCACGACATTGGGTAACACTTCTTGGTCATATATTGGACAAGGGGTTTGTGTTGAAAGCTTACAAATGACTGTTGGGATTCAATGATAAAATGATAAATAACTCAATTTTAAAAATGGCCACAATACCTACCTAGCTATTTCTCTAAAGCAAATAGTCAAAGAGTCAATAAACATATGAAAACTATGCACAGCATCCAATTAACAGAGATGCTAATCACAATGCAATATTACCGTATGCACAAGGAGCATGGCTAAAGTCCAAAGCTAGTGACAAGTGAGGGGGTTGGGAATTTGGACCCTCCTCCAGTAAGTACCATGAAAGTGTAAAGTGTTGGAGCTATGACAAAAACCACTGGCAGCTCATTTAAGGTTACTCTGAAGGCCATCATCAGACTGGGGGTCCAACCTCAAGCCACATGTCACAGAAAAGAGAAATGGAAATCTACACCCAAATGGTGCATGAATACTCATTCAAATATCTTTTTCTTATAGGCAAAGATTGAAGGCCAGTCCCTGAGCCCACTCATGGATGCTTGCAATGAGCTGTTATCCATCATTAAAAGAATCCATGCATATAACATGGGCAAAAGCCTTGCCGATATTCTGCAAGGTAACATATGCCAATCCCAAGGCAGAGTATTTTGATACATTTTGTTAATATGTATGGGGACATTCAGAACACTCGAAGTCATAGAAATAGAGCATGGATTCCTGTTTGCCTGGACCGTGGAGGGAAGATGAGTCTGGAGGACGATGGAGAAGGACTCTGGGATGTCTGAGGGGATAAACATGTTCTGAAGCTGATCGCTGCAATGACCATACACGACACCATGCACATTACCCCACTAAGGTGCACACCCTCAGGGAGTGGCGTTTAATGTATGTTTGTCAAAGCCGTTTTAAAAGCACAAACCCCGGGATCTGTGCATTAGCACGCACTTTCCACACCACTCAGTCTCTCACAGACCTTCCAGTATGAATTAAAGCAGCTCAATCTTTCATTCCTATCTGATTCAGCTCCAGTCACAGAGATGCTTCGCAGACGATGAAAGACCCGTTTTTCATGACCTTCCTCGTTTCTCTGAACAAAGCCCAGTGTCAAAATCTTTGAAAAGCACATATTATAGGAAAGAACCAGATTCAAAAAAAAAAACTGTTTGGAAGCATTCATGGCAGAGAGAAATAATTTTCTCTCTTCCATCTCCAAATAAAAAACAACCTTATGATGTGTTCGATGGAAACGTTTAAATATTGAACCAATGCCAAAAAGTGATTTGTAAGCCTCAATAAATTTCATGAGATTTAAAAATGGTATTATTGTCCCATCTGACAGTGTCTTTCAGGACTTGGAGCTGTGTGGCCCAGATTAGGGGGCCTTCTGATGAAAAGTGGGTGTGTGGCATGCTTGACTTACAAACACTGTGTGGCACAGAAAATACTTCAAAGGCGCATATTCAACTACTCCCAATTGCTAGTTACTGGTATCAAACATGCCTCCTACATGAGACAGCACATCTTTTCCTTGAGAAGTTAATAGTTACAGCTTAAAGTTTGTTTCCAGAAAGAAACAGGGTACAGAGAGACACACAGGCACGCATGCATCTAAGAAAGGCCACATGGATCTGTTCTCAGAATAGATGTCCATAATTGATATTTCAAAAGATGGGCAGCTGATTCTCTGTGAGATGGGCATGATATTTGCATGTATAACATGAGGGTTGAGAGTCATTTTTCTACTGTGCATGATAAATTGTAAACAATGTTAAGGGCACAGCACAGCAGCAGTTTACTCTACAGTCTGTCCATTTAGTAAAGGCAGGAATGTTGGAGAAAGGTCTGTTTCGTTCCTAGTTTTCTATGCTTCATATCCTTATCTGACACACTTGGTGCAGGCAGCATCCCTTTTTCTAGCACCTCCTGACATGCTGCAAGGCACTGAAGAAGAAGGAGAGGGAAATGAGAGAGATGCTTAGAGGGAGGGGGTGGGACAGGACGGGTCCTTGCTCACTCTCAGCTTCTCGGGCGCTCAAAACAAGCAGAAGATTGATGACATTGCCCGGGTGTATGGGAAGATCTCTGTGTGAAAGGCTCCTCAGGAGGCCTGATAGACTTGTCATCTCTTAATAAACATTGCTGAAGTGTTGGGAGGAGAGAGCCAGGGCAGAGGAAGGGCATGGCCAAGAAGCATCCTCCCTTGACAATTTATTTAGTGTCTCCTATTCATGGTACCTCAGAGCTACAGCCCCGATTCCCTCTTTAGGGATCCCCTGGAGGTCTCAGGAGACCTAGAGAGAGACAACTTGGGTAATCGTGATCCCCCTTCATTTGAGATTTTCCTAATTGCCCAAATTCACTTTGGATCTGCCTTCAGAGTATCCTGGAAGGAACAGAGAAGCCCAAATACTGCACACTTTTCTTTCTCCCATCAAGCAGTTCCTGAAAGGCCCTGGCTCTCTCTCTCTCTCTCTCTCTCTCCTCAGTCCCTGGGACTTTTGTTCACTGGGTTTTTCATATAAATGAAGACAAAGTATCTCACCAGTGTTCATAAAGGCACTCTGCAGGGGGAACAACCCCAGGAGAGAATTCCAGGGGTTCTTCACATCCTGACTCTCTATACCCCGGATTTGATTCCCCCCCCCCTCTTTTGGTAAAGCCCTTGTGAGGCCAATCTCCTGTGCATATAGAGATCCATTCCCTGCTATCCATTACTCTGTGTAGAGAATTTCTGAATTTCCTCCCCAGGAAACTCACCTCCTTCTCTCTCTAGAACTCATGTTGGGAGCCAGCACCAACACCCTGACCACGGATACTAGACACTAAGTGGAGTAATTCCACACTCGTCCTTTGCCACCCCCATCTTGAGGCCAACTTAGCTTGCCTAATAAAGAAAATTAACCTCGAAATGTTCACTAAGATGCTTAATTCTACTTTTTGAGGGGCAATCAGCCTTCATACATCTACACCAAATCCTTTTAGAAGGCAAAGATATAACGTCCTCTGTGTAGCACCAAGACCCCTGTAGGAAATAAGAGTCTCATCTGGTATGCTGCCCACAAAGAGAATAAAAACAGTGATGAAGATACTCAGGGACATTTCCCAAACTGCAGATGTTTTTCATTATGGTAAGCCAATCCCACAGGTACCTCTACCTCGGGCAACACAAGACAGAGTTCTGGCCCCTGAAATAACAAAAAATCTCAATACACAACCTAAGGCTGTACTAGGGCCCTTCAGCCCCATCTCTTTCTAACTAAAGCTGGCGTCTCCAGGCTCTGCTTTCTCCACAGAAAACTGCTCTTCTGGTATTTTCAAGTCTTTTATGTGCAGTGTGAGTGTGTGTGTGGCCAAAGAGCGATTCTACATTCTCATCTTGAAATAATTGCGATTAATAAATTACAATAGCTCAGCAGCACAAGCTTCATTCTCATGGGAACGCTGTGATGTTTATATTGCTGCAAGTCAGCCTCAGCCTGAACTCAGAAGGTCTGCCCCCAAGGAAGATGACAGAAGGCCTGGACTAGGAGTTGGGGGTTCAGGAAGGGGGTAGAGTTTACTCTTGGAACACTCTTCTGGAATCCTCTTTTGTTCTCTGGGAAAACATTAAGCCAACTGTGTATTTGTCCTCCCTCGATGCCTCCCAACTTCAGACCCCACACCAGCAAAGAACATAAGACACAACACTCTACCTGCCTTAGCCTTCCAACATTCAAGGGGAGAGGACGGCAGGAGGATCTGGGAGGATCCTGGGAGGACTGCCGAAGGATCTCAGGGAGATCTGTGGAAGGATCTATAGGAAGATCTTGGGACAATCTGTGGATCTATGGGAGGATCCATGGGAGGATCCATGGGAAGATCATGACAGGACCATGGGAAGATCTGTGTGAGGATCTATGGGGGTCTCTACAGGAAACCTCCAGCAGCCATTTTCTCTGCAGCAACTTTGCAGACTCATTAGTGGAAGACCTGGAAAATACCTCTCCTGGGATGGTGGCGACCGAGTTAGCTGTTTAGCTATCAGAGATGCCCCCTTCACTCCTTCATTCCATCTTCCTGAAATTTTTAGAAATGTCATTTATTTTGAAATAAGAGAGTTCACTATGGGGGACTAGAGAGATGGCTCAGTGGTTAAGAGCAAGGACAGCTCTCCTAAAGGTCCTGAATTCAATTCCCAGCAACCACATGGTGGCTCACAACCATCTGTAGTGGGATCCCATGCCCTCTTCTGGTGTGTCTGAAAAGAGCAATGGTGTACTCATATACATACATACATACATACATACATACATACATACATACATACATACATACATACATACATACATACATAAATCTTTAACAAAAAAGCCTAGAGTTCACTATCTGTCCAGGTCCTTAGGCTCAGCCGGAGTGTACAGCAAGGGAGTAGCCTCCTGGGTGAGGCTGACTTTGCGGCCATGCCAGCCTTTGCCATTTTACACTGTTTGCTTCACTAGTTTTTATAACTCACCCACTGCACATATCTCCATACTATCCCTTGTGAAGTAATGATAAACCATGGGTAATGTCTTATAACAGTGATGTAATATACATAGCTATGACTATTATCATCATAGATTTGTACTTAACATCATTGTTATCAATACCAGGAACAACTGGTCTCCTTTATTAGTTTATCAAACACTCATTGTCTGTGTCTCATGGGGTCAAAGATGAGTGACAGTATTAAAACCTAACATGAATCTACTTCATCACCTGTTGAGCTAACCACAAAAGCACTATCAGAAATGATCAATGCCCAGACTGTATGCTGGGGAAGAGGGAGATGGAAAGAGCTAGAAGAGCAGGGGAACAGAAGAATTTGTCTTTTTCTCACCACACCTGAATTGTCAGTCCTACTCAATTCTTTCTTGGCTACATTGTAAGATTACAGGGTAACTTTTCCAGACATTATGAAATAAACAGTTCTCTTGACTAGTTAAAAGACATTCAGCAGGCCATGGAGTAGCTCAGCAGGTAAAGCGCTTGCTTTGTAAGAACTAGATTAGGGAGCTGGGGAGATGGCTCTGTAAGAGCCCTTGCTGCCCAATTATGAGGCCCTGAGTTCAAATTCCCAGCATCCATATACAAATTTGGGAATAGCCTCACATACCCGTCACTCCAGCACTGTGCAGGGTGCCAAGACTAGAGGATTACATGGCTTTGATGTCCACCAGCCTAGCTCTAGGTTCAGTGAGAGGTCATGTCTTGGGTGGAATAAGTCAGAGAATGATCCAGCAAGGTATCTGGCATCCTCCTTTGGACTGTGCATGCTCAGGTTTGAGCAACCGCACATACACCATATTTGCAGATGCATACAAATAAATAAACACATGCATAAGTAAATAGAATTAGTATCTAAATTTGATTGATCCACACTTTAAAAAAAATCTGGGTCTTCTAGCACACACTTTGTGATCCCAGCACTGGAGAGGCAGAGATCAGTGGATCCCTGGGTCTCCCTGGTCAGCCAGCTTATCCTACATCATAAGTTTCAAAGGCAGTGAGAGACCCTGTCACTAAAGAACAAGGACAGCAGCTCCTGAAGAATAACACCCAAAGTCATCCTCTGCCTTCCACTTGCGTGTACACACATATACATACACACTGACACACACAAGTATACCTACACTCCCACACACAGATTCACACAGAGACACTCCCCATGGATTTGTGCTTCAGGATCATCTGCTGCTGTCTGGTCTTTATCTGTTCTTAGTTTCTTTCCTATTGCTGTTACACATGACACCATGACCAAGGCTACTCAGAAAGGCAAGTGTTTAATTGGGCTTATGGTTTCAGAGGGTAAGGAGTCCATCCTAGCAAGACAGCATAGCAACAAACAGGGACAACAGGCATGTGGAACTTGTATCTTGGTCCACAAACAAGAAGCAGAGAGGGGATTCATAAGGGCAGCATTAGTCTTTTGAAATCTCCTAGCCTGCTCCCAATGACACACCTCATCCAACAAGGTCACACCTCCAAACCCTTCTCTAACACTTCCATTGTGTCTAAATAGTCAAACATATGACCTTATGGGGGTGCAGGTACATTCTGATTAAAACCACCATAATTGCCATCCTCAATAAAAGAAAGACAGACTTTCATCTATCCTCAAGCAGCTTCATAGATACGACCTTTAGAGGACAAGGTAGGGAAACTGTCTGAGCATGTTGAAAATGCCAGTTCACCCATTTATACCAGCTTACCATGCCTACTTTGAAAGACTCTTTCACCATCAATTGTACTGTATCTGTCACTGTATATTCACATGCATTTATATGTTTGGCCTGGACCATGGAGGTGAAAACACCCTTCACACAAATTCCAGATATCAGTGATATACTCTCTGGTGGATTGAATAAGAATGGTCCCTAGAGGCTCATGTATTTGAATGCTTGTCCCCCAGCTAGTAAAAAACTTGGGGATAGATTTGGAGGTATGGCCTTGTTGAAGTAGGTATGTTGACTGGGGTGGGGTTTGGGGTTTCTAAACTCCATGTTAGGTTCAGTGTTGGTTTCTCTCTGCCTACAACTTAAGGGTCATGAGAGTTCTCTGCTTCTGTTCCAGCGCCATGACTACTCATCACCACCACACTCCCTGCTATGATGACTATGGACTAGCCCTATGAAACTATAAGCTCCCAATTAAGTGCTTCCTTTTATAAGTAGTCTTGGGCATGGTGTCTCCTCACAGCAATAGAACAGTAACTAAGGCATACTGAGGACATCAAAACTGTTGCCAGACCTAGGAGGCCATCTCAGGACAAGCCTTCCTCTGGTCTCATCTCCATCCATTGGTGCTGGATTATGAGTCATGCTCTGCCTCATGGACTGGGAGATGAGTAGATGCCCATCCCGAAGCATCCTTCCACATCCTTCACACACTGATCAGAGCTACAGGAGGAACAATGACAGCTTTGGATTTGGGTTACAAAACAGAACAGACTTCGGGCTTTACTTTCTAGTCCTTCTTATTTCCTTTCCCAACCAAGTCCTGTGGGGGCTGGGGAAACGATGGGGGATAACTCCTGACTTTCACACTAGTGCATGTGGCTAGAATAGTTATTTCAATCCTTCCTTATTCCAATCCAAGCAAACAAGCAAACAAACAAACAGTCTCAGTTCTTGGAAAGCTCTGTCAGAACTAGAAGCCAGTTGTGAGTCACAGGCAACTCTCAGGCCCCTTACCTAAAGGATTCTTCTGGCACTTGTCAACAGGTTCAGGGGCAGGTAGGACAGAGGCACTCCCATCTTCCCACTCTGCCATCCTTGCTGTGGGCTTTCATCTTGATGCTCTGAGGATGGCAGCTACACATCCAAGCACCCTGCCTGCTTTCCAGGCAGAGAAAGACAAAAGAGCAGCAGGTGAGAGGATAGATGAGTCCCTTCTGTCCTTTATAAAAGCCTCCCCAGAAATCTTATCCAGTAACTGCCACTTCCACTTCGCAGAGCAGCACCTTGTCACATGTGCGCCTCGGTCCCTAACAGAGTCTGAAGATCATGAATAATTTTTTGGGTTTAGGAAAAGAAAAAAGAAAAAACAGGCCCACTACCATTCTAAACTAAATCAGAATGTTGTCACCAGTAAAGAAGGAGAAATTGGAAGCATCTGCCAAGAGAATGGTGTTTGATGCAGAGACTAAGGTCAACACAGACATCTGTAAGTGAAAAATTTGACGCCTAATTCATAAGAATGTTCTATAGAAGCATTATGGGAAGTTAGAGTGGAATGTTCCCGAGGCTGTGACTCCCAAGGCCAAGAATGAAAGCACAGGTGTTGGGCACGAGTGATTTCCAAAGTGAAATGGAGCATGCTCTGGGTACATTTTGCAAGAGGAAGAGCTATTCGTGTCCAGCGTGTACCCACTGAGCACAGCCCTAGGAAACATACGTGGGCTTGGGGTCTGCCTGCATTAAGTCAGGTGATCAAAGCTCCAAGAGAACCACACACAGCATTTGACTTTTATCCTAGAGGTTACAGGACACAGAAACTGGCATTTGACCCTTTCCTGGCAGGGACTGGGACAGAAACGTATGCTTAAGTCCTGGCCTAAGGGAAGAACAAAGGAGTCGCCTGTTCTCCGAGTGTGATGTAACTCTTGAAAAGTCCAGGGGAAGAGTAAGTGTATTCATTTCTTTTTCATTTTGCTCTGCTTTCAGGAACTAGATGTGGGACCACACAGAAGCAACACATTCTAGGTTTGTTTTGAAAATGGACTGCAAGTAAGGAGGCTAAAGGTCAATTGAAAACCACAGTCTTTCTTTTCTTCTTCTTTATTTAAAATTCACTTTACGTCCAGCTCACTGCCCCCCTCTCAGTTACCCCTTCCACAATCCTTCCCCACATCACCCTTCCCTTCTCCTTTGATAGGGTAGGGACCCTCCCCTGGGTATCCCCAGGGCATATCAAGTCTCTGCCAGGCTAGGCACTTCCTCTCCTACTGACACTAGACAAGGCAGCCAGCTAGAAGGATATATCCCATAGACAAGCAACAGCTTTTGGAATAGCCCCGACGCCATTTGTTTGGGAGCCACATGAAGACCAAGCTGCAAGAATCTGCCTCATGTATGCAGGGAGGTCTAGGTCCACCCCATATATGTTCTTTGGTTGCTGGTTCAGACTCTGAGAGCCCCAAGGGTTCAGGTTAGTTGACTCTATTGGTCTTCCCATGGACTTCCTATCCCTTTGAGGCCAAAAATCCTTCCCCCATTCTTCCATAGGAATCCCCAAGCTCCATCTGCTCTTTGACCACAAAGCCTTTCTTAATCTCTATAGTACCTGAATTGCTGTAAATGGGATGCATGCCTCCTAGTGCGTCTGTGTCTTAGTTAGGGTTTTACTGCTGTGAACAGACACCATGGACAAGGCAACTCTTCTAAAAGATAACATTGAATTGGGCTGGCTTACAGGTTCAGAGGCTTAGTCTGTCATCATCAATGTGGGAGCAGGGCAGCATCTAGGCAGCTATAGTGCAGGAGGAGCTGAGAGTCTTACATCTTCATCTGAAGGCTGTTAGTGGGAAATTCACTTCCAGACAGCTAGGGTGAGGGTCTTCAGCCCACGCCTACAGTGACACACCTACTTCAATAAAGCCACACCTCCTAATTGTGCCACGCCTTGGGCTAAGCATATACAAGCCATCACAGTCTCAGACACTTCCATGGGATGTTTGTGACACTACCAACTTAAAAATAGCTCTCCCTTCTACTTTCAAATGTATTTTATGCTGGATAATGATAAATTATGTGGTTACTGGGCGATACAGGATCCTTACTAATTCCAAGAGCTGGATTCCCAACCTGACATTTCCTAAGCTTCTAAACTGGAAAGGCACTGCCAAACTCCTGAGCAAAAGCATCTAGCCAGTTAGTAAGGTCACTTTGAAGTACCAATTTGGGTGTGCAAAGATGAAAAGGAGCAACAACAGGGGATGGCTAAATTGCTTTCGCTGAAGCATAATTCTAGATAAGCACAAGATCTTACAAACTGATTAACAAGTTTGACAGAGTCAAGGGCTAGGAGACAGGTAGAGCATGACAGCGTTGATCCTTCTGGCTCTGTGCTCTCTGTAGTTTTGTGCTCCTCGAACACTGAGCAAATATGTATGTGCATGTCAGCCGTGGGGCTGGCAAGCAGTGTGCTTGTCATGGATTCTCACACGTCTGAGTTGAGCCTTGTCAGTGCATCATACATTCGGCAATTACAATCATCAGTCAGTTTAATTCCCTGGAACATTGTCTGTGGACTGATGGATACTATATACACACGGGGAAGCGCCCTATATGTGAACATCAGAAGATGGATTGAAAAATGGATCCCTTCGCATGACTGTCCCTACTGCTTTTGGCATCTCTCCCAGAAGAAAAACAGAAGAGAAAGAGAAGAAAGAAGCAAACCTGGCCTGCACTTCATAAGACTAAAAATTTCCTGAATATAGAGTATATTGGACAAGTGTGATGAGAAATTTCCTTTAAACTTGCTTTATACATATATTCAACAACAACAAAATGAGCCAGATGACATAGCACTCACCGTAGAACTCCAGCATCAAGAAGCTGAGGTAAGAGAATCATTAAGTTCAAGGTAGACACGGGCTATACAGCAAGCCCTTGCTTCAGCTATTCTCTTTTACATTTTAAATTGTGATAGTTCTTTAGTTACCTTTTGGATACAGTCACACATGTACTTTCTAATGTGATTATCCTGTAGTCAATTTATACTTCTCTGTTAGTTGTGTATCATGAAGGAGCTTATTATACACCTTGATGAAATCCAGCTACATAGACCTCACTGCCCTACCATAACTAGAGCTACCTAGCAGTACTTCCAAAGTAATAAATGGAGCTAGCACAGCATGACATTTTCTTTGTGGACCCAGCTCCACCTGAACCATTAGTCATGGCTTCTGCCATGTCAAGATTTCCTCAGATGCTGTGTGGATTAGATTGTTGTCTTGGGATTTTTAAAGTTTGGTTTCTTTTCCTTTCTTTCCTTGTTGGGAATCAAAATAGCATTTGTTCCTTTAGACTTCTCACGCTTTTCTGATTTGCTGTGATTCTGCAAAGATCACACATTTCAATAAAAAGTTGTCACATAGTAAAAGCTTGCTAAATGTCAATCAGTGGAATGAGCGCTCTCTCACATGCTATCTTCTTTATACAAAGGAGGTATGTGAACCACCAAATGCTATTTTTTTGACACTGTAAATGAACATTACAGAATTGTTGTTTCCCTACAAAATGCAAGTAGCCCCACATTCTTCTATCCACCACACAGCCTTCAGTGCATGGCATCCTACGGACCATTGTTCAAGTCCTATTCTCACTGTTTTAGAAGCTCTTGACTTTCTGGACATCTTCCAAGGACCTGAATTCTACCATCACCTGTCCAGTTGCTGAATCCCATTGTCACTTGTCCCAAAGAGCAGCTTTCCAGAGCTTTCTCAGCTCCCTTCCCCAGGGCACTGCATTATGACTCTACCTCTCCACTTCATGGTTTGACCAATTCTCCAAACAGTGCTGCTCAGTGATGCTCATGATAGTCAGTGATAAAACAAACCTGGTCCATCGCTGGGAGATTACACAGTGTGGAATCATTGTTTTCATCAATATTCTGATGACTCCACACACCCCAACAAGTCCAGAAGAGCATTAAGTAAAGAGAGGTGATCAATCATCAAGGTCCTTTATTTTGATTCCTGGTCCCAAGCTTGAGACTTGCCGGATTCTTTCCTGCAGGAACCCATCACAACACAGTCCCTCCACTTCTTCCATGCAGTTTATTGCACATACTAAAACCCTGGCTAAGAAAGATGTCAGGAGAGACTGGAGCATCCCTGAGAGGATGATTGCTACAGGGTCTGGGGGAGGAGAGGTAGCCATACACGTGAGCTGAATATTGATTTCATAGATGATTCCATTTTTAAAAAGCACATTTTTCATAGTTCTAATTATGTTTAGTCTGTATTTTCAGGGAAGCCAACTTCTGAGCTTTTGTGATGATTTTAATTTCTAGAAACAAGCAGAAGTTATGTCTTGACAATTGAGGTGAGTGATGTGCCTCTGCGTCAAAAACCAGATGTGACAATATTGTGATGGCGCTGATGTTTTCTTCACCAGGGAGAAGAGCTGTACAGCTCAGCCCCAGAGAGGAATTTGCAAAGATGCTTGAACATTGCCCATGTGAGGACTGGGAGGTGGGACACTTGAAGATGAAGCATGAGACTGTGAGGAAAACAAGGGCTTTGCGAGTTAGCTCTGAAGCCTAATGGTAACATTATGTGCTGCCTCTTTGGAGAGCATTTGGTATGTTTTATTTGAGGGGGATCAGTGCCCATGTTATAGATTTCATTTGTAGTAAGTGACTAACGTCGGCTTGGAAAGAGATGTTTAGGCTAGCATGCTGGGTCTGTGGCCCATGGTTGGGGCTTCTACATTGCTGCTTCCATGTTTCCTATTGCAAAGGGCAAAGCTCAAGCTTTGAAAGTCAGCTTCTAGCCTCCAAGTGGGCAATAAACGGAAGAGAATCATATTGCTATGGAGTGTGGAGATCCAGATTCGGTGCTTTCTGGTGGTTTTTGACTACATATATGTAGTCAAAGAATTATTTTTTAACACTCATGAAACAAAGATGTCACACGGATAAGATATGACTGTCTGAAGTCCAAACATTTATCAGTGTTGATTCTATTTTGCTGGATCTATTAAAATGGAGACTCATTCAAAACTTTATTAAGTTAATTGGCAGAAAGTTCCAGATTGGGATGGCATCTCAACAAAATCTAGTACAAACCATACATATATTTACATATATATCACATATATATTTTATATATATCACAGAGGAAGAGAAAATGGATATACTCCTAGAAGATATATCTGATCTAGATAGTCTAACTTGAAACAATAAAATATTAATAATGATAAGGTATATAGATGCATGTTTTCTCATGGTTATAGCCTTTAATAGAGGAATTTTGTCAGTAACTAGGTTCACTTATTAACACTAATTTAAATAATGGTAGCAATGTTGATAGAAACATCAAGTACAAGATTAAATGATATATGATACAACTATCATAGTATTATTTGATTATATAAAACTAGTGCCAGAGATGTACATGCAGGAGACAATTTTAATAGCTATAAATATTATTGAAGCTTACAGGCCTACAAGCAAAAGATATCAAATCCAAAACAGTATGTGAGCAGTTTAGGTTTCTTGGTAAATCATCTGGCATTGACTAGTGGAGCAGGCTAACTGTTTAAAGAGTGTTCTTAGATACTGGACTGAAGGAGAGAGAGAGGGAAGGGGAGGAGGGAGGGAGAGAGAGGTTGTTGAGGGCAAGGAGACAGCCCACACTTCCAAAGGAAATCGTTTATAGCTGGATTGCTGGTGATTTTACAGAAGGGGAGAGTTCCAAAGCCAGGGCAGGCGTGTTTCTCCAGCAGGCAGAGTTATGGGGTCAGTCTGCAAGCCATAAAGCTCTGAGGTTTGTGAAAAGCTCTATATGGGCCTCAATAAACAACAATGATCAGGTTAACCTCTTGCTTCTGAGATACTCCTGCCTTCCGGGCTGCAGCTGGTTCTGGTCGTGAATATGGCCAAAGGCATCCCTGATTGAGCCTGTCCTTTTGCAGAGTGGATGCAGAGCTACCAAATGACATAAGGTGACCTCAGGATCGAAGGTCTTGATGAGTATGGTTGTGAGACTATAGTGTGAAGGTATTTTACATTACCCGCTATCCCTTCAGCCGAACAAAAAGAAAGCACCCCTCTGTAGAGTGTTTATTTTGTTTAAAGTCCCTCTGATGAGCTCCTGGGCTCCGTAGTTATATAACAAAGTAGTGGCGTAATATATGAGGGCAGTGAGGTGGGAGTTGAACATACCTGTATTTGCAGCCATAATGAGAGCTCAGAGGTAACAAGGGGGGTGATTTGGATAATAATTAATAACCTGAGTTGCAAGCACAACTGGATCCGCATGCAAATGCTGTGACCCTGCGGTGGAGCCTCTTGAAGAAGAAGGTGCTTTATTGCCTCTGTCAGGCATTCCCTTCTCAGCTGTGATTCCTCACAGCCTTGGTGGTTTGCATACTGCAGCTAAACATTAGGCCATAATGAATGACAACTCAGCCACTCTGCACACTGCAGAGAGAAGCTGCCATAATTGGCTCCCCCATCGCCTTCCCATCCCCCTCTGCGAAGGCAAGCAGGCACCAAGCAGACACTGCCACACTGATGCAGAGGGACTGAGAATCCCACATGCTGTGAGGGTGCCCAGGGAGTGTGCCCGTGATGGGTTCACATGCATCCCAGAGACATCCCAGAGGCACAGCCCTTCCTTCCTGCTCTCCTCTGACTCAGGGAACAGAGCATGAGAGTGTCCTGGGTCGGTGAGCCAGCTCACCAGACTTCTTCGCTGTGTTATGTCCAGGTTCAAGAGAAGAGCCACAAGAATGGTTAGAGCAAAATAACTGAACAAATTTGATTTTATCCCCTGTGAGATATAGCTAGGGTTTTTTTTTTGTTTTGTTTTGTTATTTTTGGGATTTTGGGGGGGTGTTGTTTGGTTGGTTTTTTATTTTTTTTTCTCTCGTCAAACTAAGTGCCACGACCTCTGTTCTAGATTTCTCTTTCCACAAGATATACAACCTGGATAGCTGAGTAACAGGGAGCTGAGTTGCAAATTGTCATGCTAGCCGTGATGACTGCACATAAGACCAAATATTAGCTGTAACTATTTTATCAAACTTAAAATCAAGCTGTTAGTTGTCTGTTCAGTTGCTACAACAAAGTGACCTGACAGCAGTAACTCGAGAGAGGAAGTGTTTATTTTAGATCACTGCTCCTGGGGTCAGTGAGTCAGGATAGGGAAGTCAGCTGGTCCAGTCTGATCTGCACTCAAGGAGCAGAGAGCAGTGAATGACTCTGCCCTTTCATTATTTTTCCATCTGGTCAGGCAGCTAGGGTATGCCTTTCCTTAATTAGTCAGATCTAGAAAACCCCTCATTGATATACCCAGAGATTTGTCTCCGAGGCAATTCTAGATCCTGTCAAATTGACGATCAACTTAAACTATCAAGCCATGTAAATTTAAAAAAAAAAATCATCTTGTATCAGTCTACTATTCAAAGGCCCACGTGTAAAACTTTCTTATGTTACGACAAGTCCTACTTTCTGTATTCTGAATTACTTACTAAACAATAGCCTACCCGTGAGGCTTCGATGTTTGCATTTCATTATAAACCAAAGTAACTAGCAAAAAACTAGAAACTCTGGTAATGAACAATGTTAGCCTGAGGGGATTTTTTAATGTTGAGTGGAAGGTAAGATGCTCAGAGACAGAACAATTGCCTTCTGGGAGAAGTTTCTTATCTGTTCTGTGCAGCTACTAGAAATTCGGCTGGGATTCTCATTTGATTGCCTTGTTTTGGATAGTCTTATGTGTGATGGTCCTTTCTCTTCATAATTCATGAATAGTGTGAATGATTTGAAAACAAACCGATAGCAAGAACTTATATAGACACTTATAGCTAGCTGCCCGGCACAGCTGTTGAGACAAAAGGCTCCTGAGAGAGATTCCCGAGTTCACTTAAGTATTGTAGATTACTAATGAAAAAGGTAATCTAATTAAGATTACTAATGAAAAAGATAAGAAGATAATCTCAGTTCTCTCAGAATAAGCATGACCATTGGACAGCCAGGTGATAGGAAGAGAAGACTTGTGTCAGAGAGCTGGCAGAGGCAAAGGGAGAGATGGTTTGCCATTCAGTTGACTGTCAACTTTCTATATAGTTGGTCTGAAGGTTTCTCCCCTCTTCACTCTTCCTGTGGAAGCCTCACTTGCTTGGAAATTAGAAATGTATTTAAATAAATTGTTATCTTTTGCCCATTTTGAATATAGATATTGACAAGGGATTAGGTTTATCTAAGGAGATACGCATGGGCATCTTCCAGTGAAACCTTCCAGATAAGATCCTACAAGGCAAGGCAAAGCTTGAGCCTCTTTGCAATGTTTTCTGTCTCTTCTCCTCAGGTGAAAAATAACTGGGATGACTGGAGATACACCAGGCCTGTGTGACACAGACAGAGTCATCCTGAGGGACAGAAGCCAATGCCGGCTGCCAGGAAGATCAGAAGTAAAGCACCAGATGTCCTTGGACTTTGTGCGACCACGCCCACCCACCCCCATCCCCCACAAAGCCTTCAACGTGCTTTTACAGGAAAGAATAATCTTCAGCTTGTTTAAATATCTTTGTCAAGTCTGTTTTCACAGATAAACACAATCCTTTACAAACACCAAAATCAAGACTTTCATTTTTATCCCTACACTGAGATGAAAGATCATTGAGAGATTTTTTTTTCAACACATGAATAACAGGACTCAATTTACATATTTAAGAATCCAATTGCCAGATGAGGAATGGGTTGAAAGAGGATAAGAGAAAACTAAGAAGTCAATTAAAAACATGATGCCTTGGTTCCAACTAGAAATAAATAGAGTTTGTAGCAGCATCAGTAGGAATAGTGAAATGGAGCCAAATTCAAAACATTGTTTTGGTTTTTTTTCTTTTTTAAAGAGAAACACTTTAAGTTATATATGATGTGTTGTTTAGCCATCAGAATCCTTGTTGGAGTTTTATTCCAACCTTCATAGAACATAGTAGAAGCCCAGTAAAGAAGAGGGCATAGCAGAAGTTAGCTGCAGTTTTTCAAGATCTTTATCAGATATCACAAGACACAAGCAGACTAACAATGAGTAAAGAAGCCAAAAAAAGAAAAAAAAATAGCAGAATATGGGAGACATTTTCCCCCAGTACAATGTTTTTCAACCTTCCTCATTTCCTAATGCTGTGACCCTTGAATACAGTTCCTCAAGATGTGGTCATTCCCCAACCATAAACTAATTTTTGTTGCTACTTCATAGGTGTAAGTTTGCTACTGTTATAAATGGTAATATAAATACCTGATATGCAGGGTATCTGACATGTGACCCCTGTGAAAGGGCCACTTGATCCCCTCCCCCCAAAGGGTCATGACCCACAGGTTGAGAACCATTGTCTCAGCAGCATCTCCTGCTCTCAGTGGGTAGGAAGGCAAAGTTGAAGCCCTGATTGGACCGAGAAGAGCCAAGTGAGCACACGTCCTTTTGGATTCTATACCAACCGCCAAAGAGCAGACACAACAATGCCTAACTATGTAGCATGACCCAGGGAAATGCCAAACTTCCTTAAACCTTTTTAAAATTTATTTTTAAAAGTTGTCACATATGTATGTACTATATGTTGAGCATAGACCTCTTTCTCCCCTCTTTGTTTCCCTCTCCCTCTTCTGTCTGTCCTTTTGCCATCCTTTAGATAAAGTTATTTCTGCTTTCAGGCCACATACACATATTTGATTTTCTGCATCAATAAAGGGACCACAAACGGAACTATGACTCACTTTTGTTTGGGCCAACAGCAGATTCTGAAGGCTGGCTAAACCACATACAGAGAAAAATGTCATCCTAAGTTCAAATTATTTCTGTGAATTTTCTTTTCAAACAGTACTCACATGGCTCTTAATTGAAGCATGCCTGAGCCCATGTGATAGAAAAAAAGAATAAAGGGATCGCAGGCAGCCATAGACTTCTAGAAGAAAAGGCCATTCTGTAAACTGAGAAGGGTGTTCTCCAGGGAGGATATGTGCACTTTTAAATGTGTGTTTGGCTTATAATCTGCCCCCAACACCCGATAATTTAGAAACATTAACAGTGGTGAAGGATGAATATAAATTTCTTACGTGAGATTGAAATTTTAGAATGCTTCTCAAAACTGGTAGGACAAGCTAACTACTATACATCAGAAGGACACATGTCAAATTTGAACATCATCATCAAGAAACTTTCTGGAAAATGTTTAATCAGCTTACAAAGTAATAGATTTCAACGTCGGGTTTTCATACATATTTCATTTTCATTGATTGCACCTCTGCTCTCTTGTCATCCCTCTGCCCTGGTTCCCTGCCATATCTTTTCACCCTCCTTTATCTATATTTATTTCTACCTGGATACGTTTATTTAACAATTAGATGATAAGATCTTCATGTGAGAGAAAACATATAGTGCTTCTCGTTCTGAGCCTTTTATAACATTTTCCACTTTCACCTATTCTACTGAAATTTTCATAATTTTCATTTTTCTTTACAGCTAAATATAATTCCGTCTATGCATGAATGTCATGATTAATCAACGTTTTCACTGACGTGTATATAACACTGGACAAATAACTGTGAAGTACAGTGTTCTCTCAACTGCTCAAAAGTATTTCCCAAACCTGACCAGAGGGCCATCATCAGCAAAGTCTAAAACATAGGAATCATGCAGAAATCGCTTCTGTGTGTGATGCCTAACACTAGACGTCTATAATAAAAGAGAATTCAGCCTGTCATACATGTTTTAGGTAAGATGCAAATCAAAAAGGAAAACTTGCTGGAAGTTGGAAACCATGAATGCTGATGAAAGTGTAATATATGAAACTTACAAAGCTGGATGGCTCTATGGGTGAGGATGCTTGCCAATAAGTCTGACAACCTGAGTTCAGTCCTTAAATCCACATGATAGGGTCCTCTGACCTTCATATGTGTGTCATGGTGCATGTCCACAGGCACATATACATCCAAAATAATAAATAAATGTCATTTTAGGAATAGTGGATGCAGCCAAATATATGACTAGAAGTAAATGCATAGCCTTAAATGTATTAATAGATGATTAAAAGCTTCAAGTCAAAGAACCAATTATACAGCTGCAAGGTCTTGTTATTCCCATGGCATAGGAGGAAAAAAAATAGAACACAAAACCAGAAATTGATGAATCGAAAATCACATACACAGCATAGCACCAACAAAACCAAAAATGCAACTGTTGAAAAACTAATGAAATTAATTATCCCTGGAAAAATTGATCAAAAGAGAAAAAGACAGAGAAAGAGCCCTTATAAACCATGGAGAACAGACATTGTCAGATATACATTACACCCACAAAGTACTAGTACAACTTTTCAATTTGAAATTTTCAATTAAAATCATCTATTCATGGAAAAAATGCAAGCTACCCAAAGACAATAAAAACAGAACATCTGAATTCCAGCTTGTAAATCCAAACCTCCTGCAATGCAATCACCAAGCCCAGATGGCCATAACAACTCATCCCAACCACTCCAAGAAGAAAAGATGCCAGTATAAATACGCCCCAGTACAGAGAAACAAGTTTCTACTTCATTTTGTAAACATATAATCTGGACTTTAAAAAACCATCCAAGTCATTTTAAGAAAAGGAATTTATTGGTCCATCTTTCTCTAGAATATCTTTCTCTTGAAGAATGCGATACATATACAAATATTAAATATTACTTTAAAGTAGCAACAACAGGTGACTCACACCTTAGACACTGGGAACCCAACAGTAGCTCCATTGTTGAACCTGGGAGCCTCTGGAGAAGTCCTACAGTGGCTGTCTCATACTGGAAAAGCCAGTGACTTAGTAGTTGCTCAATCTACAAGGTTGCGAACCTTGGCAGTCCCAATTTGACACCAGAACCACAAAAGTTCCTGGAGATCTCTGGGTCCTTAGTCCACAATGGAAGCCTAGAGGCACTGATTCTGATATCAGGGAAGGAATGGGCAGCAGCAGCAATAGGGAGCAATAAATCAACGTGGAGGCTAGTGGGGAGACCAACGAGACAAGAAATGGTCCTCTGCCATGCCCTTTCATTGGACTGCTACCAGTAGGTGCAGTCACCACCAGGGTGAGTCTTCCTTCCCACATCAGTTAAGGCAACCAGGACAGTTTTTCAGTTGAGGGTCTCTGAGGGAGTGATTCTTATTCATGACAAGAGAACATAAAAACTAACCATAACAGATGTTAGAAACATCTCAAAACAACCCACCTCCACTTCTGTCCACAGAGAGGCCTCACTGCCTTCCTTGGTTGACTCCACCAAAATACATTGATGCTTTCAGTTGAATCATCTTTCCCTCTTGAGCCCCAAAAGTAGTTAGACAGACAGACAGACAGACAGACAGACAGACAGACAGACAGACAGATAGATAGATGATAGATAGATGGATGGATGGATAGATAGATAGATAGATAGATAGATAGATAGATAGATAGATAGATAGATAGAGCAGGCTGTATAGAGCATTAGTGAACGATGTTTCTCTCTCTCTCTCTCTCTCTCTCTCTCTCTCTCTCTCTCTCTCTCTCTCTCTCTCTCTCCCTCCTCTCTCTCCTGGAGTCATTTTAAGTAACATAAATATTTTTAAGATATGGGCTTATACTCTGGGGAGATAGATCGGTCAATACAAGGTTTATATAGCAAACACTAGAGTCTGAGTTCTGTTCTCCAGCACCCATGTAGTTCTGTTCTCCACACCCAAGAGCTACAAGTGGGAGTGAGAGCTGGTAAGCACTAGAGAGGCAGAGCCAGAGCTCCCTAGCCAAATCAGTGAGCTTCAAGTCCAGTGAGTGACCCTGACACAAAATAAGTGGCTGAGATTGATCGAGGAAGATCCTGATTATAGCCTCTACATGCATATGCATACACACAGACATGTATACATAGGTATGCACACACAGAGAGAAGAGAAGTGCACATGGGGTGAAGACTGTGGGATACAACTATGAACAAATGATTGCAAGCAAATTGGGAAGAAAGAAGGTGAAGGCATACATAGAAGCAATGAGAGAAAAGACTTTGTGGGTGGCTGGAGCATTGTGACTCACACATACTGGAACAAGGGATTCCTTGTGGCTCTGGGGGCAGGAGATATAAAGCACTGGGGGGATGAGCATGAGTATGCAGTGGTTCCCACATGGCTGGAGAAGAGTGAAAATGACTTTAGAAAGGAGAGAACCAGGCATCGTGGCTCACAGGGGTGAGATGAGCTGTGGACAGAACAGGTGTGCTAGTGAGGACTCCACAGTCTCAACCTATGACTCCCGGGGGGTTACACTTCTTTCTTTGCAGAGCAACTGCAGAAATGCTTCTGAGGCTTCCTGTGGGATACCACCGTGATACAGCTGCTGTGGAAGCTTGTCAGATGCCTGTCTGCAAAACTTCCTCAGAATCTCAGCTTCTCAGTCTGACAGACAAGACAGACTGACAGACTGACAGACTGACAGACAAGAGGAGATGGTTCTGTGGGCAAAGCACTTACTGTTTAAGTCAAAGGGGCTGACCTTGGATTCCCAGAACCCCTGTAAAGCTGGACACAGTGGTGAGCATATCTAATTCCGTTGCTCCTGTAGCAAATGGGCAGAGATGCTGAGAATCCTTGGAAGTCATGGGCTGGCTAGCCTGGCACACATGGTGGTAAACAAAAACCCTGTCTCAGGCAAGGTAGAAGGCAGGCTCCAGCACTTGAAATTCTACTCTGACCTTAATACACAGGCTACAACACACACACACATACACACACACACACATACACACACACACACACACACACACACACACACACTTAAATATATAAACACACAGAGAGAGATTTTTTAAACTTTTCTATTGAAAAAAATGTTTGTGCAGTATTTTTTGATTATGTTTTCCCTCTCTGCAATCCCTCTCAGATCTTACCCACCCAACTTTTATGTTCTTTTTCTGAAGAAAGATATTTTTAAAAGAAATATGGGAAGCTGGGGAAAACCCACTTTGGGAGGAAGAAATAACAGTACATTTGTTTTTTATGCAAACAAAGTAGCTAAAAATAATTGTCGCCTATCAGGTTAGTTTTCAAGGGCTTGAAGGTGAAGGTGAGAGAGGCTAAACTCAGCTGTCAACTTCTGCTCCACAGAGCTGAAGTCGTGATATCCACGGATGCACATCTCATCTGTCTGCCCTAGGGAACAGCCTGCTTCAAAACTCACTCACTCAGCAAAATTCAGTCCCTTATGGTTGGTGGACTTCTTTATTTCCTGCCTTTTGAAATGGCTACTTCAAATCCTGTAGGCATGGTGAATCATGGTGAAGGACCCAGGTCCCATTCATTCTTCAAACCCTTTCTGTAGAGAATGTGTAGTTCTCTCTCTCTCTCTCTCTCTCTCTCTCTCTCTCTCTCTCTCTCTCTCTCTCTCTCTCTCTCTCTCTCTCTCTCTCTCCCTCTCCCTCTCCCTCTCCCTCTCCCTCTCCCTCTCTCCCTCCCTTCCCACTCTCTCTCTGTCTCATTAATTAATTTATTTATTTACTTTACATCTCAACTGAAGTTTCCCCTTCTTCTCAGACAAAGGGGAGGTCTCCTATAGCTGTCACCTGTCTTGGCATATCTAGTTGCAGTGGGACTAGGCATCTCTTCTATTGTGGCTAGACAAGGCAGCCCAGTTAGGGGAAAGGAATCCAAAGACAGGAAACAGAGTCAGAGACAGCCCCTATCCCTGCTCTTCAAGGTCCCACATGAAGACCAAGCTGCACATCTGTTACCTATGTGTAGGGGGCCTCCTAAGTGGGTCTTGTGCATGCTCTCTGGTTGCTGGTTCAGTCTCGGTGGACCCCTATGGGCCCAGGTTAGTTGATTTTGTAGGGTTTTTTTGTGGTGTTCTTGACCTCTCTGGCTCCTCAATACTTCCTCTCCCGTCTTCCATGAGATTCCCTGAGCTCTGGCTAATGTTCAGCTCTGGGTCTCTACTTCTGTTTCCATCAGCTGCTGAAGTCTCACAGATGACAGTTATGCCAGGTTCCTGTCTGCAAGTACAGCAGAGTGTCATTAATAGTGTCAGAGGTGGGCTCTCTCCCATGAGATGGGTCTCAAATTTGGCCAGTCATTGTTTGACCAGAGAATAGAGTCTTAATAGAGGGATTACTGATTAGAGTAGACCCACTCTCATTTATTTTAATTCTACCAATCTAAGATCTTAATTATATCTTTAAAACTAAAATGAAGATACTTCAGTTGAAAAGTGATCTAATAGGTAGAGAGAGAGAGAGAGAGAGAGAGAGAGAGAGAGAGAGAGAGAGAGAGAGAGAGAGAGAGAGAGATAAACTATTTGGTTGGGACCTTACCATTTCTCTGATAATTGTATCAGTCACAGACGGGCAGTAATATAGCCAAATATATAGATAAGATATAAATGCAGACAAGTACCTGCCATCCTCTGGTTTCTACATATTTGGGATGCCACTGCTTTTTCTCATCCCCTTATTTTTAGCCTATATGTATCTCTTAAAAGTATAAGCAGCTTAACTTAAATTCTACCCATACAGATACCAGACACACTGGGTTTCTCTACTGATGGTTTTCTTCTGTTTCCATTTGAGGTAAATACTGACAATAATACCTTGTTACTTCTATTTCAAATTTTCTCTGGCTGGTTGCTTCTTTCTCTTCTGTTTTCTTTATGATAGAGTATTTTTATAGTGTTTCTATTGGTATGTATTTATCTATTTCTTCCTAATGTGGATATACAAGGTTTTTTTTTTTCTTGGTAGAAAAGACACAAACCTATCATAGAGTGATCATACTTGTAGTGGTCTATATCAATCTGATAGGTTAAATGACTATGCAAAAAATCTATACTGCATTTGTTCCCGTATTTTATATGATTAATGTCACAATTCAAATCTTTCATGAATTGGATGCCAATGATTATTATACATATGGTTATTGTTTAATGCTCTTGTCATCAATTTTCAGTGAGATATACCTCTGATACTGTGTTGGAGCATTATAAATCATGCTTCATTTTTACTTTGCAGTGAGTTTTATGTTTTATAAGCCTCCATGTTGATAGTTAGCATCCTTCCAGCTCAAACCAAATAGCTTGCTTTCTCATGGTTCCTAGGTCTAGTAGAAATGAATGTCCACAGATTTTGGTTGTCTGAGAACATCATTATCTCTCCTTCATTTGTGGAGGAAGTCTTGTAGGGGGTAGTATTTTCATTAGCACATTAACTTATTACCCCACTGTCTCCAGATCTGGGGACCCCTATGACATTGTTTCTTTAAATGCACTCTTGTCTCTCTTTGCTCCTTTTAAGACTGTCATAATGGATCTATGCATTATACTTATATGCTAGTTTCTTACAAAATAAAGTCCATGCTTACCTTATCTACTTAGTGATTTCCTGGAAGCCACATCAGCTTTTTATAAGAAAAAAACTAATTCTTTTTTATTGTTTCTTATTTTAGTTTCCTGGTTTTTAGTTTCATGATACCTGTTGTGGATGCTGCTAAGCATTACCATCTGCCTATGAGTTTGACAACTTATAGAAAATGTCCAAATTTCTTGGACAACTTACCCAAACTACCAAAATGCATTTCTGTACTGATAAAAATAGCCATATGTCTATTAAATTAGTTGATAGTGCTAGTAATTCCTTCCCACAAAGGAAGCTCCAGCTAACAATGACTACATTGTAGGCTCTAGCAAACAGTTAAGAATAACCTGTTACTAAATTTGTACAAATACTTTTAGAAAGTAAAGGCTGGCCATGCTTCTCAACCCACTTTATAGTGCCAAAAGAAACCTAATTTAAAAATTATTAGAAAATAAACCAGAAAAGCCAGGACCATTTCAACATGAAGAAAAACATTTTAGAACTTTAATGGGAAACTACAATATACTCTCTAGAATAACTCCAGTTAAACAAGAAACAATAATGGTCCAACAACTGGAGGCTTCTTGTGGTCCTGATCAGAATTTTGAAAGTTGCAACCTCTTTGGAAAACATTTTGCTGGTTTCTTACAAAACAAAGCCCATGCTTACCATAGGGATGCACCAATTCCTCTCTTTGGTAAGAGCCGTCTAAGTGCAACATAAATAAGCAGTCCCATATACAATGAGAGAATCCTGAGTATTAAAAAATGACATCTTGAATATGGATTAGAGCGTGAGAGTTACAAAACTCTGATGATAGCCATAAGAATAACCATCTATGATCTCATGAAAATGAAACTATAAACCAGAGAAAGCTGATCTGAAGTGACAGAAAGCCAAGCTGTGACAAAGCTGTGTCAAGGGGCAGAGTGACTGCTGTACAGGGTCACCAAGCCTTTTTGAGATGACAGGAATATTTTGCATACAAGCTAGGGGCAGGTAACAGCTACATGTTCCTTAGGCTTTTACTCTTGCTCTTGTGTTAGTGAGCTAACTCTGAGACAAGATTTTCAGTTGAGAAACTCTCATTGTTATCTGTAGCTTTATGTTTCACTTTTATTGTCATTTGTTACCGTGTGTTTTAACTTGATTAAGACCCATTTACCTACCCATGTGTCCACAAGGGACCTTACTTTCATAAACTCCCAACTTTTATTCTGTATTTCTTCTTGTCATAGGAAACTTTAGAATGCCAGTCACCTAGACAGAATCTCTCAGCTCACCCTAGAAGCCTCACTCTTCCTAATAGCCAACTGGTTGCTAAGCCCTATTCATTCTACCTACTATATTTTATACAATCTGCCTTTTTTTCTGGTATGACTCAAACTGAATATAAGATGAAGCCTATTTCCCATTGTTCCTTTGAGAAGAGGGAACTCTAACACGCTCACTTCTGTGTACTCTGATTATTGACTAGAAGGAACAATAATCAACAGAAACTATCAGATAGTTGAGTTCAGAGTCTCAGACATCAGAGAAGGAAACACAATGGAGATGAAGCATGGGTTTGAGCTCCCTTGAGATATAAGGTGGCTTAATTCGTGATGGTTTGAGGACTTACTGGTGACCATAGGAGCCCACAAGCTTCTATTTCTCAGTAGGGAAGATTTACTGCTAATATCAGGAATTTGAGAAAAAGAATTTGAGCTCTGAAAGAGCTGTGTTGGAGAACTGAGATGGGGGAATGAGAAGGGATTTTATGGCACAGCTCTAGAAATGGCATGAAAGGGAATCATGAGAACTGGATGGGAGGGGCCAACTCCCACCAAAGGACTTGAGATGTATTTCAGTGGCTGTCCTGGAAGGAGAGAGACAAAAGGCTGAACATGCTTCTGTCCCTGATAACCCTGGAGTTCAGACAGCATGAAATGGGAGGCCACAAGAGCAGAGTGAAAATGTGAAACAGAAGCAAGATTGAAAACCTGTGAGAAGATGAAGGCTGATGGGAAGATAGAAACCCAGAGAGGCACTGACAGGTAAGAGTCATAGTCAAGCATACAATGACCTATAACTTGGAGGCACTGACTGTAATTTCAGAAATGACAACAAGACCACTGAATTGCCTCCAGATCGTAAGTGGCTCAGGGGTTGCCAAGACCTTTTACTAAATATCCAGGTCATTTTTTTAAAGACTGAAATGACAGGAGCAAATAGTCATGTCTTGAGGAAAGGAAAAGTTGTAAGCCAGAGGGTCACTAAAGAAGGCAGTGAAATGGCTGATCTATGAGTTGAGGGGAAGACTCTTTTATTGTAGAGAAGAGAGAAAGAATATTCATAGGCAAGAGTCCAGAGCAGAGAGATAAAGAAGCAGACTGGACATGGCCAGGGCTATCTGTGAGTGAAGCCAGACTAGCAAAAGAGCGAATCCCCAGAATAGTCTGGCCAGCAGGAGAAACCTTGTCATTACATAGAGAACAAAGAGCTGGAGCTGCTGTCTAAGGGGAGGACTGCTCCTGAGCAGCCACTGCCTGGGAATTAGTCTAGTGGGGAGGAGAGAGGGAGGTGAAGAGGGTCAGGAGGATCCTGTGAGCTCTGAAACGTATGACAAGTAAGTGTGGGCGTGTGTACACATGAGTGTGAGTGTGTGTGCACATGCATGTATAGGGACTAAAAGGACTTACATGGGCTTGATATGCAGCCCCAGCTATATCCAGGAAAAGTACCCCTTTCTGGAAGATAGACCTCCCCCCATTTTGCAGGTTCCTGAGAAATGGTAATTGTAGGCTTTTAGCAATCCTTCTAGAGTCCAGCTTGAGCTGAGCCAGGACTGTCATTTCTAGACGTAGGAACTGCCTTTTGGAGTCTGGTGAGTTGCAGTTGCCTCTGGACCTCACAATGGTATGTTAAGAAGGGCCTGGTGGTACAAGTCTTTATTCCCTGAAGAGACCTCTGGGGGCTAAGTTCTAGGCCAGTAGGGGTAAATATATAAGACCCTGACCAGTAAATAAATAAATAAATAAATAAATAAATAAATAAATAAATAAATAAATAAATAGCAATAGTAGAGAATGTGTTAATTTGAGAGGATTAGAATTTTCCAGGACACTGATAAGTGGATATTAGCCCAGAAATTTAGGATACCCAAGATATAAGATACAATTTGCTAAACGCATGAAACTCAAGAAGAACGAAGACCAAAGTGTGGACACTTTGCCCCTTCCTAGAAATGGAAACAAAACACCCATGGAAGGAGTTACAGAGACAAAATTTGGAGCTGTGACAAAAGGATGGACCATCTAGTGATTGCCATACCCAGGGATCCATCCCATAATCAGCTTCCAAACACTGACACCATTGCATACACTAGCAAGATTTTGCTGTAAGGACCCAGATATAGCTGTCTCTTGTGAGACTATGCCGGGGCCTAGCAAACACAGAAGTGGATGCTCACAGTCAGCTATTGGATGGGTCACACGGCCCCCAATGGAGGAGCTAGGAAAAGTATCCAAGGAGCTAAAGGGAACTGCAACCCTATATGTGGAACAACAATATGAACTAAGCAGTACCCCGGAGCTCTTGTCTCTAGCCGCATATGTATCAAAAGATGGCCTAGTCAGCCATCACTGGAAAGAGGGGCCCTTTGGACTTGCAAACTTTATATACCCCAGTACAGGGGAAAGCCAGGGCCAAAAAGGGGGAGTGGTTGGGTAGGGGATTGGGGGGGTGTGGGTATGGGTGACTTTTGGGATAACATCGGAAATGTAAATGAAGAAAATACCTAATTTTTAAAAAATCCAAAAAAAAAAAGAAAAAAAGAATTTTCCAGGAAATCTAATAGAGCTAGAAGACAGACACTGCTCCAGGGCTTGGTGTGGATGCTGGCTGTGGGTAGATGCTGGCTGTGAGTGTAGTGGCTACAACATGGGTAAAGCACCCAGGATTGGCCCTGGAGACCTAGACTTGACTGAGGGGGCAGTGAGAGACTGGAGAAACTTATTCCTATATGTTTAGAAATCAGAAGGCCGGGAGAGTGTGGTGTGTGTGTGTGTGTGTGTGTGTGTGTGTGTGAGAGAGAGAGAGAGAGAGAGAGAGAGAGAGAGAGAGAGAGAGAGAGAGAGAGAGAGATGTAGGAAGTATTTAATGGACTGAGATTTTCAGCCTAGAACTTTTGAAATTCCTTTTCTTACAGAATCAGGCAGGAAATGAGATCAGAAAAAGATATTTCTTGTTCCCTTAAAAATAAAAAAAATTAAAAAAACAAGTACTTGCAAGGAAGTCTCTAGAGAAGCAGAGTCATTTTTACCTGTGACAACTTCACCTTGACAGTGTTTCTAGGGTCACTGGGGACATGAACTTCCTGCCATTCACATAGGTCACACTTGCCTGGAAAAGAATGCAATTAGTGTCCTTTATTGATGGGCTCACTGGCTCACACTGAAACACAAATGTGGTCTCTGTGACCTTTGTCAGCTCCTATGTCTAAATGCTAATGAAATAGGACTTGAGATTTGAGCTGTATTTTTTGTTTAATTAAATTTGTTTTTGCTGGTTTTTCTTACTTCTTATTTTTCTTACTTATTTTTTTAATCATAAGTAGAGGTCAGGAAGATGGGCAGTGACATCAGGGACTATTACTGAGCTGCAGCCTGAGAACAGAAGCTGGGAGACACACAGAGAAAAAGCAAAAGGCTAGAAACAGACAACAAAAAGAGAAATCTCCCAATTTGTGAGAAGCGGAAGTGTTATCCTAGAAATGTTAAGATATCTCCACCCACAATAGATTTAAGTTCAATGTTGACTACAGTGTCTAATTAGTAAGAATTTCTCAAAAATAAAGTAGAAAAAAAGTAATAGAAATACAGGGGACAGGAAGTAGGGCTAGAGACAGAACTCTCTAGCACCCCAAAGACCCAACACTAACTTTGCCTTCTTGGAAGCCAGGCAAAGTGGGAGCCTTTGAATGGTTATAAGGAAGGAAACATGCCTAGCTCTTCTCAAAAGCTGTTCCTGAACTTAATACTCTCTCAAATCTCAAAAGAAAAGAAAATCAAAAAATAAAATAAGTACATTTAGGTAGACAGACATGAAAGTAAATATCTCACCTATATCCCAAGATTTTTCTACTCAAATCCTGAGGTTAGAATTCCCATACAGGACTTTTCTCCCATTTATAAGCTGTTGACTATTCTGGTGCAGAAAGTGGGGTTGATGCCCTGTGCTTTATGTACCTTTGTTACAGCTGGTGGACTATTACCAACATTCAAGAATGATGTATGCTAAACTGGTGCAAATATTGAAACCTTTTGGTAATGAGTAGACCACCTATTACTTATTGGGGCAATGTCACTGGATCCAAACCTCTAGCATACAATGGGTGGGATACCAAAAGATATAAATGTGATCTTTAACATTTGATTAGGAAAAGACAAATGCTCTTGAGAATCAAAAAGGCAAGAGAGAGAGGAGGGAGAGAGGGAGAGAGAAAGAGAGAGAGAGAGAGAGAGAGAAACAGATCAAGTCAAGTAAAAGATGGGATGAGTGAAGAAGGATGGGGATTTCAAGGGCAGATCAGAGAGCAACACTAATTTCCATGGGTGGCATGCTCTGGCTAGATGTTTGCTTTAGAATATTACTGTGGCAGCATCATTAAAGATGGATTTGTGGGGTTTGGCGACAAGGAAAAAAGACAGATGCATCTTCTGTGAACCAAAGGAATTCAGTGGCAGTGAGGACAGAGAGCAGATAGACCACGGCCATCTGGAGCAAGTCTCCTGTCAGAATCCAGTGACTGATTGGAAGGGCTGCCAAGCAAGAAAGAGTTAAGCACAGAACCCAAGAAGTCTACCCAGGGAAGCTGCTTATATGGTTTCTCTACTCATTGATATTGGGAATATACATGAAGACACAGACTTCTATGCTCAGTGTTACCCAAGATTTGCAAATATACAAAACTGTGTCCCTGCCTGATTCCAATTCTATTTTCTCTTCCCTATTTCCTTTATTGTGATGTCCTTAAATGGTTTCACTTCAAATTTTTATTTAAAATAATTTGATGGCCCAACTTGCCAGATTACCTTTATTTTAGCACCTCTGAAGAGTTTATAAAAGTTTCATTTCAAATAAGCATAGATAGCCCAAAGCAAAGATTTTTCAGGTGTGTGTGTGTGTGTGTGTGTGTGTGTGTGTTAGAGAGAGAGAGGAGAGAGTGTGTGTTTATGTGTATGTGTGACTGTGTGTGGTGTGTGTGGTGTATGTGTGTGTATGACTGTGTGTATGGTGTGTGTGTGTGTGTGTGTGTGTGTGTGTGTGTGTGTGTGTGTATGCTCATCTCTTTTTTCACTCTTCCCCCTTTTATAATGAAATGCTGCTAAGAGATGATGACAAGTCTTAAATGTTTTTAGAAACTAGTGAGGTCTCTGAAAATGCTTTTGGAGCTACTGGAAAAAAAAAGCCACATCTTTTGCTTGTCTCTAGGGACATTGCACACAAAAGCATTGGATGACACTGTCTAGACTTGCCAGTTCTGAGCCTTTGAATTGTATTTTTTTTTTGTTTAATGTGCCTCTGTAAAGATTTCCAATTTTCTGAACATTGGATCTCTCTGCTGGAAATCTCTTAGGCTCTCTGATTCAGGCCTTCGTTTGTGAGATGTGGACACATTTCCAAGACTGTGTTCAGCAGCTCATTTCCAGCCTCATTTGGCCCAGACAGGAAGCTAGCTTTCCCCAAATTGCAGGTTCTCCCAGGAAAAGGCTTCGCCACCCCTGTCTGTTTTACTTAGTCTCCAAAACTGATGAAGCAATGGATGTTTCGTGAAGAAGCAAATGGAGAGAAAGGGGAATTGCACATGTCAACATCATGTTGGCAGCAAAATGCCACCCCTGATCGTGTCTAGAGGCTCTACTGCGTTAAGCCAAGATAGGATCGAAAGAGAGAAACAGTGTAAGAACTACAGCCCACCAAAGAATGCCGAGTCGGTGCAATTGACCAGGCCCAGATAAGGTGCTCAGAGCCCTGCCCCTCGGTGTTTCCTTGGAGATGCTGAAGGTCCTATGTTGACATCTTACCCAATACAAGGAAGCCATGTGAACTTCTGCCAGGAGTGATTCTGGAGTTCAGAAATACTTTTGCACAGGGGTGTCTGCAAAGGCCAAACTCATACAGGCGGTTACAGTAGCATCCTCTGGAGACGTCCTTCTTTTAAAAGTCCTAGATCCTTGCTGGGGGAACAGGGTTAGGCCACTTACTTATCTATTTCCTGTTCTGGAACATTCCATGAGGAATGAAGTCAACCAGGTGATTTTATAAAGTAGACCACAACAAAGCAAGTTGGTAGCAGCAACAGCCACCCTGGCAGCAGTAAGCCAGAGTTGAATTCCATTTAAATAAAATGCCAAAAGGCAGTCAGTGAAAGTGACATTTATGGTGTTACTACAAATGCATTCAGCGGGCAAGCTCAGTAGCAGCAGCAAGGGGGGAAAAACAAGCTGTAGCGAAAACTGCCATCTGTATATTGTGCCCCGTTTTTAATATTCTGTATTCTCATAAAAAGTGTTGTTTCTGTCACTATTCAATCTCACAAACTCACACAGAACACTGTTAAAAGTCAGCAGTGTGTGAAATGGTATTTTAAAATAAATGAAACCCGCTCGCAGGGCTGCGGAGGAATATTGCAATGCTGGGCGCTGACAGACAGGCACTGAAAAGTAACAACGGTTATCATCTTAAAGCAAAGCGGATTAAATAAAAACCCACAGCCAGTGGTGCATTACCAAGTCTGATATTGACACAGCTGCTGTGGTGGTTATTTTTCATTGTCTCATCAAGACAAAGCATCATGGGATATCAATCTTCCCTCTGTCAGGCCATGCCTGGTATAAAGTTTTTCGTTTACATTTTCATTATATGCCTTTTATCTCTCTGGTGCCAGCATTTTTTTCTTAACTGTGGGGTGGATTGACCTGTGGGGCAGTGTTGAGCTATTACCTTCTGGCCAGAAGAGCTCCCTCCCAGGGGCAAAGGGGACTTTGTCCCACTTCCCTTCCCCCAAAACCCTTAGCTTTCTTCAATAGCACTGATGGTCTGGGTGTTACTCTCTTGTGTTGGTGAAGATTAAAATGGCATTCTCTCTCTTTGTCTCTCTCTGTCTCTCTCTGTCTCTGTCTCTGTCTCTCTCTCTCTCTCTGTGTGGGGGGCGTGGATTGCGTGCGTGTGTGTGTGTGTGTGTGTGTGTGTATGGGGTGTGTGTCTATGTGTGTGTGTGTGTGTGTGTGTGTGTGTGTGTGTGTGTGTGTGTGCACAGTAAAGAACAAGAGGGAGGAAGATAATGAGTATGAAGATTACAAGATCATTTGAGGATATTATTTCCTTTCTTTTCCTTTTCATGGGAAAGAATGAAGATAGAAATGGCAGCTCCCTTGAGAACACTCCAGCTGCAGCAACAGATTCACGCTCAACTTTTATACACTGTTTTATTCTCCGTATGAAAGGTCTCAGATCCAAGAGAGAACACTAAGCCAGACTGTTCCTTTGGGCCACTAGATTTAATGTAACACTGTGGGCAGACAAACAGACAGGCAGGCAACAGCATAGTGGGGGCTCTGAGGGAAGTTCAGGGCCCAGCATCAGAGACAGGGGTCTCTCAATAGAAGAAATTGGGGCCTGTGTAGCTGAAGTGACAATCTCTTTTAATTGAGATGTTTTTACACTCCAAGCCTGCAGCCACACTCTCTTCTGTTACCGGGCAGGAGGCAGGGAAGCGATTGGGAGATGTAGGACTCACAACTCAGCAAAGAGTGCCTGTGGGTGTCTGTGAGAGAAGAGAGCTGCTGCCATGTATTGATACCTGAGCAGTGCCAGGTCCAAAGGAACCCTCACCTCCCCAAATCCTAAAGGGAAGCCCAAATATCCAGAAACAGGCTCAATCTGGACTATAGGTGGAGTTCTGGTGGTTAGATAAAAGATAGTATTTCTAAGGAACTTGAAAAACTGGTTTCCATGCTACCAAAAGGAACCATTTCCCTTATCACTGTCAAAAGGAACCAATGACCTCGGTGCCTATCAGCACACCAAAGTTCATGCTGACCTCCAGGCTCCCTCACTATCACAAGCACCCATTACACATTTCCTCCTCCCCTGTCCTAAACCCCTCCCAGAATAGGGCTTTCTTCTCCCCAGCTGCTCATTCTCCCTATAACCCCACTAATTCTTGATATCTATCTATCTATCTATCTATCTATCTATCTATCTATCTATCCTCTGTTCCTGCTTCTCTCACGACAAGGTTCAATCAGCTGGACTCTTCCAGATGTTATGTCTGGTTACTCTCTCTCTCTCTCTCTCTCTCTCTCTCTCTCTCTCTCTCTCTCTCTCTCTTCTTCCTTCCCTCCCTTTCTCTCACTCTCATATTTACAATAAGCATTTTCTCCTCAACTGTACCATGGAGTTTTCATGCCATCAGTTTATGCAAGCAGCCGCTGAATTCTGACATAGCATTCCTACACTACACTGGATCTCCCTTCATTGAGCTGTGTGGAAAACTTCTTTTAATTTGAGTCTGAAAAACCAGAGTGTATAAGAAAGATCAATTTTCTTTGGGTTGGCTGATATGAGTTTTCTCATTCAGTCTCACCATTACATCCTCTGCTTTCAAAGTTTGTTAGTGAAACATTGGAGGGAGACAATATTTAATTATGAAATATCTTTTCATACTTTGAGCTCTATTTGTTAAGTCTTTGAATATAAGCATAGAGAGAAAATGATATGTTTCTTTAGAAAAGCTCAAAGGCCGGCCATATTGTGAGACTGAGATGCTTGTAACAAAGGGAATAGGGTTTGATATCCCAAGAAGGATTCTGACCTGTTTTAGCATCTTCCTTCTACCAGAGCCTTCAGTGGGGTTGGAAATGAATGTGAGAAGAGGTTGAAGTTTTTGTGATACACTCATAGAAATGGTCTCTCCTTGGTTGCATTTTCTATATCAGCAAAAAGTACATTGGGTCAGAGGCTCTGCATAATTTCTGGTAATACCTAGCTATTGAACAAAGAGTCAGCACTTACCATCATGCCCACGGAGTTAGGGTGCTCCCTTGAGTCTTCTGAAATATGTGGCCCTCTGGTAACTATTGAAAGGAAAGTATCCATACACTACAAAGAAAGTTTCTAAAACCAGATGAAAGCAATTCCTTCACACACACACACACACACACACACACACACACACATGCCTACAAGACACAAGGGTAGACAGAGCTAGGGCAGGTGACCCCTGGAGAACTGCAGGAGAGTCCAAGCTTGCAGGAACCCTCCCAGGATTCTGAAAAGGAGAACAACAAGCAGCTTCTTGTTTATTTGTTTTATGGACACAGAACAAGGGCAAGGGAATGAAGGAGTAAAGTGGGAAATATGCAGGCAGTAAGTAAGATGGCAGAAAAGACACAGCTCTGCAAAAATACTCATTTTCTGCTTTATTCCAGAAAACTCGCCTACTATGACCTCTGCCTCTGTTTTTAACATTTTTTGCCCTGTAGATGTAAGCACTCAAAGAGTCCATAGATCCCTTCATCCAATTGTGTTCTGTTTATCTACTAGGCAATAAAGACTCCCTAATGCTGTTAATGGATTGGGCTCAGCATAACAGTTCTTGCTCAAGGTCTCTCATTAGGTAGCAGGGGGACAACTGGGTTGAGCCAACTCACAAAGGCTGGTTGGTGGTATAGATGTTGGGGCTATAACACTCAAGCAATGGTGTTCAAAATAGTTGGGACTGCTTGAACATCTCTCTCTACAAGTAACCTCTGTCTCTACAGGGCCTTCTACACATTGCCTCAGAGTGGTACGTCCTCTTACATGGTCACCAAGGTTCTCTGAATTTGCCAAAAGATACTAGGAGTTGTTAGGTCACTAGGTAACCTTGTTCTCTTACAGAGTCTCGGAAGTCAGGAGGTGATATTGCTTTCACATTCTGTCCATCAAATCACAAATGCTTCCTTTTCCTCTGCTTTCTCCCAAGATCAAGGGAAAGTGGATCCCCCTTATGATTATAAAGCCATCACACTTGGCTTAGTTGGAGAGAAAGAAAGAAAGAAAGAAAGAAAGAAAGAAAGAAAGAAAGAAAGAAAGAAAGAAAGAAAGAAAGAGAGAGAGAGAGAGAGAGAGAGAGAGAGAGAGGGAGGGAGGGAGGGAGGGAGGGAGGGAGGGAGGGAGGGAGGGAGGAAGGAAGGAAGGAAGGAAGGAAGGAAGGAAGGAAGGAAGGAAGGAAGGAAGGAAGGAAGGAAAGAAAGAAGGAAAGAAGGAAAGTGAGAGAGAAAGAAAGAAAGAAAGAAAGAAAGAAAGAAAGAAAGAAAGAAAGAAAGAAAGAAAGAAAGAAAGAAAGAAAGAAAGAAAGGAAGGAAGGAAGGAAGGAAGGAAGGAAGGAAGGAAGGAAGGAAGGAAGGAAGAGAGAGAGAGAGAAAGAAAGAAAACTTGCTAATAAGCCTAACAAACTGAGTTCGATGTGTCACATTTTGGCAAGTTTTCTTCTGACCTCCACATGAATGCCTTGTCATATGCACACACACACTTCCACACACACATGCACATGGGCACACACACTAAACAATTAATCTTAACAAAAATTGATATTTCAATAAAAAGCTATATTCCTGCTTCAGAATATTAAGATAGAAATAGGTCTGACATGTTAGTTGTAGTCAAATAAAAGCAAAACTATTCATGTATATGAGGCATGGATCTTTTTCCTCCTCATTTGTACTATCTTCCTATTGCAACAACACAGATCCATCTAGCACTGTTCTGACTACGCTGTTATCTCATACCCGTCCATACTGCCCTTAATATAGTTAAAAGTACAAAATATCTTGGTTTAACCAAAAGTTAAGATTAGAGAAAGTTGTGAAAAACCTCAAAGTGAGACAGTATCTCCAGTGGCTGCACAGCCTGCCCAGTGATATCCTTTGTCAGAGGAGACAGTGGATAGGGAACAGAATTGCCAAGGAAATGGGCAGCACCATCCTTGGAACCGAAGTCTCCTTAACTCTACTCTTTCATCTTCAAAGTCAGGCCCACCTTGGTCTACGCACTGGGTGCTGTCTCAGAAAATGATGCAAGACCATGCATTGTATGAAGAAAACAAGATTCCTTGGGAAGGCTCACGATGCCGTAGCTGAGGAAGTTCATGGGCATGGCACCAGCATCTTACCCTCACGCTACATCACAATTTGGCAGAGAAGAAAAAGGCAAAGTGGCTGTGTGTAAAGAGGAGGCAAGGGCAGCAGAGTGTCAAAGTGGAGGTACCAACCTACTCTGTAACAACTCACTCTTGCAACAGCCAATCCAATCCCAGGAGACCTAGCTCACTCTCCGGACTCACCTCAGTCTTGAGATTCCCATTAGAATTGTCTCATGAGGCTGACACATCAAACCCAACTAACTCACTCTCTCAAGAAAGATATTTATCCATTATCCAGATAGTATCAAGAAAATCATTATCCAGTGTGTGAAGGTACTGCCACCATGATCTAATCACCACCCACAAAGTCTTATTCTTAAAGGCCCTACAACCTCTTCATACTCTTACCATGGAGACCAAGCCTCTAGAATATGAACCTTTGGAAAAGTATTTCCAAGCCACTAAAGCCTCCAAATATATGAGTAAATATGCTCCTTCATGGTGTATACAGTTGGCTTTGTTTCCTGAAGGAGGGTATGCTGAAGACAGTATAGACACTCATGCCCTCCAAGTTCCAGGGTTACCTTTGACTTTATCTATCTTGACTTTTTAGAATATGACCTCTGCCTTTGTGAACTGGTGGCACTGTGGCCACTGCTGATGGTCCCACTCCTGTGTGCCTGTCTGAGGCATTGAAATTCTACCAAACACTGAGGTCCATCTCTAGGCACCATGGGTTCTGGAGAACACTCTCCACGTAATCCTGACACTTCTACCCACCCATCAAAATATTTAGGTTCCCAATCCTATATCATCTACCAAACTGGGCCTCTCCCCACAGAGCACATTGGAGACATTTGGACAAATAGCTAAGTTTGTTCCCTTGGTCCTGGATCTATATCTTCCTGTTACTTATGTTCTTCTCCCAGCAAATGTGTTATTGAGTTTGTACTCTGCTGAACAATAAAGACTGATTGGATAACTATAGACAAATATGAATTATCTATTTCCTGTTCCATCACTTGGTTTTGCCTTCTATGTTTTTGTGTCTTGAGCTGCATCTCTGGGTGGCACTTAACTCATAAAATTTATAGCTTGATTAAAGTGGTCCAGCTTTAATTTCTGCCAATCCATGACACCACTAGGTTAATGATACAGTATTCTATTTTATTCAGCATAGGGAATCAGTGTTCTCATTAATTGGCTGTTCTGATCATTAGAAAACCATAATTGAAATATTCTAAACTGCTTGTTGTGAAACAGAGCAGAACATACTTTTGTCATCATTCAAACTTTGATAACTCAAAAGAAGCATTAAAATCATGTTATAGGTATGACCCATCATCTTCACAAGCATCCTTTAACATGGAGGTGTCTCTGGGAGAGAGAACTGTTCACCCATAGGAAATGGGAAGCTAGTGGAATGATGGATACTAGGGGGAACTTTGTAGTATTGCTAGCCGCTCCAAGATGAGCTTCCTTCAGAAAGTCATGGGAAGAAAATAATCAAAGTGTGGCTGTGGTCTCTGGAGATATCCTTGGGTTTTAAATTGCAGTGCTAACATACTTTACCATATATGCCTCCTTCTCTAAAATACCAGAGGCTTACTTCTTACATCTTCTTCCTTGACTGAACACACACACACAAACACACACACACACACACACACACACACACACACACACACACACACACACAGCTGTAGAATCATTTAAAATCTGATTTTTCTTTTCCAAAACCTCATGATATATTTGCTGTTTTTAAATTCAGATTAAATGACTTAGCATCAGTAAGAAATAGACAACGCCACCATCACTCTGTAGATATTTTGAATTTAATAAATATTGCTTGTGGCATGCTACTAAGTCTTTGATTGGGGGAGTGAAAAGCTATCTCCAATTCTAAGCAAATGACTACTTTCCATTTCAAACCACATTATTACAGCCCCCTCATCAGCACCCCTCTGATTAAGGATTTTTAGACCACAAGCCTAATTTGTATACACTTTATATCATCCCAATTATAGCGGAAGGCTCTTAGGATGCACACTAATTTCATAATGTTAATGATCCTTCTCTTTTATTTAGAGCTTGAAAATTTTGAATTCCTAAAATTTAGTCTTAAAGCAATTATATTAGTTTTATAATACAGGCCTTATCCTCCTGTAACATGAGTAAGGAAGACAAGTCATTGAAACCAAGATACTTTTCTGGAATCCCAAAGACTCTCATAGCTACTGAATGGGGTTAAAAAGAATAATGTCAACTGGCTTTTTCTTAATCATGTGCTCTAATGCATCTCTCAGCCCTTGAGTTCTCATACTAAAGCACTGCTATCCTTACTTCGATGTACACCCAGTACACCCCTGTCCCGAGTGCACTATTCCCTGAGTCTTCAGTGGTAGATCATCCTTGCAATACAGTGATAATATCTTGTGCATAATTCTGAGTAGGTAAAGTAAACCTCCATAGAGTGTCACAGACATGGAAAAGTGTCAAGACATGTTGCTGAGTGAATACATTTATAATTATACTTGCCCAAGCGCTCCTTCATAAGAAACCCTTTAGCAGCACGTCTTTAGAACCCATCAGTCACATGTGTTTGCAGAGGGGGACAGGAAGGATAGTCTTTGTTGATCTACTCAGCATCATTTTGTTTTGCACACTGGAAAGATTCTGGACTATGAGTCAGATAGATTCAGATTTAAACCGCCACTCTGGCATTTACTAACTCTGTAAATACTGACAAATTACCTACCCTTCTCACTTCTCAGTTCCTTCCGGTATGAAATGAAATAAGAACCTTCTTGCAGGGTAATTTGAAGGATTAGGATAATACAAATAAAGCTACAGACACAGACTAGTCGCCCAATCACTTGTAAATATTATAGCCTCATCTTTACTTCTTTATAATGTCAGTTAGCTCAGAAAAAAAAAACCCTAGACTTGATCCTTTTACAGAGATTGTTTCATCTGTCTATAGGCCTTCTATCAATAGAAACTCCGTAAGTGCTTCATTTCTTTTCAAGGAATATAATCAAAATATTCCCAATAATTCTATGCTCATGTTCCTTCAATCCTCCTTATTTATAATGTGTTTTCTAGTGTAATATATATATATATATACACTTCATTATAAAATATGTTATATATTTTCTTTACAGTTCCTCACAGCATCTAAGTTTTAGAGTACAATTTTAATTATTTAGAGATATAAAAAAATGTGTTATTCATCATTTATGTATTCCAGCTGATAGACATAGGAATGCATAACATCCTTGAGACTCCTAATCACTTCTATGACACCTAGCCAGGAAACTTTTCCAAATGGTGGCTATATGGCATAATTCTTACTCATCAGACTGATTAACAAAATTTACTTTAAGTACTGTCATCAAAATCATCAGCAGAATGTTTGATTTCTGGAGAAAATACATTGTGTGCTGTCTTGGGATTCTCTCAAAAGTCAAGAAAAGGACAACTCTTAGGAAAGAAGGGAAGGAGTATCTTGCCCTATTGAAGATTATTATACATAGGCTAAAGAGTGTTGGGGTGCACCTCATAGAAAGTGCAAAAGTGGCCTAACTCTGTTCCTCTCTTTAAGTGCTTCTGGTAAAAGAAGACCATTCAATGAATACTTTTGTGTAGCCATATCAAATGTATCACATGATAGCGAACAAGTGAATTTAGAAGAGATCCTGCAATAGCTGCAATTATAGATTGGCCTTCAAAGTGAGTGGCTTCTTACGCAAAACTGTTCACCAGGATCCAATATCTTGGCCCTTATTCCTCCTCGTTTACAAAATTATTTGAATACACATTGAGCAGCATATTTACCAACATTCAATTTCACAGTGATTATGAGGCACATTTCTTTAGCATTATTAGCCACAGACTAGAGACACTTTTCATTAGTAAGATTCATTTTTAATGCATCCAACAAGGATACTAAAAAGCATCATGCTTACTCCAAACTGCCCAACCAGGCACATTTCCATGGCCTTCATCCTAGGGCCATCTCCAGTATCAGCATCAGATAGACTTGGAATTCAGAAATTCTCCACTTTCTATAAAAATAGCACTATCAAATATCAGTCTGTCTCCTTTCATTGACCCAATGGACTATAAGACACTTGGGGTAATTCTCAGTAACTGAGGTTGATGTCCTTAGACAGTAACTCCAATCAGAGTAAATATCTCTGTTGTTCCTACACCACTATGTTGGAATAAGAGTCTTCTTAGTCCTTACTGAAATTACTTCGCTAAGGCAAGTTTACTTGGCAATCAAATAAATAGGCATCCAAGCAGTCATATATCTCAGAAAAGAAACAACTAAATAGACTATCTATTAAGTCTCCTTTGTGTCTGAACCTCTTCCAAGAACCAACTTAGTATTGCTTTTGCTTGTTCAAGACAAAACAGATTTCTAGATGCAGTTTATTTCTAAGTTTTCTTTTAAGAGGTCAATGCTAGCTGGGCAGTGGTGGCACATGCCTTTAATCCCAGCACTTGGGAGGCAGAGGCAGGTGGATTTTTAAGTTTGAGGCCAGCCTGGTCTACAGGGTGAGTTCCAGGACAGCCAGGGCTATACAGAGAAAACCTGTCTTGAAAAAAACAAACAAAAAAACAAACAAAAAAAAGGTCAATGCTGACCTATCCACCATGAATGTGTGTGTATGTGTGTTTGTGTGTGTGTGCATGCATCCATGTATACAGGCATGTATATATGTGTAAATCTACGCGTACATGTTCACCTTTGTGAATGTATGTGCACATGTGTATGAGTGTGTATATGCATATGTATCTAGCATATAAGTACATATGTATATATGCTTGTATGTGTATATGTATGCATGCATCTCTGTTATATGTGTGTGCATATATGTGTTTGTGAATGTCTATGTGTATATGCCTGTGCACACATGTGTATGTTTGTGTCAGTGTCTGTATGTATGTGTATAGTGTTTGCATGTGTGTGAAGGCATGAGGTTTGTATGAGTGTGTGTGTGTGTGAGTATATGTATGTATGTGTGTGTGAGAGAGAGAAAGAGATGAATGTGTATATGTGTGTATCTCTGTGTGTTCATGAGTGTCTGGAGATGTGAGTTTTTTATGAGTATGTGTATATATGTTTGTATATAAATGTATGTATATGTACTTCTGTGTATGTGTGTATGTATATGTCTTCATGTTTATGTTTGTGTGTGTGTGTGTGCATGCATGTGTTTTTATGTGTGTATGTCCATGCATGTCAAGGGTGGAAGGGAAATCTGGGACAAAACAGAAATTGCTCTGTTAAATTAAAAGAAAAGCTGAGAATCACAGGTGTGATCTAAGGACATCTAAAGAACACAATGGGAGTCCAAATGTGGGGAAAATTACACAGTGAGCCCAAACCACAGCAGGTCTTAGTAGAAACAGGAAATGTGATCAGGAGAGCAAAGAGCACTCTGACATGCTACAGCATTAGAAAAGCAGTCTGTCTGAGATAACGGCAGAGCATAAACAAGGGGAAACAAGTGTAGATAGGATGGTGAGTGGGTGCCCCAAGCAATCACAAAGACCTCGAGCTGGTCAACCCAGCTCAGCTTTATCAGGGCAGGTTAATGGGCCTCGTAAATGAAGCAGGCATGTTCCAGTGCCAGAGGCAGAATGTCAATTGCCCAGCAGCAAGCAATCTTTGGACACAGTGTTGAGGCTTCTACACTCTACAAAGACATGGCAAACATGCCAGAGCTTCTCTGTGGTACTGGCTGCCACCCCAGGCTCAGATGATAGGAACATACCATGCAGGACTTGGATGTTTAAATCCTATTCTCTCCTGCTCTTTCTCTTCCACAATTTTTTTCAACACTTTTTCTCACATTTGGGCGGTACATCAGGAACCATCTCTAGTGCAGAAAGAATGAGCGGTGATTTGGGATGATGCTTACACATACTGGAGAAAGACAATAGGTTAACAGACAGGCTACCAAATACCTGATTATCCTCAGTGCCTGTGACACTTGGTACATATATGACTAGTCATTTTCTTAAGTGACTTTGACTGTACACAGACAATGGATGTCAGCAGATCACTATTAGAAGAGTCCTGTATCCATGAACTAGGAATGGAGGTGCCTATTCTTCCACATGGTCCTCATATCCCGCTGGATTGAAGTCTCAGCTTCCCTGTGAACCTGGGTAATGTAACCTGCTGGCAGCACTCATGCCAATTCACTTAAGGCACATAAAGATCACTCAAAGGCTGGATATCTGCTTTGAGTCAGAAGATCCACAGTTATTAAATCTTTCAGCAATTCTTTTCTTTCCCCGAGTCTTGGCAGTGGTGCTTTGGGCTTTGCAGAACAGTTTTCTCTATTACACAGTCCTAGTGTTTTGAAAAGGAGCTGGTGACATGGGGATCCCAGGAGGTATTTGTATCCTAAAATGTAATATTCCCAGGAGTGCTTCCAGATGCAACCTAGAACTCTGAAAACCTAGAGGTTCTTTGAGTTCTTTCTTACACTTGAAAGGTTCAAGATGGTGTCCTGGTTTTGAAAAATGTCAAAGGCAAACAGTCACTGTCATCAGGCTGACACTGGCACTAACTTTGCAGGAACGTCATCTATGCTGTCTTCAGCCATGAACAGTGAAAACTCCATCTGCTGCCCAGGGACAGAGTGTAAAATGTGTAGGATTTTTAAATGTAATTGGATGGAAGAAACATGACTGTTCTTTTGTTGCCCCTAAAGAGAGTGACTCCTTCAGCATAATTCTACGGGTATAAAACCCTGTGAGAGCTTTCAGAGGGCAGGCCACTGCTGGTAAATCTCTGGTGTGTTGATTTATGTAGTTCCCTAAAAAGAAAAAAAAAATCAGGGCCACGATCATGCTTACATGACAAAAGAGGAAACAAAGACAGAAATATGATAAGTCACCCAAGATAACAAACTTGGAGTCGAAATGTTGGTGGAATTGCAGCTGCAGAGATAACCTGAAGGTAGTAACACCTAGAACTAACTATCTTGTTGAGCTCACCAGTCAGTTCTGTCAACACCGATTACTATTATTGTTCCCATCGTTATTATTTGTATGTCTGCCTTGTGGAAGTCAAGGGACAACTGCATGGAGTTGATTTTCTTCTTTCACCCTGGGACCCATGGACTGAACTCACATTGGCAGGCTTTTGCAGCAAGCACCCGTAGCCACTGAGCCAGCCTGAAGGCCCATTAGTCACTACCCCCAACATTTCTGGCTAGAACAATATAACCAGTTTGAGTTGGAAAGCTCTATTTGCTGCCAACTGCCAAAAATAACATGGAAAATTTTAGTATACAGCCCACTGAAGTTCTGCAGTCATCAGTAACTTTCAGATAATATCCAAGCACATTTGAATATTTGGACTCACTGCCTTCAAGTTCGTAAGTTGGCCCCAATTTCTCTCTGTAGGCTTAACTTGTGCTATTACCTGCTTTTTGTTGTTTGGTAGATTTCTCTAGGACTCATCAATTTCTACCCCACTTTCCCTAAAAAAAGTCTTCACAGGTAATCTGATAGGGTTTTCCTTACCTTCTAGATTATAAGATATAGAATCATGATACATTCATAGAGACAAAAAAAATAGATGAATGTTTAGCAGGACATGAGAAGGGGTAAGTTAGGGAGATTGCTTCACAAGTACAGTGTTTCCTTTGGGGTGTCCATCTGGAATTAGAGAGCAGTAATAGGTGCCTAACATTTTGAATGCAGTAAGAGCCATGCACGGTAAAATGGTTGAAGGGCTGATTGTGGGCCGTTCTAATTTTATCTCAATTAAGAATAAACAGAAAAAGGCTAGGATTTTTGCTTTTGTATTTTGTTTTGTTTCTTCTTCTTCTTCTTCTTCTTCTTCTTCTTCTTCTTCTTCTTCTTCTTCTTCTTCTTCTTCTTCTTCTTCTCCTCCTCCTCCTCCTCCTCCTCCTCCTCCTCCTCCTCCTCCTCCTTCTTCTTCTTCTTCTTCTTCTTCTTCTTCTTCTTTTCCTTTTTTATAGCCTTACCCAACCCTGCCTCAGGAAGTCCTAAGAGACTCCTGTAACCTTCTAGATGAAGAGGTTTTAGCAACGTGGCATTCCTGAGCTTCGCTTTACTGCCTGACATCCTTAACTATCATCTTTCGGGAGCTAGCATTTTACTAAAACCACACCTGACATGTTTTTGTATTATGATTTTTGTTTTGTTTGTGGCCATATTTGTTACTGTTGTTGATGATGATGACTACAACAACGACAATGATGACAATATGATGTTTTGTTAGGAAGCAGGCCTCACTAGTATGGAAAATAGGCAGGTCTACATACTGTATAGCAGGCCAGCCTCAAACTCAAAGCAATCTTCTTGCATTAACCTCTCAAATGCTGAAATTATAGGTATGAGCCACCACTCCTTGGTCCACCCAAGTTCTAAACAGTGGTTTTCAAACACGGTCTCCAAAGTTTCCAGCCCTTTCCCATTAGAAAGTAGAACTTCACTGCTTTCCCCCATTGATCACGGGCTGGATTTAGTGTCTACAGATAATGAATTAAGTAGGACAGAAACAACTAGATATGATGAAGATGCAAGGGAGTGTGTGGCTTCTTTTGCACAAGCTAGTTGCCTATGACAAGGACCCTCCAGTTGCAAATAAAGAGCCCTACACAGTGAGTCACTGAAACTGAGGTCTTTTCATAAAACCCACGTGAGAGCCATTCTGCCTTCAGTCCTAGGCAAGGATTCAGGTACCTAACACATTTTACCTGCAAACTCAGACTGCCCCAGCTAGCCCCACCTCACTAGAGCCTTCCGGGATCCCCGGACTCCTCACTGACAACTGTCAGTGTTGGCACCTGTGTGTTGCTCTAATCCAGTTCCTTTTACAGTGATTTGCTAATGCTGCAATAAATAGATAACTACCATGATCATCCTCTACGAGCCCCCTCCCTTCCACCACCGTCTTTGTCTTTGCTTTTCACACCCTCACTTTCTTGTCTGAACTCTTCAAATCAACAGCTTTTAATTGTCTACTGATTATTCCACAAAGTGAATTAAACATGTCAAATGCAGGGAAATTGAATTTTACAGTGGATAACTATGTACCCACCACTTAGAATTTGATCATGTACTGATCCTGCTTTTTTGAGCATGTCTTTATCTGTGTAGTCATCTCCTCTAATCACCAATCTATCTTCTTGTTTTACGCATCTCAAAGTCAATTCCAAGTTGGTGACTCTTTAAATCTCTCGGTTTACATGGCAGGATATATGCTTTTATACTTATGGCTTTTTTCCCCTCATTTGAAGAAAGCAGACACAGTGTGGGTTGGGTGGTTTTTCATGCATCCTTGCTGATTGTGACAAACCTCCCTGTGTGTTGAGCACCGCTGAAGATACAGAATGCTCCCGAGTGTGAATTTACACTCACTGCCACAGCCTACTAGACAACACCTTATAATTCTGTGCCTCTCTCCCGGTACCTGAAGGCATCTGACACAGAGTAGGTGCTCAACCAATGTGTGGGAATTACCTGATAGGGGAGAGAGCAAAGCATGAATTGGCTCTGGCAAGCCAGAAAACAAAGCCGTTTGAAAGCCTCCAGAAGTCAGAGAAAGGACAGAGGTGATGCTCTCTGTTATTTGACTATACAAAGCCCCTTAAGAAATAACTTATCCACTGAAATTAGCATGGTGTCGAGATGGTTTAAAATGACTATGAACGATTTACTTCCCACAGAATTCACCAGATGGCCCAGATTCCTAGGCACTACTGAAATGGCCACTTGGGAAAACCTCTTATCCCCTTCCCTTTGGCCTAAATGTCCTGACCAGTACATGCGACGACTATGGTGCTTTGCAGCAGCATTTTAATGGTGTCTGAGAAGCTGAAGAGGCAAAGGTAGCTTGGAAGTGAGCAGATGAAGAGCAGCCTTAGGTTTTGGCAGAGCGCAGATAAGGGAAAGAGACAGTTATGCCTCTGTCCTCACAAGGGCCCAGCTCCATGTCAGAGCGTCCTGCGCCTGTGAAGCCGGCATTCACCTCTGCCTTCTGACCTCTGCATCCTGAACACCCACATCTAGTCTCCAGTGCATCTTTTCCGTTGCCCCGCAAGACGCCATGGCACTAGCTGACAGGAGATTGCTCTCGACAGTCCTGTGAAATTGCCTGTGTAGAGGCAGGCCGAGATTTCTTGTTTTTGTTTTGCTTTTCCTTTTGGCTTTTCTCTGGCTCCTCTCCCTGAGCGTGTTCTCCTTTCTCTCATCGCTGTCTATTGCTCTTTCCATTGACAAGATTTCTTCAGGCTTTGGGGCGCTTCTCATTGATTTCTCTCTCATTTGCACTAGCTCTCTAATCATTTTTACCTGTACCTTCTCATCTTCTTTTCCTCTCTCCTACCCCTCTTTCTCTTTATGTTCTTTTTTTTTCTGACTTGCACACTCTCCATCTCATCCCAAACACCCACATCTAGTCTCCAATACATTCGCTTTCTACCCTCCTGCCGTCGAAACCAGCATGTGCAAACTTTTGTGAGATGCTCTTTCCTAGAAACACTAATCTCGCTCTTTTGTAGCAGGCTGGAAGAGACCGGATATTCAACCGTGAAGGTTGCCCAGAGCTGTCTAATTTGTCAGCCTGGTTCCACCTGCCATATGCACAGCCTGAAGTCCCATGACAGCCCTCATTTTCTGAGGTGAACTTTGCCCTTTGCCCTCTGACCCCTTCGTTCACATTCTGTTATTGCAGAGGAACCGAAACACAACCCACTGGTACCTTATTACAGTTTTAATTTCCCTAGTAGTTCCACCAGCTTTCACCTGCAGGGTCCCTCTCCCCCAGCAAGAGCTCTCCTCTGCAGGCACACTGGGAATGGGCCTGATAGCATCCTCCCTCAAACTGAGATCCATACCGAAATGAGATTCCTTTAAGTATTTTGCCTTTGTAGTTCTTCTGCCCTTCTGTAATTCAAGATGCATATGGTAATTAGCATATGCATATAATGATTAGCATGTAGCTATCTTTAGAACACCAATATAAAACACATAGATGGATACAGGACTCATGTAATTTTTAAAAATGTCTGAGGTCTTAATGTCATTGTTGTTTCCTCTCCTGCTCCTTCGACTCAGAAACTCACAGTCCTTTTGAATGTGTATAGTCTAGGAAGGCAAGGGCTGCTAATCAAATATCTGCTCTCTGGCTTCTCCTCCATGCTGGGTCCATGTTGTTTGAAACTATCCTTAAGACAAATGCAGTCTACTTACACACCATGCCACAACCTTGTTTATTTTAAAAATTAATTTATCTACAATTTTTTAAGCAAACGACTAGAAAATTCAATGACTAGATCCCCACAGAAACTAACTTACCCGAAATATATATCAGCAACATGATTGTGTCACTGCATTTAAAAGATCTCTGTGGCGCACAAGGTGACACACAAGTCCCACACCTGGTCCTTCCAGGTTTCTCACACATTGTAGACTGAAGTTGAAACTATTTTTGGAAATTATGTCATTTTTCTTTTGACTTCCAGTAATTACCGAGACAGCAGACACCTAACCTATATTCAATAAACTCATGAAATCAATTACCCAACCTCCTTGATCAATCTACTCATTAGTCATCATTCTCGTTTTGCACTTTGCAGAAGTGTCAGAAGGCAAGGGCTTGATGGAATGAATCTGTGAACATCCACAGAACACACCTGGAAGGAAACACACCGCTTCCCTCCAGAGCTCAGTTTCTTCATATTTAAGACAAGAAGAAGCAAAGAGGCTATCTCTCTCACATCTGAGCTTGCTAATAATGTAAGATAGTGGGCCTGCCACAGACCTATGGAGTGTGGCTTACACACATAACCAGAAAAAAAAAAATTAGCAGAGACTGGTGAAGAAATTCATGCGTGTCAGCACTAAGACACAGGAACAGATTGTGAAGGCCTGTGTAGACCAGACAAACACAAACCTATGCTCTCCGAGGATCCTTAATCTAATGAGGAAGCAAAATTTATTGTAAATTATTCATTAAAAATTAATTCTCTTGTTTCTGTCATTACTTTTTTTTAACAAAGAAAGGAATAGTTTTTTCTCTCTATCACCTTTCTTCCACCTTCATAAAACTCTTTCCAGCTACTTTAAAACAAACAAACTAACTAACAGGTGGTAGCTGTTTAGCGCCAACAAACCAGATATTAATAGAGAAGACAAGCAAGAGAGCACAACTTGGACTGTGAGTGCTCTTGTGGGCCACAAACCCAAGGACTGAAGAAGGAGAGTGTGTATTGAAATTCAAGCAGATCAAATCACAGAGGGGAACGGAGGAGTCTTCAGTGAATTCCTACCACACAGCAAGCACTGTGCAGCGTGCTCTGACAAAGGCAAGAAAGGAATCGCATAACCAAGACAAAAACACCCTTTCTGTCCACAAAAAAAAACAGTATACTAGACATGGCTTTAAATGTCTATTATGCAAAAATAAATCCATAAGTAATGGTTACTTGGGAATACTAACAAGGCTATACTGCAAAATGAAGGACTATAAAAATACTATACTTTGTGGGAATAGTGATCGTTAGGCTTGCTTTTGAAAAATGAATAAAACTTAACAGCCTAAAGTGGGTTGGGTACAAGTGGGTATTGTGTAGTAAATGTTAGAGGAGTAATGTCTAGAACAACCTGGAAAATAGATTGTGGTGAGGCTGAGATGGAGGACTTATGACTTGGAGCTTGATTCAGAAGGAAAAGAGGGTCTGTGATGAGTTGTAGCAGAATAATTCCACTATGGCAGATGTAATGGAATGGGTTGGAAAATGAAGTGACGGACCACTAGTACACAAATCAGGATGCTACAGAAAATTGCTAGTGTTTAGGTTCTAGTTTTGTTTTTTATAAGGGTTTGTTTGATTGGTTGGTTGGTTGGTTGCTTGCTTGCTTGCTTGCTTGCTTGCTTGCTTGCTTGGTGGTTGATTGGCTTGCCTTTGAAATGGTTCTATCTAATACAGAATAACCCAGAATTCTAAATTCCCATTACTTACCTTACTAAGAACTTTAATTACAGTTGTGTACCACCATGCCACTTTTTTAGGTAGTCTGAACTGGACACCACAAATATTTCAATTCCACTGCTGGAAAAATCCTGTTCCACATGACCAATAAAATGGATTTTAGAAATGATGTGCTTGTTTCTAGATGGAAATAATTATTCCTTATACCATCAGCTCATATTCCACACTGAAAACCTGCTTCATTGGTTCCCTAGGTAATTGGAGCGTCTTCAGTCCTCACCTCTGAGTGTAGAACGATGGAAAGAGGTGCTTCTACCTAACTCGACATGGAAAAGTAACAAAGCATGAAGCCTCTGATATGTTAAGGCACTGAAGTATCGTCACATTGACTGAGCTATTATCATCTGGTAGCTTGCTTTTCCTACAGTCTCATTTTGTCTAATGAAGGCTTTCTTCTTGTTTTATTCATTTTAAATTTTTTACTCTTAATGATTTTTTTTACTCATTTCTCATTTTTAATCATATGCTATCAGTTTTATCATATGTTAGCATTTTTCTGGTTTTATTTTTGTCTTTGTTTTTAGAAAAACTATGTTGTCGTAATGACTATACCTAAGAAGAGCCAAATTCGAAGGCTTTAGTCCCAAGACAAAGGCTGCAGTGTCCCAAAAGAAGAACCTTTGTCTAATCTACCTAGGCACCTTGTATGTATTAGCTACATCCCTTTAGTTTTACCAAAAAAGACTCACAAAGTAGGCAACCAACTCCATTTTCCCCTCTCCCCAAGCTCCTCCTTGACCCCACAGCATCCTTCTTAAGGCCTTCTCCTATCCTTTACAATTTTGCCTATAATTTATATTTGCATGTTCTGTAAGTTCTTGATGTGCTAACATCTATTGACGTTGGGCCTCTGAGGACACATGCTAAGATCTACTTACTTTGGGTCCCTAGATTTTGACACTATAGTGACTCCATGAAAAATTAGTAACAAAGAGCCAACAGATGAATCAACCCACATTCTATTTAGTAATGGTAAAATTTTGAAACCAGCTGGTCCCGGAGTCTTTCCTTCTCTGAGACATAAAGTTTGGAGTCTATAATTGCTGGTGTTCTTATACTTTGAAGTCCCTTGAACATAGAGCCTTAAGTAGCACCTTTCTATTTCAGAGATTTCAGAGATCTCTGCTTTATTCTGCAACTCAGGTTCAGCTTCATTTCTGTATTTGTCCTTTCTGGTCATTTTCTCTTTCCCCTTCTTACTTTTATTCTTTGCAAACATCTTACAGCATCTGGTGAGTTCTTTACCCAATTATCACCTGCCCATCTCCTACCACCAGCCTCTCATATTGACTGAAACATTTGATACTTGGTTCATCTAAGTGCTCTAAACTTGAGTTTGCATCCTGGTTGGCTCCAATTTCCCTGCAAAGAGAGACACGTTCCAGATTTGTCTCAGTGCCTTTTGCCTTTGATTCTACTTGCATTGAACCTCCCTGGAGGTATTTGCACATATGGCTATGTTCTTGTCCCTCTTGATGGAGCATCTTCACTGGCATCAGTCATATTTTAATCTTCTGAGTTTCTTTATTCTCAGATCCTACAGCAAGTGTTTGATTTTTATCCAGACATCATTTCCTTTATTCCAAATCTCTCTCTATTTTGTTTGTTTTCTCTCCTTCATTTTTGTTTCCTTGTTTCTTCTCTGGGTCACAAAATGTGGTTCAAAGTAACAACCTCTCTCTTCATGATGTCTTCATCCAACTTACTTGTCTTTCCACCTCACTCAATGACACAATGATAATCTATGGAACTACTTATCTTCTGTGTTTCTAAACCCAAGTCTTCAGAACCAACCAGAGAAGACCTCTCAGTCACTCATTGGTGCCACAGGTTCTGGTTTTCCATATTAACTTATCCCCCACCACAGGTCCTTGAAAACATTATAAGTGTTTCCTCTGATATATTAAAAAATTGCCTCCAAGAACTTTTCAACACTTCTCAACCTTCCAATGTCAGTATTTCTTCTCTGATAGTTTTAGTTCTTTATACTTTGTGAAAATAGGGGGATTAGGTAAGAACCCACCATTTCCTGTTCTAGCCTCATAATCATTCATCTGTTTTTCTAAGTGACCAGGTGGATCATATCAGTTCCAATCGCTAATGACACTGAGAAATGTGATCCGGGCACATTTGAGCCCAACGCATTTATTTGTAAACATTATGTAGCCCAGATCAATAATTAACAATACCAACTTGAGCAACACATCCTAGTTAAAACCTACCTTATCTACTTACCAATTCTATAACTGGCCTGTGCCTATATTTCCCTGTCATGATGTTATGTAACAGCATCCAAACTCTGGTCAGGATTCCATGAGCTAATGTGTATACTTTGAGCTATACCTGGAACATACTCTCTAAATCTCAGCAAAACCCATATAGAATTCCACTTACATGCCAGTGCCCCATCACTCAATGCATTCCAGTTACATAACCACCCTGTCACATGACATGGGAAACTGGTCATTTTAGCTACTCATATATGATGACAAAAAAAAGGAGACAGAGAGGGAAAGAGACTGAAACAGACTCTTCTTAGAGTGCCCCCCATGAGGTTAGACATTCTATGAGTTTCTTTTTCTTTCATTGTGTTTTTGTTCATTGGAAAGCTGTCTACCATAGGCTGAGGAAAAGCTGAGTTAAGAGCACTAGCTGCTCTTCCTAAAACCCAAGCTCAACTCCCAGCACCCAAATGGTGGCTCACAATATTTGTAACTCCAGTTCCAGGGCACTTGATGCTCTGCTCTGGCTTCTGAAAGCACCAGAAATGCAAGTGAGGTGCACAGAAACTATACCTGCATAGCACCCAGACAGATAAAATAAAATTTAAAAAACAAAAACAAAAACAAAACAAAACTGCTTACCGCAATAGCCAGTTTCAAAACCTGATCACATCCTAGTTTGTCCTTCATTTCTTATATTCAGCATTTTCCATGCTTGCTTTTAACCTTTTCCTCCTAACTGTAAGATCATGACAGTAATTCAGATCCTTGAGATCTTTGTCCTGGACAGGACACCTGGCCTCCTGCCTCTAGTCTTCCTGTGCTCCATCCAAACCACCTAACATACTACCACCGACCACATAGCTAAGGAAACCATAGGCCTTCAGGGACTACCTTACACTCCCAGGAAGGCCTTCACTATCCTTCTATAGAGCCAGTTGGTCGTGGAATATGCTCTACTCTCCATTTCAGGGCCCCTGCTTTCTCTCTTCCTCCTTGTCTTCCAGCTTCTTCCTTACTCAGGGAGAGATAGCTACATAGTTAGAGCACAATGTCGAAATCAAAACACTCACTGTGGCCATTCAACATGTCCGCATGTCTAGTCTTTAGAGGACTGGATCTTTGTAGGGTTCAGTCTTTCACACTGTTACTGTCATAGCTAGAAGCATTTTATGTTGTCTTCTGGAAACACACTAAACACACAGGATATACAAGCACAGAACATAGATTCTCCAGCTTACTTTTCTTCATGACCAGTTGTATGTATGAGTTTTTCTTTCTGCTACTGAAGCCACAGCATTGTAGTTCTAGGGGAATGAGATAGTCCACTTGCCTTAAACACAGGTGAATGAGACTTTTAGACCAGAGCAAGCCTAGCTCTAGGATAGACACCCTGGAATCGTAACATCAACCTATCTCTCTCTCTCTCTCTCTCTCTCTCTCTCTCTCTCTCTCTCTCTCTCTCTCTCTCATGCTCATGAATCTTGGTATGTTGTTTAAGAGCCGGCTATTTTTATTAGGGGAAAATCATTTGTTTGTCACAGTGGCTGATTTCTGTGGTGTAAACATTCCAACCACAACCAATTTCAAGCTGTCAACAGGGTATGACTGAACCCAGAGCTGGAAAAAGATAGACACAATTAGCTCTTACAAAGAGGTGCGAGCTAAAGGCAGAACACCACCATGTGCTATTCCCTCATTCGTTGTCCTGCGTATTAACCACTCACTGCATTCTAAGTTACATTACCAAGATACCATAGGGAACACAATTGGCCTGATCTTGTCTCCTGTATTACAACCTAATTGGAGGATTAAAGTCACTTCTTCTGGGATCGGATTTCATTTTATGCCTTTGTTATGCTGTCTATAAGTTACTTGCATATCGCTTGTACTGCATTATAAATTCCCTCTGAATGGGCACTTCATTTGAGCCCCAGCATAACTAGCCAGTGCTTGACACATGGTGGGCTTTGAATGCATTTACTAAAAAGAAATGAATGTAGGGATGTTGACTTGTTTCTTTTTAAGAGGCCTGGCAGGGCAGTAGGAATTGGGGATTGAATGGAGGAAAAAATCTACAGGCAAGGCTTCCTCCCTTGAGTCCCTTTCTGTCTCAGGTGGATGATCTCATTATACAAGTCAAGCTTTGAATTACTTCAGCCATACCCTCCCCTTCCACTCCATCCCAAATAAAAATGAGTTACACAGAACCCACCAGCAGTACTTTACGAGTACCAGCAATTGCAACCGTGCATCCTTAATAGTGGCGTAATCAAAAGTTATGATGCATTTTTCTGTAATCACAAGAAATGATACCACTTAGTGCTAAGTAAAGCCAATTCCCTACCACACAGAAAGGCAAAAGCGCTTCCATTTTCACTTTGAAATGAGTGAGTCAGAATCAATTTGGTAAAGCAGTTAACAGCAACTGTGTGCCCCTTTCGAGTGCCTAACAGGTACAATTTCTTTTAACAAACAGCCGAGCAGAGGTCTCTGTTGCTGGATTAACATGGTGTGTTCAAACCTTCCAACCATTGTGTATTTAAATTGGGTAATAGAGACCATCAGACAGACGCCAATATGAATCTCCAAAAGCAGACCAATTTGCCAGCCTCTGAGCATATCTTTAGAGAGAATATAAAAGTGACTGTTCTGGGAAGGAGGTTTTTCGTGGGAATTTCAGCACACTGCAGTCTCAAAGCATGGCCCATGTGCCTCTGTGTGAGCAAACCCCAAGCTGCAGAAGGAAAGAAACATCTTTATTTTGTAAAAAGTGTCTGTGCCCTGAATTTCCTCACTCTTCCTCCCAAAATGAAGATGTCAGCTAAAAAGAAACAAGTGTTAAATTTTAATTGGGCTTACAAGACTAACTTTCTTCTGCATTTCTAACACACACACACACACACACAGAGAGAGAGAGAGAGAGAGAGAGAGAGAGAGAGAGAGAGAGAGAGAGAGAGAGAGAGAGCCTTCTTTGGGAACCATAAAGATAGCTGACAAAATGTATTTGTCTAATGCAGTTATGTATCCATATGAACTTGAGTTTTAATAGGGAAACATTAAATTGGCATCAAAGTACATCTTTTGTGTGTGTCTCATTTCTTCTCTCACCCTCTCCTCATTCCCCCCTCCTCCTTCTCTGCTCTCCTTTCTCCTCAGCCTCCTCCTCATCCTCCTGATCCCTTTTCCTCTTCCTTTGGCTTTTAGAGATAGAGTCTCATGCAGCCTGGATTAGCTTTGAACTTCCTAGAGCTAAGGAGAGCCTTGAAATGCTAATAATTCTCCTAGCACTATACCCCAAGCATTGAAATTTCAGTTTGCTTCACCATATGTATTCCATCTTTAATAGAAAGCAATACTGAAATGTACATGCATGTATAGACCTGTAACTGCTTGGGGGCTTTTAGGAGAGTTCTTAGAACACTGAAAAAAAAATCATGTTCTTTGAAATCATTGGCATTTTAGCTTTCTGGTTTGCTCACAATTTATTTGTTTAATCAAACGTTTAAACAAGAAAAGTATATTGAAATTGTTCAGATAATATCCCTAATCCAGAGGATTCTGGGGTCATACCAAAGAGTCTATGGTGATTCAACCAAAACACATGCATACTAATACCTTTTAAGAGACAGGCATTAAAATGATCAAAATATAAATGCTAGACATGAACTTCAATTCTATAAGGCAATGTCCTACTTTCTAGTTTTTCAAACTTAAAGTAAGTGCTTCCCAAATTTCCACTGAAGCAGGTGTTGGGATCAATATTACAGGGTTGTGCGTATGAGACCCAATTAATAGGCTCCTGATGGAAGCTAATGATTGATCTGGTTAATTAATTGTGAGAAATAGAAGAGAAAACCTGTAGCCAGAACACACCTGAAAAAAAAATAAGGATCCTACCTTATTCCTATGTGAGAGTCGTGTGTCTCTTGCCGGAGCCCTCATATATCTCCCTCCCCTCAGAAGAAGAGATCTTGTTTCACTCAGCAAAGGGGTCACTGCAGGGTAGGCTGTGCTCTGCATTTGTAGCTGAGGAAATGAAACAGTCATAGAGTGTCTCCCGTGCAAGCCTAAGGACCTGAGTTTGGAACCCTGGGGCCCACAGAAAAGACGCATGCACATGAACCACCAAAACAATGTATGCACAGAACTTACAGAATAGATTCATGCACAGGACCCACACAAAAGATGCATGCATAGAACCTACAGAAAATATTCATGCACAGGACCCACACAAAAGATGCATGCACAGACCCACAGAAAAGATGTGTGCACAGACCCACAGAAAAGATCCATGCACAGACACACAGAAAAGATGCGGGCACAGGCATGCATCGAACTCAGGCACACAAGGAACTCATTGGTCATCTAGTCCAGCCATGTCTCTGAGCTTTAAGCTCAGTGAAAGACCCTGTCTCAATAAAATAAAATAAAATAAAATAAAATAAAATAAAATAAAATAAAATAAAATAAAATAAAATAAAATAAAATAATAATGACAAAGGTGGTGAGCAATAGAGAAAGTACCTAACACTGACCTCTGATCTCTACATGCACACACACACACACATACACACACACACATATGTGTACATAGACCCTAACACACATAAGTATGTAGTGCATTTAAAATTTTTAAGAAAGAACAACCTATAGAAATTGTCTGATTAGCCAAGATGCCAGAAATATCCCAGTCACAGGAGAGTGCAATGAGAGCTACAACCATGAACTTAGAGGAGGAGGAGATTAAGGTAGACTCAGTGTGTTCTCACCTTCTCTTCCCACCTAAACTTGTGAGGATTACCTGTGGCTCAGAGCAGCCTCACCCAAGAGATTTTGCAAAAGGCTCTGCAGTGGTGCATGTGGAGGCTGAAATTCAATCAAGTTGACTTCCCTGGTTCCCTGGCAGGGGTGAACTTCACAAAGGAGGGGTCTCTTTTCTAACCACCCAGTATCATATTCATTGCAAAGTCGTTCTAAGTTTGAGTTGACTATCTTAACAAATACAGCTCAATGCCCCATTCTTTCCTATTCCAAACTCACAAATGGGAAAATGATCAAGTGGAGGGACTGGATCTGCAGAAAGTGAAAACAGAGAAATAGATTTAATCATTTAGCAAATCCAGTGTGTGTGTGTGTGTGTGTGTGTGTGTGTGTATTTGTATATTTGTGCATGTTTGCAGATGCAGGTGCCTATGTGTGTGTGAATAGAGAGGACAGAATTCAACACTGGAGTCCTACATTACGCTCTTCTCTTCTCTTTTTCAATACTAGTTGTCTCACTGAACCTGAAGCTCAAGTGCTTAGCTAGACTGGCTGCCAAGAAAACTCCAAAGACCCTTTCTACCTCATCCTCTCGGGGAATACTGTAGTTTATAGCTATGTTCAGCTACTGGAGATGGAATCTAGGTTCTCATGTCTGTGCAGCAAGGACTTCAGCAATAAAGCCAACTTCGGAACCTGCATTTGAAAAAGAAAAATCTTTTAAATTGTTTAGCTGTATTTAGTGTACTTCCTGTGTGTAAGTGTTTTGTCTTCATGAATGAATGTGAACCACATTCACACGTGTGCCTGGTGCCCTGGGACCGCAAAGAAGGGCATAGGATGCCCTGGAACCAGAAGTTCTGGAGGTTGTAGGACATCATGGACATTCTGGAAACTGAACCCATGTTCTTTCGCACTATGCTTTTAACCACTGTTTCATCTTCCCAACCCCTGTTTGACAACTCTTGTTGTATGGTTGTGCTGTGCATACACATAGAGATTAGCACTTGAGTTTGGTTAGTGACTAGGAGGAGCCTTTAGGAGACTGCCTCCTTCACTGAATTCCTGTAGCCTTGTCTATAGTTATGGTTTCTCTGAGTAGGCCCAAATGGAAGAGAAGTGGATAAGGATGTTAGCATTTACTGATGATCTGTCATAAGCACGGTACCACACCAAGTTCTTTTTATGTATCTGATTAGTCACAGTCAAGTCAGTTGATAATTGATTGTTTTTCAATATGCAATTCTGATATTACATTTGGCTCAGAAAGTCACTGAGAGATTGAGTGGGCACTACCAGGTTCCTCTGGTCCTTTAGTCTTGGCCAATTGAACCTGGGAACCAAGGTGTGAGTTGTTTAAAAATTACAGGCGCACAAAGGAAAACTCAGTTGGCAATCAGTGGCCACGCAGGCCAGTGGAGGAAGACGAAATTTGCCTGTATCAACATATCAACAAAGAGCAGCTAAGCACAGACTCATGCAGTCGTAGTCCTGACTAGAGCTTTGGACCTAAACGTAAATGTGAGAGTTATTGAAGGCAAACAATGTGGGGGGGGGGGGGCAAGAGACTCCTTCTGAACCTCCCCATTTTACTAAATCTGACTCCATGGATACCCATTAAAAATATATATCCTTGAATGAAATTCAAAAGGGACACTAGACTTTGAAATGTAGGATGGGGACGTATTAGACTCAGAATCACAGACTTTTATAGCTGAAAGGAAGCACTGAGACCCTCGAGGCAAGTTTTCACAGTGTGTTCTAGGGAATTCTCTTGTCTCGGGGCCTAAGTGGTTTGGCAGGGAGAGACTTAGCTGACACAGAGAAAAAACTCTGCAGGGGCTGAGTTTACTGTCTTGCCTATATTACAATTTTATTTAATGCTTTCTTTAGGGGGAAAATGGTCTTCTGTTGAAAGTGTAGGATCGGCCCCTGTTTTTACAGACAAATTCTGTGGTACTCATTCAAACAAGAGAGCCATTCCCAGGGAATCCTCAAGCTGATGGCAGTGACTCTGGTCCCCTGACTCTGGGATAGTCACCACCACACCAGGCTGCCTCTCATTACGCAGCCTAATTCCCTGTGAGATGGCTTAATTAAAATCGTGGCCATTTTGGCTTTAATCTTGAGACTCTAATTATTTTATGTTAAATATCTTTGCAGCTAATAAAAATGAATTAAACGTATAAATACAACATGAAGCTTAAATAATATTTTAACCCATGTTTGGATCCTCTGTCTGTCCTCCTCCCTGGACTTAAGCATTTTAATCTCCAGCTGCCTCTGCAGTTAAAGCTGTTTGCCACTCCAGAGGGTAAAGGCCTAATAACTTCTTTCTTCAAGGTCAGGGTGTTACTTGTATGAAGAAAATTGTACTCCTAACCTGGCCAAGTATAATTACCACGTGTTTTTATTATACTGCTAGAATTTACATAGGAGTGATACGCCCGTAACAGTTAGTTCTTTCTAATTCCTTCCCAGCTAACTCTGGTTCTGCCATAAACCTCCAAGGGGGGGAAAAAAAATCTGAAGCCACAGGAACCCAACATTGCATTTACCACCCTGGGTTTGACGCTCTTTGTGGCAAACACAAAGGAATAAGAGTTGAAGCCACAAGGCACAGAGGATCTTAACATTCTGCCTGGTCTGATAGTATCTCCCTCAGCAAGCCTTAAATAATAAACGTATATGTTTATGTCTAACACAGTGAAGGCACCTTACATTTTTGATTATCCTATTAAATCTTCACAGGACACAAGGCAGCGGCTGTGGATTATTATTCTCTATATGCTATAAAATCAGAAAGGAAGGCATAAGGATTAATTTGCCCAAAGTCATTCAGAATTCAATCTAAGCTACTGGAATCCAGAGCCCAGAACAATCAACCTGGAGACACGGTGTAAGATAGAGTCCAGAGGACTGACTTAGAAGTCATATCTAAGGAAATGAATGCAGCCATTATTTAAAGGATTTGGTGAGGATTCGTGCACATGTGCACATGCAGCACACAGACACAAACACACATACACACACAATGGCAGTACATGGCAATCTCTTCTTGCGAAGGCTTGACTCAATCTGGAAGAACTGGGAGTTGAGGAGGAGGAATGGGAGGAGTGGGTCTCTGTTAAGATGCTCCATCCAGACTCCCAGGAGACTGAGGAATCTAAGCACCCACTGACTGATAGGTATGGGGAAGGGGGCAATTTAGATCATAGGAGAATACAGCTGGAATCTGGGAAGATTAGGAAGTAGGAGAGACATAGGCTCCAAATAGTTGAAAGGATCAGCCTAAAGGACCAAGGGAGGCCAACAGGGAACTGGCAAGAGCTCCAGGAGGCCACAAGATAAGCAGGACATGACACACAAGGAGGAGAAGCCAAATAACCTAGGGGTAGATGGCACCATTAATCATATTGTCCCTCCATTGCCATCCACCAGCTTGATAGTGAACTTGAAAGCAATGATTGTATTTAACGGCTCTTAAGTTCTTTGTGAGGTCCACAATTTTTTTTCAAGATCCAAATTGGGGGGAGGGGGGAGAGGAGGGGAGAGGAGGAGGGGAATGAACTTCCAGAAGAATTTTAAGGAATTGCCTTATTGGCTGCAGGTAGCTTCATCTAGCCATGCGTTTTGCTCAGGACAGCACCAGGCAATTGTCTGGTATTTAGCTGAATTGACTGGCACCACTCTCGGTGCTTCCGGCATGAGCAGAGACACCGGTGAAGTTAACAAAAGTCCCTCTGACTCCTAAAATCATCCTAACTGCACACAAATACAGTGTGATCCTATCCAGGAGGGCACAGATGTGATGTGCGCACCACAGCTTACACCTTCTTCCCCTCAAATGAACCCTTCTCAGGTGAAGAAAAGCAAAGATATTGAGAGAAGAAGGGATGCTGGAGGGGACAGGACTCACTGCTCATCTCAAGGAAGGGAGACTGGCCTAACAGAGAAGCTGGTGTGGAGGGGAAAGCCTCCCAAAGCTCCTTAAAAGTGAAACCACCATTCCCACAGCTCTGCTTATTGCTCCTGACTATATGCATCTGTTTCCATTTGAAGCAAATGCAAACTTCCCTTTTCTCTGTTGACATCAAAGCCAGAGATCCAAGCTCAGCTTATGCCATTAATAATACTTACGACCACGATTACAATGCCATCTTCCCTGAGCGCTAGAGAGAAGCACAGGCTAGAGACAATAGGAACCAGATCTCATGGAATGTGAGGAACATTCCCAATGTCATAGGCTCACACTCCATTTCAAGCAGAAACCCGGCAAAGTGGTCACTGCATGCAATTTTTCTCTGGCAATATTGAGCAGCCACCTGGGGCGAGTTGTGTAGTTACCAATCGGAAGATAAAATCAACTGCTTTTGGGATTTTTTTCCCCCTTATATTTTCTGTTCTCTCCAGTTTGAATACAAGGTTGGGCCCATCCATCTCTTTTGCTCCTTGCTTTCTGTTATCACCCTTCCCACGGAACAAACAGTAACCCTTGCCAGTTGCAACAATGCACAGATTTGTGAGAACTGAATTGACTCATTACACCATACAAAATTAGCAAGGACCTTGGAGGCCTCAAAAAAAAAAAAAAAAAGTCAGATGGACGATGAATGAAAAATAACCAAGGCTGCTTTTCTTTTCTGTATCTTTCTCAGTGGTTCATGGGAACAGGCAGGGAACAGGAGGGGGACTCCCAAGTTGCACAGAACTGCCTCCATCCCTATGGGCCCTGCTCAGAACCTTCAGGAGGACAGAGCAGAGTCAATGTTAGCTTGCAGTGGAAAGATATGACAACAGTCTTGAGAGTGTTTCTTGAGTTCATAAAAGTAGACACAGAAGTATACTTGGTGCCCAAACTGTGGAATCAACAAAATTTAATGTAACACCATATTGAAGTATGTTTTCTGTATTACCCTGGCTATCACTGTCCCTGGGTTATCCACACTGTTTCTCTTTCCTCCTCTGGCACCTGAAATCTTTGATGCAGTGAGTGGTTTGTGGGTTCCTAAAGCCATCATCCATCTATCTACTCAGGCTTATCTCTCCTAGAGTACACCTCAGAGTCTGGGCTCATCTTCCCAACCTTCCCTGAGTTCCATATAGACTAGAAAGATGTCCCTTGCCTTTCCTAAGGGCAAGCTCCACTTTCTTTGTGCCTAGTCTCTGTCTATCCTTCCTTTCGACTATGAGGCACTGATATATGCTGATATGTGCACAAGTGTTTATGTTGCATCTAACTGCCCTGCAGTCTGCACCAGAAAGGGCCGAGAAGGCGGTGATTGGCTCAGTGAAAGGTACATGACTTGCTCTCAGTCAATTTGATGACTTGAGAAATCCTCTTCAGTTGAATTGCATTGAACCCAGCAGGTTCACCATGACTAAAAGCCCACCAAAGCCCACCAATCAGTCCTATAATATAAACAATAGACAAAGAGAAAGGCTAGGAAAAGCAGATGATCCTAAACCCATTCTTGCCCTGCAAAATAAATGGTATTTTGAACTATTAATGGTAAAATATTAACAGTAATTTGATCTCAAGTAGGCAGGCAGAAGAGCATGCTGGTTTGATGTTCAACCACTTAAGGTGCACACATTCTTCAGTTGCTGTGCCTGTCACTGGTCTCCACAGAGGTGCCCCCACTGAATTCTGGGAGGCTGGCATAAAAGTATTTCACTGAACTGTGACTTCCTATAATAGCCTTAAAATTACCACTGCATCTACAACAAAAACAACATTTGTCTACGTTGTACTCAAGGCCCTTGCCATTACTATCTATACTATATAAACTCCACTTAGAATCTGGTGTCTTCCCTAGCTAATGAGTATGCATTTTCTTTTAAGACAGAGAGGATAAATTTCACTTCTGCCTAGGGTTCTCAGAGGATCAAAAGTTATCATAAACACATATATTCAATTACAGTAATACCTCACTTCTAATTGCTAATTTTCATAACATTTTCCTTTTTTCTGACAGCTTCTACGTATATGCATGTGTAGTCTTTTTAATATTGTAAACTATCTCAAGTCCATACAAGATACAGGCAGATTCTAAATCATACACTAAATGAAAGGAAATACAAAGTACAATTGAGCACTGTTAGGAATGAGGCGGGTAGCCCTGTTAGACTAGTAACTCTCCCGGTCTCGGTCTATTTATTTTAATCATATGAAATTGTCAGTACCAATCATGTTTTATTGTCAATAGTGGTGGCTGTGTTTTTTATCTTAATTTCTGATTTCTGTGGGTCAGTTTTAGTATGTTTGCTACTTCTTTATTCTGTACGCATTGGCCTAAATGTTCACTCTGCCTCAGTGGTTTCCAGACTCAACTGCATATTCAACACATTTGGGAAGATTGTAAATATTCCCTGCCCACCACCCCACACATAAATTCCTTACCTTACCCTTAAGCAAATAAAAGAGCAACATTAAAAACAACCATAGCATGACTAGGCAGTGGTTTGTTGGTTATCTGAACAGATGTGCCTGTGGTAGCCCTGTCAAAACACTGAAGACTAAAGAGAGACTGGGCAAAGCAGGTGCATCAGAGAGAATGAAATGCTCTACAACAAAAAGGACAGCATCTAAGAAATATGATCAAGTTGTGGGAAAAAGAAAATAGCCTGATCGACTGTTCTGTCTAGAAGTTCATTGAGTAATGTCAACTCTGGGTCTGGTCAATTTTGCTGTGTGATATTTTTGTTTATTTTCAAGTGTTTTATAATAAAGTTTATAAAGATGTTTAAAATTGCTGAGTCCTTATGTGCCTGTTATCACTCACCCATCCCCTCCACTGTCCATTTAGGACACTCATGACTGGTCCATAATTCAGTAACTATAGACCATAATTCTATAGGCTGTATTGCCATGTTGAATATACTCATAAAATGTAAGCAAAGTGCAATAATACACATGTATAATCATGCCATATGAAAACCTATTGTTTTGTATGCTTACTAAACATTTAATTAAAAGAGAAAGTGCTGGCAAAATACAATCATGAAAAGGTATGTGTCACACATGGATATAGGCTAGAGACAGATGCTGAAAGATCTGTTCTTTGAGTAGGAAGTATCTCTCAGAACAAACACAGCAGCAGAATTTCTTAAAGCTTGCTAGGGAGTTCTGCTGGAGAGCTTAGATTGAAGCCGAGGGCTCTACCAGGGCTATTCTCTAACGCCTTTCTATCTGCACATCTAGTAGACCCTTGTGGCTCCATCAACCTCATCTTGCTATCAAGAAGACCCTATGTTGCCAACTAACCCTAAAACCTAAGAGAGTGATCCCAGACTGATTCTCTTGCTAGATCCCCAAGCTATGGTCATTCCAATCCTGATGCCCTAAGGTTGCCTACAAGTGAAGCAGGAGCCACCTCGTGGCATTGTCAGACACTATCGTTTTTGTTTCTTTACACAGCTCAGCAGACAAGCCCTCAGAACCTTGACCCCCACCTGTAGGTGGGAAGCCTTTCATGCTAATTGAGTTTCTTCTTCCTAAAAAACCACCCATTTCCCAAAACAGAATAGCCAAAAGAGGGGCATCCCTCCTCACTTCTTCCGGCTCTGTGTTCACAGTGTTTTCCAAGACTGCAAAACTATCTATAGGCAGACTTCTGCTTCAATTCTAAATTCTTGGCAATTGCTGCCCTTGCCTTTGGAGACCTGGGTACCATCCACCTTGGCTGGGCAGCCTTAAGAGCTAATGATGTAAGCCAGATGCTGAGCGCTTCAGGCTGAGTGTGACATCATCCCCTTGTCAAGGACTCCCCATCTCCTGCCATTGGCCGCTTCTGGGTATGCTAAAGTTCAAGGTGGACACTTAGCACATTTATTACATACGGGGCTTATTAGATAACTGGGCTCCGTGGTGATAAATTGGTTGTGTGCTTCATTTAGACTCTCAATGCTCTGCAGGTTTTTCTAATTTAGTTTTGCCGTGGCTCAGCCAAGATGAGATTCAGAAGGAGGAAAAGGGAGAAGCGGAGAGAGAACAAAAAGCTCGTGTTGTATATCAAATCCTTGCCCTGCCTCTTGCTGGCTTGGAAATGAAGGGCCTTTTAAGCTGCCAACCTCAACAGCATCCACAGGGCTGTCATCCTCTGCGAGATGTGCTTTTCTTAACGGGACTGCTCTTTCATGATGACTCCCCCATTCATTATGAATAACTGCTGCTTTGGTCTAGGCCTGTCACTTTTTCTTCTTTTCTCTCATTCCTTTTAAGTTTGGATTTAAATGTGCACACACGCACACACACACACACACACACACACACACACACACACACGCACGCACACACACACAGAGCTACCTCCTCAGTACCACCAAAACCACAGGTGACTAAGAAGGAAGAGCCTTACAGAAAGGAGGTAGGAGAGGGTTGTTGGCTAGGTCCTGTGTGAATTGCTTCATACCTGCAGCCTTTGAGAGGCCTCAGATCTCTCCCACTCTGAGCAAACACTAGGGCATTGAAGGCTGCTTTGAAATGTGGCAGGCTTTGAGTGCATATGTGCACGCTTGTGCAATGAAACACAAAAATCTATTTCCCTATCAGAGTGACTGACGCTTCTTTCCTCCTTAATGCAGGCCTTGATCTTTCCCTGACTGAGCTTTCTGATTCCCTCCAGCTTGCCTTATCAGTAAATGAACTCTCATCAAAGACACTGATATCAGGTGGTGCTTGAGGCCAGGCGTGGCTTAGCCTCTTAAAGCCACTGACTGCATCCCAAAGGCAACAAGCATGGAACAGATGCTGAAATAGTAGCATTCAGAGAGACAATTATACACCTCCATTTTCCTCAGGAGTTAAAAAGCTTGGAGAGGAGAGACATGTGCATTTCTTCCACCTTTCTAGTGTCTGTGGCATAAATCCCTATAGAGAACACTCTATTCTACCCCACCCCAGTCATCATCCACTAATTTCACTCATCCTTCTGTGTAAAGTATGAACACTACTTAGTTGATAAGCTTCGGGCTTTGGTAATAACAGGATACCCATACTCCAAATCAACTCCTGGTTTATATTTAGGTAAGCTATTTCACTTTCTTAAACCTTTATTTACCCATGAATTAAGTGGGTACTGAGACTATATGTCCCACAGAGTTGTGCTGTCATGCACTATGGGAACAATACCATTAATGTTTTAATTTTAAGCTTCCATTATCATCGCGATCTACCTATCTACTGGACACTTTGAAATTATCCAAGCTCCTACCAATGCCTTTGGTAACTTCCTCAAGATCTTACATGAGCAAGGGATGGCTAGAGATAGCCAAAGCATGGGTAAAGAATAACTGAGCAGAGTAAGATATTGCATTGCTGTCTATATGAGAAGGTCCAGGAAACAGCTTCTATGACGCAGTATTCCCCACTCTAGCCTGGAATTTCGTTTTGGTTTAGAATTCAGAGATTTCTATTCCTATCTATATTTATGTGAAATCATTTTTTTCTTTTAAGCATCATATTGAGAGTACAGCTTGGAATTTATGACATTGCTAGAATTCAGAACTTAAAGCTTTCTCAGAAGACAGAAAGCCATTTTTAACCTTACTCCATGAACTTCCTACCATTTTTTTTTTTTTTTACTTAGAATGGCCAAGCAGGACAGATAGCTAAGCCTTCATGTTGGATGTCATTCTGCTTAGAAGTCAGGGAAATTACAAAAACAGCCAGCATTACTAGAAACCCTCTAGCTACCTGAGAGTATCTTGGGAATCTCCCATTTGAATCTATAGAAGATGGCTCTGAAAAGGTCTGTAAAGATCTGTTCTGTAAGATTCAGAAACCCATCCTTCATTTATGTTCCTTCTTCTGGCTTTGGAAATCAGTTACTGACATTTACTGAGTAAACACCTCCCAGGTAAAAGCTTAGGATGCTAGGACAGTGGATATTGTCATCCCAGGAGAATCTAGAAACACTGAATAACCCTCTAGGTATGTCTGTGATGAGTTTTCAGATTGGGTTAGTTGGGGTGGGGCACATCACTCCGTGGGCTAAGACCTCAGACCGCACGAGATGCAGAAGAGGAATTGACCATCAGTGGTCATCTCTTTCTGCTTCCTGAATGCAGATGCAATGTAGTCAGAGGCCTCAGGCCTCCACTGCTGTGAGTTCCCTACCGTGACAGACTCAGACTGCACCCTTAAACTGTGAGCCAAAATAAGTTTTTCCTTTCTTAAATTGCTTTGTCCAGGTGTATTGTCACTGTAAGGAGAAGAGTAGCATGTATGGCCACAAAGATGAGTATGCCCTCAAACATTTTATGGCCTGATCAAAGATAAAACGTAGAAAGATATATTTGCTTACTGTATAATGAAGCTATGTGGTGTGTTAGTCTCAGAATAAGATATGCTTGGATTTCTTATTCACAATTTATGGATGGAGAAGTAATGCTACACATTGTTAAGGCAATCCAAATGACCTCGTCAATAAGAGTAATGAGTATTTAAACCTCTACTAACAGTGCATTCTAGTCATACCCCAGCTTCCCTGGTCTTCACACCTTTCCCTTTCATTTACTGGCTTCTTTTACTGACTTGTCTCTTACTGTTTTTATTATCCTATATTATTTAGCCACTCTTTTAATGGGACTTTTTTTATTGGCATTTCAAATCCACTGGATCTCCATACTAATTGTTTTGTTCACTGGCCAAACATAGATGTTTACATACATGAAAGGAGTTAGAAGGAGGGGCTTTGTGAGGTCTTGGAGGGAGGAAAGGGAGAAAGCAACATAATTATATTTTAATTAAAAACTATAAAAAATATACAGTTGTTGAACAGATGGGTTTGTGGGTAGTACTACAGGCTTGACTCCTTTCTTCCTCTTGTTGTAATGCTAATATGTCCACAGTAGCATTTACAGGCTTCAGTGAAATGTTATATGAGTTCATAAAAACAATTAAAATTATTGACTAAACCTAAGTACAAAAGGCAAAAGTGTTCATGTAGGGTTTATCAATATCCAACCCACTGGAGACCTCTTTCTTCAGGATTGTTAAAAATTCAGGTTCCTGGGCCCCTTCTTTGGCACACTACATAGGAGCCTGAAAATGTGCATTTTGACCCATCTGCCAGGCTACTGGTGTGCACTCCAAAGTTTGGGACTAACAGAGGAGTTACAGATGGAAGTTGAGGCTTGGGAAACAGCAATATTAAATATTTTTGTAGATAAAGAATTAAGGAACAGATTTATTCAGTCATTTGTCACAAATCACATAGCTCGTAAGTCGGGATTTGGTGTCAAGACCTTTTCTGGTAGACTCGATTGGCTTTAGGGAATCATCTTTTACTTCTTTTCATCTCTCCAATGCAGTACTTCATCAATAAATGCTTACTGAACGAGCCAATGGCTTATACTGTGCAGGGAGGTTGAGTGATTGCCCTAACTCTCACAACTCTTGGCAGCTAAGGATCCTCATTTATATGAACCTCCTCCCAGCCAAACCTTCAAGTCCCAGACATTAAAACCCAGGGTCTGGCAAAGGCAGGAAGCAGACAGACTGCAAAGGCTCTGCTCATGGCACAGTATATCCCTGTCTGGCCAGGAGAGAGTTCATCATGGGACAGGAACAGCTAAGGAGTAGGGAGAAAGCAAGACTAATGTGGAAGAGAAGGCAGGGAAGAGCTCCAATCTGGCCAGGATGCTTGTTTTACAGCCTCTCTCTCTCTCTCTCTCTCTCTCTCTCTCTCTCTCTCTCTCTCTCTCTCTCTCTCTCTCTCTCTCTCTCTTTCTCTCTCTCTCTCTCTCTCTCTTTCTCTCTCTCTCTCTTTCTCTCTCTCTCTCTCTCTCTCTCTCTCTTTCTCCTCTCTCTTCTCTTTCTTCTCTCTTCTCTCTCTCTCTTTCTCTATCTGTGTGTGTGTCCATCCCTCTCTCTGTCTTTCACTCTGTCCCTCCCTCCTCTCCTCCTTCCTCCCCTCCCTCCTTCTCCCCCTCTCCAGCCTAAAGTTTAACGTAGCTTTCGATCAGGGCCTGTACATCATATCCAGTTCTATGGCCCCATCATTCCTTTACATTTCCAACTGAGGACTTAACGGCAACAACAATAAAAGCAAGAAGATTGCTAAGTTTTATTTTTACCAGAGGTTTCAAAAAAAGAGAAAGGGGAGAAGAAAGAAAGAAACCCCACTCTGACAACATCCCGTGTCCCATCACATCCTATTTTTACAGGCTAGCTGTGGGGTGTGTGATCCACAGCCAGAAATAAAACAGAACTGGAAGAGTCAGCCATCTGTCTGGAAGCTCACACAGTCCCAGATGGTATATCCTTCCTGGCTTTCTGGTAACAATCTCCTCTGTCTAACGAAATGAGGCAGAAATTGCCCAGTGAGTTAGTGGGGGTGATGGACTCTTGTTCTCCCAGCTCTGGCAATAGGACCTGAGATTCCCCCAGCAATACCTAGCTCATTTGTGCATATTATCTTCCCCTTGCTATGATCATGCACCACCTATTCCTCTGTACTCATTTTCTACCATACCCCTTTGCCACGAGTTTTACAAAAGGAGGAACTGTTTCCTCTCCTTCTCATGCACCCAGTCCTAGGCCACCTGCAGGATAATTGTTACACATAGTAGGGATGAATGCCCACCTGGGTAGCTGACTTGCTTACTAATATCCGAGCAAGTGGCTGGAGATCAGGAAACTGTTCCTCACAAGTCTGACAACTATGATCTACCTTTACCTATTATCTTGGTTGCTTTTCTATCACTGTGATAAGTCGTCATGACCAAGGTAACTTATAATTCAGCTTATGGTTTCAGAGAGTTCAGAGAGACCATGATGGCAGAGTAAAGGGACAACAGTAAGTTCACATCATGAACCACAACCAAAAGACAGAGAAGGAACACTGGGAACTGCACAAATCCCGCTCCCACTGACACCTCCTCCAACAAGGTCACACCTAGTAGTCCCTCCCAAACAGTTCTACCACCTGAGGACCAAGTCTTCAAATATATGAACCTATGGGAGGCTTTCTCATTCAAACCGCCATACCTCCTCAGTCCCTTCCCTAGAGGCAATTTTTGAAGATCAATGCCCAACCTAAATGCACACGATTTTAAAGCTATAGATTCTGGAAGGGGGAAGGGAAGGTCCTCAGTTTCACGTCCCAGTGACCAGGGCTTGGCCTCAGACACTGCTGTGACTTCAACTTCACTCACTTTATTGTGGCCTAAGGCCACTTCAGAGGATCCTATCAGCTTTGATATGGTTGTCTTCCAGAACAAAGCTTAATATTATTTAAAGGAAGAGAACAAAACAATATATTTAGTCTTCATTTCCGTAAAAGATGGAAGAAATTCAAGGAAGAAGGAAAAAATGCACATTGAATCAAGAAGAAATAAATGAAAAAGAAATTTCAGGGACTGAGAAGACGAAATTACTGTACAAACTCTTACAAGGACTCTTACAGTCACGTCCAAGTATGGTCTGTCCTTGTGATGGATTTCTAGACTTTTGAGTACAGAAAGGGCAGCCACTCTAACCTTAAATTTCAGAATCCTGATTAAATCATACCATAACCAAATAATTAAGGCTTGTGTGTGTGATGTCATTAGAAAGAGATTCTGGGCTTCCTGTCTTCTTTTCAGAATCTATACCCCATGTATGACTACGAAGAAAACATTACTCAAACACGCCAGACCTGCTCCAAACCATAAGGAATTAGATAGATAAACACAGACCAGAGAAGAAAAAGAGACAGAAAGACTAAATGAAACAGAGTGCCCTAGATGGAACTCTACATTAGGAAGACTAGGTTGGGGGAGGCCAAATTCAAATATATTTCACTTCATAACAACAAATAGTGTTGATTCCTTACTGTAAATGGGGGTGCAGTAAAGAAAACACCAAAATGACTACTCCACTGGGGAGAAGGTTTCTATTGTGGGAAGAGAGACAGAGACAGAGAGAGAGAGACAGAGACAGAGAGACAGAGAGAGACAGACAGAGAGAGAGACAGACACAGAGAGAGACAGACAGAGAGAGACAGAAAGAGAGAGAGAGAGAGAGAGAGAGAGAGAGAGAGAGAGAGAGAGCGCAGAGGCATCTTGAAGAGTCCAAAGCAGAGAGAGAAAGAAGTAGACTGGACATGGCCAGGGCTCTCTTGATAGCAGAGAGAAGAATAGCAGAAAACAGCAAGAATGATAATACTATAGAATCATGATCGTGGGGCAGAGGGGTAGAAAGATTGTGGTTATAAAGAGATCAGGGGATCTGCAACAGCCTGCGGGATAGTATGGTGGATGAGTTAAGTGTAAGTTTCAAAGCTGGGACAAATGGCTAAGGTACCTATTTATGTACCTACCTGGTGCATATCAAAGCACACCAGGTCACCAGATTCTCTCTGAATCCCTGCTGATTAACATACTCCACCCCCTATCATGAACTCCCCAGCCCAGGAGGCTCTGCTGTTCTTCCTTATATAATTCAACCATTTCATTTACGCTCTTGCTTTGTACCTTTGGGCCTCTTGGGTGCTGCACCTGGTCTCCCTCTTTCCCTTCTCCCTTCTCCCCCTCTCTCTTCCACATGGTCCAGCCCAGGGTCATGTATATATACTCTGGACTCTCCCACATGTCCCTGCCTCTAACTATACTCTCCCTTTTTTCTACAATAGACTTTCTCCCACAACATACCTATAGGAGCAGTCATATTCTTCCTTCTTTCTTTCTTTCTTTCTTTCTTTCTTTCTTTCTTCCTTTCTTTCTTTCTTTCTTTCTTCCTCTCTCTCTCTCTCTCTCTCTCTCTTTCTCTCTCTCTCTTTTTTTCTTTTTTCATTCATTTCATGCCAAAACTTAGGATCATTCATGTTTCCTTTCCGTTTTGTTTCCTTTTTCCTTCAGTAAGAAGGGCAAGGGGGATAGAGAGTACTTGGGGATGAAACACAAGTACTTGAGTGAATAGATACTGAGGGAGCCTGGGCCAGCTTGGGCTATGATATGCAACTGCAGAGTGCAGATTATCAATAATAAGTGAACCAATATTAAGTAAATGGTCTGACATGCATGGAATTGGAATTAGAGATATAGCAGAGAAAGAAAGATACATAAAGAAACAAATACAGAGGTAGATGCTCTCAGCCAACCATTGGAATGAGCACAGGGTCCCCAATAGAGGAGCTAGAGAAAGGACCCAAGGAGCTGAAGCGGTTTGCAGTCCCATAGAAGGAACAATAATATGAACCAACCAGTCCCCCAGAGCTCCCGGGGACTAAACCACCCACAAAAGAGTATACATGGAGAGATCCATGGCTCCAGCTGCATATGTAGCAGAGGATGGCCTTGTCAGTCATCTATGGGAGGAGAGGCCATTGTTCTTGTGAAGGCTCTATGTCCCAGTATAGAGGAATGCCAGGGCCAGGAATAGGGAGTGGGTGGGTTGGTAAGCAGGGGGAGGGGCCAAAGGGATAGTGGGTTTTTGGAGAGGAAACCAGGAAAGGGCATAACATTTGAAATGTAAATAAAGAAAATATCTAATTAAAAAAAAAAAAAGAAAAAAAAAAAGAATAGAGCCTCAGCAGCAGCGGTCGCCATCTTGGTTCCGGGACTCAGCAGAACTTAGGAGATTAGTCTGAACAGGTTAGAGGGTGCGCCAGAGAACCGGACAGCTTCTGGGACGGGCGGAAGCACAGAGCCACTGAGGCAGCAGCCTGGGCGGGCCACAGACAACCGGCCACCATCCGGACCAGAGGACAGGTGTCCGCCTGGCTTGGAAGACGGCCTCAGCCTCAGGAGCAGCGGTCACCATCTAGGTTCCAGGATTCCCTGGAACTTAGGATTTTAGTCTGCACAGGTGAGAGTCTGCACCACAGAAGCTGACAGCTTCTGGGAACTGCCAAAGCAACACAGCTTCTGAGAGAGGCCCTGTTTTGGGCCTTCTTCTTCGACCAGGAGGAGGTCCAAAAACAAGATATCTGCGCACCTTCCCTGTAAGAGAGCTTGCCAGCAGAGAGTGCTCTGAGCACTGAAACTCAGAGGAGAGAATCTGTCTCCCAGGTCTGCTGAGAGACGGTAACAGAATCACCAGAAGAACAATCTCTAAACAGAGTCAACTATAACTACTAACTCCAGAGATTACCAGATGGCGAAAGGTAAACGTAGGAATCCTACTAACAGGAACCAAGACCACTCACCATCATCAGAACCCAGCACTCCCACTTCGCCCAGTCCAGGGCACCCCAACACACCCGAAAACCTAGACCTAGATTTAAAAGCATATCCCATGATGATGGTAGAGGACATCAAGAAGGACTTTAATAAATCACTTAAAGAAATACAGGAGAACACTGCTAAAGAGTTACAAGTCCTTAAAGAAAAACAGGAAAACACAATCAAACAGGTAGAAGTCCTTACAGAAAAAGAGGAAAAAACATACAAACAGGTGATGGAAATGAACAAAACCATACTAGACCTAAAAAGGGAAGTAGAAACAATAAAGAAAACTCAAAGTGAGGCAACACTGGAGATAGAAACCCTAGGAAAGAAATCTGGAATCATAGATTTGAGCATCAGCAACAGAATACAAGAGATGGAAGAGAGAATCTCAGGTGCAGAAGATTCCATAGAGAACATCGGCACAACAATCAAAGAAAATGGAAAATGCAAAAAGATCCTAACTCAAAATATCCAGGAAATCCAGGACACAATGAGAAGACCAAACCTACGGATAATAGGAGTGGATGAGAATGAAGATTTTCAACTCAAAGGACCAGCAAACATCTTCAACAAAATTATTGAAGAAAACTTCCCAAATATAAAGAAAGAGATACCTATGAACATACAAGAAGCCTACAGAACTCCAAATAGACTGGACCAGAAAAGAAATTCCTCCCGACACATAATAATCAGAACAACAAATGCACTAAATAAAGATAGAATACTAAAAGCGGTAAGGGAAAAAGGTCAAGTAACATACAAAGGCAAGCCTATCAGAATTACACCAGATTTTTCACCAGAGACTATGAAAGCCAGAAGAGCCTGGACAGATGTTATACAGACACTAAGAGAACACAAATTCCAGCCCAGGCTACTATACCCAGCCAAACTCTCAATTACCATAGATGGAGAAACCAAAGTATTCCACGACAAAACCAAATTCTCACATTATCTCTCCACGAGTCCAGCCCTTCAAAGGTTAATAACAGAAAAAAACCAATACAAGAACGGGAACAATGCCCTAGAAAATACAAGAAGGTAATCCCTCAACAAACCTAAAAGAAGACAGCCACAAGAACAGAATGCCAACTTTAACAACAAAAATAACAGGAAGCAACAATTACTTTTCCTTAATATCTCTTAACATCAATGGTCTCAACTCCCCAATAAAAAGACATAGACTAACAAACTGGCTACACAAACAAGACCCAACATTTTGCTGTTTACAGGAGACACATCTCAGAGAAAAAGATAGACACGACCTCAGAATAAAAGGCTGGAAAACAATTTTCCAAGCAAATGGTATGAAGAAACAAGCTGGAGTAGCCATCCTAATATCTGATAAGATTGACTTCCAACCCAAAGTCATCAAAAAAGACAAGGAGGGGCACTTTGTTCTCATCAAAGGTAAAATCCTCCAAGAGGAACTCTCAATTCTGAATATCTATGCGCCAAATACAAGGGCAGCCACATTCATTAAAGAAACTTTAGTAAAGCTCAAAGCACACACTGCACCTCACACAATAATAGTGGGAGACTTCAACACACCACTTTCACCAATGGACAGATCATGGAAACAGAAACTAAACAGGGACACACTGAAACTAACAGAAGTGATGAAACAAATGGATCTGACAGATATCTACAGAACATTTTATCCTAAAACAAAAGGATATACCTTCTTCTCAGCACCTCATGGTACCTTCTCCAAAATTGACCACATAATAGGTCACAAAACAGGCCTCAACAGATTCAAAAATATTGAAATTGTCCCATGTATCCTATCAGATCACCATGCACTAAGGCTGATCTTCAATAACAAAAAAAATAACAGAAAGCCAACACTCACGTGGAAACTGAACAACACTCTTCTCAATGATACCTTGGTTAAGGAAGGAATAAAGAAAGAAATTAAAGACTTTTTAGAGTTTAATGAAAATGAAGCCACAACGTACCCAAACCTTTGGGACACAATGAAAGCATTTCTAAGAGGGAAACTCATAGCTCTGAGTGCCTCCATGAAGAAACGGGAGAGAGCACATACTAGCAGCTTGACAACACATCTAAAAGCTCTAGAAAAAAAGGAAGCAAATTCACCCAAGAGGAGTAGACGGCAGGAAATAATCTAACTCAGGGGTGAAATCAACCAAGTGGAAACAAGAAGAACTATTCAAAGAATTAACCAAACAAGGAGTTGGTTCTTTGAGAAAATCAACAAGATAGATAAACCCTTAGCTAGACTCACTAGAGGGCACAGAGACAAAATCCTAATTAACAAAATCAGAACTGAAAAGGGAGACATAACAACAGATCCTGAAGAAATCCAAAACACCATCAAATCCTTCTACAAAAGGCTATACTCAACAAAACTGGAAAACCTGGACGAAATGGACAAATTTCTGGACAGATACCAGGTACCAAAGTTGAATCAGGATCAAGTTGACCTTCTAAACAGTCCCATATCCCCTAAAGAAATAGAAGCAGTTATAAATAGTCTCCCAGCCAAAAAAAGCCCAGGACCAGACGGGTTTAGTGCAGAGTTCTATCAGACCTTCAAAGAAGATCTAATTCCAGTTCTGCGCAAACTTTTTCACAAGATAGAAGTAGAAAGTACTCTACCCAACTCATTTTATGAAGCCACTATTACTCTGATACCTAAACCACAGAAAGATCCAACAAAGATAGAGAACTTCAGACCAATTTCTCTTATGAATATCGATGAAAAATCTTCAATAAAATTCTCGCTAACCGAATCCAAGAACACATTAAAGCAATCATCCATCCTGACCAAGTAGGTTTTATTCCAGGAATGCAGGGATGGTTTAATATACGAAAATCCATCAATGTAATCCACTATATAAACAAACTCAAAGACAAAAACCACATGATCATCTCGTTGGATGCAGAAAAAGCATTTGACAAGATCCAACACCCATTCATGATAAAAGTGTTGGAAAGATCAGGAATTCAAGGCCCATACCTAAACATGATAAAAGCAATCTACAGCAAACCAGTAGCCAACATCAAAGTAAATGGAGAGAAGCTGGAAGCAATCCCACTAAAATCAGGGACTAGACAAGGCTGCCCACTTTCTCCCTACCTTTTCAACATAGTACTTAAAGTATTAGCCAGAGCAATTCGACAACAAAAGGAGATCAAGGGGTTACAAATTGGAAAGGAGGAAGTCAAAATATCACTTTTTGCAGATGATATGATAGTATATATAAGTGACCCTAAAAATTCCACCAGAGAACTCCTAAACCTGATAAACAGCTTCGGTGAAGTAGCTGGATATAAAATTAACTCAAAAAAGTCAATGGCCTTTCTCTACACAAAGAATAAACAGGCTGAGAAAGAAATTAGGGAAACAACACCCTTCTCAATAGTCACAAATAATATAAAATATCTCGGCGTGACTCTAACTAAGGAAGTGAAAGATCTGTATGATAAAAACTTCAAGTCTCTGAAGAAAGAAATTAAAGAATATCTCAGAAGATGGAAAGATCTCCCATGCTCATGGATTGGCAGGATCAATATTGTAAAAATGTCTATCTTGCCAAAAGCAATCTACAGATTCAATGCAATCCCCATCAAAATTCCAACTCAATTCTTCAACGAATTAGAAGGAGCAATTTGCAAATTCATCTGGAATAACAAAAAACCTAGGATAGCAAAAACTTTTTTCAAGGATAAAAGAACCTCTGGTGGAATCACCATGCCTGACCTAAAGCTTTACTACAGAGCAATTGTGGTAAAAACTGCATGGTACTGGTATAGAGACAGACAAGTAGACCAATGGAATAGAATTGAAGACCCAGAAATGAACCCACACACCTATGGTCACTTGATCTTCGACAAGGGAGCTAAAACCATCCAGTGGAAGAAAGACAGCATTTTCAACAAATGGTGCTGGCACAACTGGTTGTTATCATGTAGAAGAATGCGAATCGATCCATACTTATCTCCTTGTATTAAGGTCAAATCTAAATGGATCAAAGAACTTCACATAAAACCAGAGACACTGAAACTTATAGAGGAGAAAGTGGGGAAAAGCCTTGAAGATATGGGCACAGGGGAAAAATTCCTGAACAGAACAGCAATGGCTTGTGCTGTAAGATCGAGAATTGACAAATGGGACCTAATGAAACTCCAAAGTTTCTGCAAGGCAAAAGACACCGTCAATAAGACAAAGAGACCACCAACAGATTGGGAAAGGATCTTTACCTATCCTAAATCAGATAGGGGACTAATATCCAACATATATAAAGAACTCAAGAAGGTGGACTTCAGAAAATCAAACAACCCCATTAAAAAATGGGGCTCAGAACTGAACAAAGAATTCTCACCTGAGGAATACCGAATGGCAGAGAAGCACCTGAAAAAATGTTCAACATCCTTAATCATCAGGGAAATGCAAATCAAAACAACCCTGAGATTCCACCTCACACCAGTCAGAATGGCTAAGATCAAAAATTCAGGTGACAGCAGATGCTGGCGAGGATGTGGAGAAAGAGGAACACTCCTCCATTGTTGGTTTGATTGCAGGCTTGTACAACCACTCTGGAAATCCGTCTGGCGGTTCCTCAGAAAATTGGACATAGTACTACCGGAGGATCCAGCAATACCTCTCCTGGGCATATATCCAGAAGATGTCCCAACTGGTAAGAAGGACACATGCTCCACTATGTTCATAGCAGCCTTATTTATAATAGCCAGAAGCTGGAAAGAACCCAGATGCCCCTCAACAGAGGAATGGATACAGAAAATGTGGTACATCTACACAATGGAGTACTACTCAGCTATTAAAAAGAATGAATTTATGAAATTCCTAGCCAAATGGATGGACCTGGAGGGCATCATCCTGAGTGAGGTAACACATTCACAAAGGAACTCACACAATATGTACTCACTGATAAGTGGATATTAGCCCAAAACCTAGGATACCCAAGATATAAGATACAATTTCCTAAACACATGAAACTCAAAAAAAATGAAGACTGAAGTGTGGACACTATGCCCCTCCTTAGAAGTGGGAACAAAACACCCTTGGAAGGAGTTACAGAGACAAAGTTTGGAGCTGAGATGAAAGGATGGACCATGTAGAGACTGCCTTATCCAGGGATCCACCCCATAATCAGCATCCAAACACTGACACCATTGCATACACTAGCAAGATTTTATCGAAAGGACCCAGATGTAGCTGTCTCTTGTGAGACTATGCCGGGGCCTAGCAAACACAGAAGTGGATGCCCACAGTCAGCTAATGGATGGATCACAGGGCTCCCAATGGAGGAGCTAGAGAAAGTACCCAAGGAGCTAAAGGGATCTGCAACCCTATATGTGGAACAACATTATGAACTAACCAGTACCCCGGAGCTCTTGACTCTAGCTGCATATGTATCAAAAGATGGCCTAGTCGGCCATCACTGGAAAGAGAGGCCCATTGGACACACAAACTTTATATGCCCCAGAACAGGGGAACGCCAGGGCCAAAAAGGGGGAGTGGGCAGGTAGGGGAGTGGGGGTGGGTGGGTATGGGGGACTTTTGGTATAGCATTGGAAATGTAAATGAGCTAAATACCTAATAAAAAATGGAAAGAAAAAAAAAAGAATAGCTATCATAACACCCCCTCCAAAAAAAAAAGAAAGAAAGAAAGAAAGAAAGAAAGAAAGAAAGAAAGAAAGAAAGAAAGAAAGAAAGAAAGAAAGGAGAAACAATAATTAACAGTTCTTGTTAATTTAATTTGAAAGGTCACTTGGATATAAAATGCTCAATAAATTTCAGTCAGAAATCTGTCACCATGTATATGTCTGTGAAACTGATAGATTCTGAAGGCAAAAGCAAGCTCATGAAACAAAAGTAGAAAACAAAAACCTACAAACAAACAAAAACCATGGAGGGCACCAATTAGGAGATTCTTAGCTGACTTTTTGTCTGAAACAGTGTAAGTTGATGTATAGTAGAATGATAATCTTAAAGATGCCAATGGAGAAAAAGATAAACTACGAATTCTGTAACAATATAAAGTATCTTTCAAAACTGGAGACAAAATAGAGGTTTTTCTAATAAGAAAAAGCTGAGAAACTACTTTACCAACAATAAATCCACACAACCAAGCAAATTTTCTAGGAAGTCCTGTTAAGCTAAATGAAGATAAAAGAAGATGGACTTAGGAGAGTGATGGGGACAACCACATAAAGTAAAATGTGATTATGTCCAAATTATTCATTTAAATTGCAATTGGCTGTTCAGTCAAAAGTAACAAAGATGCATCATTCAATTTATGACAAGCAACCATACAAAATGTATATCAGAGGTACCACAAAGATTGATAGGATTGAGTGTGAATATCCATGCTGAGATTGCTCTATACAAAAAGGCAGAAAGTTAATTCATGGTTTACTAGGATAAGTTACTCATGCACATTGTAATTATCCCTAAAGCCAGAAATAAAAATAAATAAGTATAATAAGGAAATGTGGTTAACGGGGCTGGAGACACGCCTCAGTAGTTGAGAGCATATGTTGCTCTCGCTGAGGATACAAGTTCAGTTCCTAGTACCTGCATCAGGTGACTCACTATCACCTGTAACTCTAGCTCCAGGGTTCTGATGACCTCTTTTGGTCTCTCTTGGGCACTTGCACACCACACACACATTCATACACACAGCACACACACATTCACATACACACAGCGTATGCACATCACACAAAACAACAAAAGAACAAAAGAATGAAACAAAGAGAATACAAACAATAGTCTAACAGTCTTATACCCAAACATATCGATGTACTAAATGTAAAAGAGAAAACATCATATTAAAAGGCAGAGATCTTCAGACTGGATTTTAAGAAGTTAACTTGGGCATAACTATGTGCTATTTACCAGATTTTCAGTTTCAACCTAAGTACACTGATAAATTAAAATGAAAAGATTGAAAAGTATGTTCTGTTGAATCATAAGAATGTTGCGGTTGTTATTTTCATGCCGAGCAGACACTAACACAGAAAGTGTTACTTGCACTAAATAGAAACAGCTCATGGCAATAAATGAGGCAGTTCATCAAAAGGCAATTCTGAGCCTCAGTGTGCTTAATAACATGACATCAGAATACATGATGGCAAAGTAAGGTAAGACTGACAAAGCCAGAGATGCCAGTAGAGCTCCAGACATTGCTCTCTCGATAACAGACCAGACACAGACAGAAACTCAGGAAGAGCGCCAAGATCCCAACAGCACTCACCAGCAACTTAATCTAGTTAGATCACTCCACGACATCTTAAGAATACATCACACTTTTTCAGTCTACATGAACTGTTTTGAAAGAAGCAAATGCTATACCATAAAAACAACCCAATGTATATTTAAAGCACTTAAATAAAATACAGTACTCTCTGAGAAAACAAACATATGTTTATCCCGTTTAGTCTTCAGTAGTGAGAGGTTAAGGGATGCTCTCAAAATAACTGATGCGTTCAAGTAGAAAGCACAAAGACAGATTTTGCCAGGAAATGGCCTGAAAACAAGTGCACACGGATATGTAGGGTGCGCTTCAAAGAGTGCAGAGTATGTGACTCAGTGGTCCAGTGCTGACCCAGCAAGTGCAAGGTTCTGGGTTTGATCTCAAGCTCTACTTAGAAAACAAACGCCTGAGGGCAGGGACATACTTAAAATGAAAGATGTGATTTTTAAATGCTTGTAGTATCTTATATCAGAAAAAAAAAAGGTGTAGAGATCAATGATCTAATCTACATTCAAATTAAGTACAGAATGAGAAATGGAATTGAAATTGATAAAATGGCAAAAGACACCGGAACAGAGCATGAGCGAGACAGAGATAGAGAGAGACAGAGAGAATGACTACAGTAAACTTAGTTATTTGCTAAAGAGTCATTGAAAGAGTTACAAATTAGGAGCTGCAGCTCTTCCCTCTCTTGTTATCTTTCTGTTGTCTCAATGCAACACGTGAAGCTGCTGGGGTGTTCTGCAGCTCCTTGGGCTGCCAACCCAAGACCCATATGATACCCAAATATGGCACAGAAGAAGAATATGGCTGAAGCCTCACATCCCCTTCTTACTGTATCATATTGCACAAATAGTCCAATGTCTTTGCTTAAGCCACTCTAAGATGAATTTTCTCTTAAATACCATCTAAGATCTGCTCACAGGATGATCATCAGAATTCCAAGCTTGATGCATGGAGGACAGAAGACCTTACATGCTCAGTAAGGAAATTCAGTCCATGAGGCATGAAGGAGAATGAAAAGGAGGACAGAGTCCGATACTCAACAGAGAAAATATGCACTTTGTCTTCTTAAGATACAGTATTTTTGTTTTGTGCATGTGAGTGCTTTGCCTGCATGCATGTATTATATGCAGTATGTAATGCCTAATGCTTAAAGAGGCCAATGGGGAGTGCCAGGTCTCCCAGAACTGTGGTTACTGACAGTTGTGAGCCATGATGTGGGTGCTGGAAACTGAACTCAGGTCTTCCACAATGACAGCAAGTGCTCTTAACCTCTGAACCATCTCTTCAGCCCCAAAAGGAACTTTTCATACCATAAATCTATAATGAATTGCAGAATCAGTAGCTCCTTCTTTGGCTGGACCAACAAGACACATGAGTCAATGCTGGAGATGAATTCAAGGCCACTCCATTATCCCACTCACAAAGCTACCAGATCTTATGTCTTCTAAAAAGATTCCAGTAAGTATGGATAGGAATCAGAAAGTCACTGAGCAAGGTGGCACATGTCTTTAATCCCAGCACACCAGAGGCTGATGGGTGGACCTCAGTGAGTTCTGGGCCAGCCTGATCTACAAGCAAGTCCAGAGCAGCCATGACTGTTACACTGAAAAACCCTGTCTTAAAAAAAAAAAATCAGGAAGTCACATGTAGAAACTTCTCATTATAGACTTAGAAAGGGAGCTTTGCTAGTCTCTGAGGAGACAGTTCAGGAAGCATAAGAAAGAGAGAAAGAAAGAGAGAGAGAGAGAGAGAGAGAGAGAGAGAGAGAGAGAGAGAGAGAGAGAGAGAGAGGAAGGAAGGAAGGAAGGAAGGAAGGAAGGAAGAAAGAAAGAAAGAAAGAAAGAAAGAAAGAAAGAAAGAAAGAAAGAAAGAAAGAAAGAAAGAAAGAGAAGGGAAGGGAAAGAAAGGAAAGGAAGAAGAGAAGGGAAAGGGAAGGGAAGGAAAGGAAGGGAAAGGGAAAGGGAAAGGGAAAGGAAAGAGAAAAGAAAAAAAAAGAAAAGAAAAGAAAAGAAAAGAAAAGAAAAGAAAAGAAAAGGAAAGGAAAGGAAAGGAAAGAAAAGAAAAGAAAGGAAGGGGAAGGGAAGGAAGGAAGGAAGGAAGGAAAAGGGAAGGAAGGAAGGAAGGAAGGAAGGAAGGAAGGAAGGAAGGAAGGAAGGAAGGAATATCAATCACTAAAAGTATTGTTTTCTGGTGCTTTAAACCTGAGCCCTTGCTAGCTCTGGAGGGGCAGTATCACTCCTCACAGATTATCCATTCCTTGATACACCAGAGAACTTGTCTGCAAACACACTTTCAAAAATATTAGTCTGTTGATTCTGCATTGTATCCAATTGAGATTTTCTGTGATGAACTCCAAATGGGGAAAAAGGAGTCAGGGGTCAATACAAAAGGAGGAAAGACAAGGTACAAATCAGACCATAGTTGTTTGAGTGTTATCATATTATCCCACACACACAGTCTTAAAAGTAAGTTCATTCACTTGAGCAGACAGTGCTCCCCACTAGAACCCTAAACTAACAAATATCCCAATACCAGGCATAAGAAACTACTTTGTGAATGGTTGGCTAGGGTACTCCTCATGGCTCCCCCAAACAATATAGATTATAGGTGTATCCCTCTTAGGGGTTAAGGGTGAATGAACCCTTACTGCTGAAGATATGGCAGACTTAAGACAGAGGACACAGAGGATTCACATGAGATCCTCTTTTCTGTGGTTAAGCTTCCATGCCTCCAGAAAATACTATGCAAGCTGCCAAGGGACGGAAGCAATTAAACAGTCTTAGTTAGTGCAACACTCGTGAAAAACATGGCAAGATATGCACAAAGGTGCAGTAAGGGGCATCGGCATGTCCATGGTGACCAACAGCTGTCTAACTGGACTGAAGACCCACTCACTAGGAAGGAAATTAAACCTGATACTGGAAACCTAGCAAGATTCTCAGGGATAGTGTGTCATGGACCTTAGAAAAGAATCTACTATTGAAACTTTGCTAGACCAATAAAAATCATGATGACATTCTAAATTGTCCCCTTATCCTCACAGATATGTTTGTGTACAAAGGCACTTGTCTCTACAGAACTGGAGACTATCACTTGGACTATATATACTTTTATATAGTCCAACTAGTCAAAAGCTCATACCCAATCAAGTCCTTTGTTCAGTTCTTACAACCCTGGCCACTATTTCCCCTACCCTAACTAAACAGCACCAGCTCCTCCACCAATAACTTACACTCGCCAGGCCTAAACCTTCAAAGTCTGGCCATTCCTTTCCATAGAAACCAGTGGCATAGCACCCCCTTCTCCTTGGAGAAAGGAACCTACAGTGTAGTAATCACCTGGAATGTCAGTCTATCATCCCTGAACAATAACAAACACCTGCCTTTCAAAGCAGAGAAGAAAAATAGCATAGAGAAAACTTGTTGCTGTGTCTAAATACTGTCCAAACTGCACCAAAATTCTGTAACATCAACCTTATTTCCAGGGCCCACATCCTTCCGTTGGTTCCTACACCTAGTGATGCACCTCAGAGTTGACTACAGTGGAAAGTACCTGCTCCCCAGAGTGGTGATTTACAGGTTGTTAAGCCATCAGCCTAAGAGTGAAAGGTCAAGATTAAAGTTACTCTTGTAGTCAGTGTTCAAAGCCAGAGTGAGGAGTCTCAAAGGCTCTGCCCCCACTGCCAGAGGCACAGCTACCCTTTGTGAAGAAGGTTCTTACTGAAACCAAGCACAGTACACCGGGATCATTGTAGTCTTTTATTTCCTACCTGATGCTTTAGTTCGAGGAAGTAGAAATCTCTTTGCCCTATTGTTTTTTCTAAAAGCATGTGGTGCCAATAGGCTCCATACTTTGAGTCAGCATAGAAATTATTCCCACATTATCCTGTTCCTCACAGCCTGTCTGATCCACAGCCTGACTTTCTTTATTCCTAAATCATTTTTTGATGTGACTATAAACTAGCCTCATCTACCTCATCTTGTATTAATTAGTGTAGCATGCAACCTCCAAAGAGAATACACAATAGTTCATTACAGAACCAAATATGGACAACCATGGCCCAGGAACAGATTCGAGTCACCCCAAATCCAATATTCCAATATGACTGTAAGACCCAAAGAGCCTTATGTCCAGCATGTCCCACTCACAGAAACACAGAGACAGAGATTGATACAATAAGCATGAGGTTTATTGATCCGGAGCACTGGGGGTCCTGCAATGGGGCAGAGGCGACCCTGAATCTCCGAGGCACACACTTTTTATACAGTTTAAGGGTAGGCCTTGATGACAACAAGAATTGGTTTGAACCCATTGTTGGTCCTTGCCAACCTTTTCATTCCCCCTTTAGAAATGGTAATTAGCCTCTCCTTTCCAGAGAGACAAGTGTCTTTTCACAACCTTCCTTAAGCAGCATTGATGGTCCTGGGTGAGGTGAGGTCTTAGTCACCAGAAGAGAAAACTGAAACATTCTTGGTCATTATCTGCACCTGCCTTACTTTCTTGTAAAGCTTGTTTTGTTCATTGTCATTTCAGGAAGGGAGTGTTCATCACAACCTTCTAGCGAAAGGTCCCCAGCATGCTATTCTATCAAGGTCTTTCAGATCATCTTATGTTCTCTAAGATCACACATCCCACAATGACATCATCTTGAGAAAGTTTTTATAGTAACAGGACAAAGAAAGCCATAAATTAAGGCACCTTCCAATAAGTTGCGAAAACAGTAGGTAGGTGGGTTGAAGCAACGCAGGAGATCTCTGCTATAGATCTGCTATATCTCAGATGCTCTCTGATGACATGGTTAGCCTTTCCAGTTGGTCTACACTAGTGCTCTCCAAATATACTTTACAGGGTTGTGCCTGCTAGTCACAAGAATGTTAGATAGATGTAGTAGTGGAAAAGGAATGGCTAGTAGAGGGGACAGCAGTGTCGGGTGGTCAGAATCTGGACCTGCCACATTCCAGCCTCTCCGCAATCACTGACGTTTTGGCCAGTTACTCAGCTTTGTAGAAGGGTCAGGGGAAGGGGAGGCTTTTGCTCCTTCCTGTGTTTTTCCTGGCCCATCACCCAGCATGCCCTGCGTTCATCTCCAGCCTTGCTATGTCTGCCTTTTCCAAGAAACACTAATGACCTCCTCTTCCTGTTCTCGTGACCTCTTTAACATTCCTTCTCTGTTCTCGTACTGCAGCTTCATACAGGATCATCATCTCCGGGCACAATGAAGCACCTTAGAAGTTTATCGATTTCACATGCATAGCAAAATAACCCTCTTATTATAGGGACTATGGTATAGGGCTAGCGTGGGCTGCTATGTCTCCTGGCCTGTTCCTCTGTTCTGTGGCATAGGAATAAAGAGAAGAAAAGGTGGCTCATTTCAAAAACAGAATCCCAACCACAGATGATTTTATCTTTATCATTATGTGGCTCCTCAGGTGTCACTCAAACAGAAAAAAACAAAAAACAAAAAACAAAAACATCACCTATCCCATTTACATGAGGTGTAAATGTGTTTTCACACTTCTGCCTGGCATGTACTTTCTGTAATGTTGATGGTTAATTACCTGACAAGGAATCCTCTGGGGGTACGAAGTGGGGGGAGGACAGAGAAGATTGTCTGGACTGCACTTGCTTGCACAAAGCAAGCCAAGTGACACCTGCTATTCACTGGAAGATGTTTTCTCCAAAAACTGCAACCTCCCTGTCCCCCAGCTCCTCCCATACGTTCACTTTTTACTCCCCTTTGCCTCTTTTCAATCACAGAGAATGCCAAGTAACCCACTGGGTTTTTAGGAGATTTCATTGTACTTGCTAATATGTGATTTATAAACATAAATAAAATAAATAGGATTCTGAGGGAATAAATTCTAGGTAGAATATCAATAAATCTCCTCCCTCTGATGTTGTGTCTATGATTTCCCCCACTTCATCCCTTCTCCCTACAGCCTGCTCACACCCAGAGACTCAACTCCTCTTTACATTGGAGGCAATGGGGGGCGGGGCAGGGAAGGCAAGTAGGACATAGGGGAAGATGCTGTGTGGGAAACCTAACATGGGGCTGCATTGAAATGTAAATTCCTTCAAATTATTAAGCACCAGAGAGCAGCTCTCACCAGCCCTTTGTTCCTCTGAGTCAGAATGTATAATCTCAAAGAATAAATATCCAGTCAGTTATCAGCCACACAAAGAAATTGGGGCCATACATATTCAGAACTCCACACCCCGCAGATACCCCTCTCCCTTATCGTGGAGGTTCTGGCCATACCTACCAATCACTAGTAAAAAAATGTTTAATGAAGGGTCTGGATAGTCATCAATTTCTGTTTGCTCTAATTCTCAGGTCTCCACTGACATGCTAAGTTCCACCTCTGTCTAGAAACGTAGTCCACATTGTCACTATCTGGGCTGAAAAACACGAAGCCACCTGGCTAACTCCTACCATCCTAGCTTTGGAGACGGAATGGCTGGAACTTGCCCTTTCAGCAGAAGAGAGATACTTCCCCAACATCTTTTCCTGGAGTTGCACAGCTCACAGCTGGAGATGAACGACTAGGAGATCTCATTTACATTTTTAATTTCCCTCTTAGCTTCAGATCTGTAGGAGAACAGATTATTTTCAGTCCTCTCCTCTCCCATCTTCCCATTTCAAGCCAAGACATTCAACTTTGAACGCATAAAGGCAGACATGGCACATTCTAAATGACTCACCACGCATGCTATCTTCTCAGCTTGGTGGCCTCTATCTGTCTCTCTGGTTTCAACCTCTTCTACCCGTAAAGTCCTTGAGGTCAGACACCCAGTCTTTATCCATTGCCCTCTCCCCTCTGTTCCCGTTATGTGGTCAGCACACAGTAGGCCTTTGAACACTGACTGACAGATTATATGAGCCCACAAGATAAATGAAAATGAGGATGTCACAAATGTGGCAGAAGTCCTGAGAGGAGCTGTGATAAGGGTAGGTATCTATTTTAGCAGTCAGCGTAGTCTGTATTTTCAGGTCTTGGTCTTTCTTTCTAAATAGATTTCAAAATTGAGGAGATAGATAAATTGGAAAAGTAATTGTTGCACAAGGGTGGGGACCAGACTTTAATCTCTAGCACTCCCATAAAAATGAAAAATAAAACCCAGGCACAGCAGATGCACAGGCTATAGTCCTAGAGGTAGAGAAATAAGAAACTTCCTGGCTGGCTACACTAGCCAGGTGCTCTGAGTACAATGACAGACCTTGTCTCAAGAGCTATGGTAGAGAACAATTGAGGAGGATGACTGAAGTCATTTTCTGCTTCCACATATACACTCACATGTGTGCACACACAAAACAAATGAACACATAGGTTTGGTCAGAGTGTTAGTCATTCTGAGGGGATACTTACTCCATCTTTACTGTCAAGCCAGATTCTGTGCCTTCCCAGGAAACACCCATCTTGGCCTCATAGTTCTTAGCAAGACCTGGTACTTTGTTTCAGTACATATCAAAATCTGAACTGGACCTTACAAATTCGCTGCTCTTCTAGGCTGAAATCTGTCTAAAGATGTGGGCCACACAACAGTCTCATTTGTTGTATAAAGTCTTAAAGGAGTCTTTCAATAAATGCAGGGTGATTTGAGTTGAGACACATGCCCCTTCATCTTCCCTGCCACTAGGTGTCCTGGACCAAAACTCTCATTCTCTTGCAGAAGCTCCAAAATCCACAGGGTTGGCAATGGCTTCCGAATTCATCGAGACACCTTGTTGATAGCTCATAATTAACTATATCTGCCTTCCTTTCTGTTCCCCTGACTATCAACTGCTTCTCTGATAACACTGGGGAGTTACGTCCCTTAAATTTTTCTCAAATCCCTACCTAAATGCTTGCCTTGACAGTATATATACTGCTAGTTCAGTCTTCTCTTTCCTGTTTGTTTTTCAATCAGCTACTTTGTGAAGTGAATGAATGATTTTGGGTGTGACCTGCCCTCTGTTATAGGTGCTAGTAGCCCTGATGGCTACAATCTTCTTCACCCTCCATCAAAAAAGTACAGCCATCATTGATTCTTTTCCGGACAGAGTAACACATACAAAGTAGAAAAGAAAAATGGGTTTTTTTCCTTTTCTCTCCACTTTACAGCAATGGTAAACTCAGTTGAATGTAACTGAGATGTGCTTGTCAGGCCTAGGATTCTGCTCAAGGATTCTTTTGGTGGAAGATATCTCATAGTATCACACAGATTGATAACTACATCTAGAAAGAAATATAGACTCCTAGGTCTGACCAAGAATAAACTTGAACAGAGACTGTAGATGAACACACACAGCAGTTGGAAGGGAGCTCTTCTTTCCAGGACAGGCCTGCACTTTTAATGGGAGGCCTTCAGATTCTACAATTTTCCCAACAACCCTAGAAACATTTTCAAAAACTAGAAATGATCAGCCCTCCAAAACAGATCTTAGTAATGAATTTCTCAGAGCCAAGTCAGATAACTTTCAAGTAAAATTGCACTTCCTTAAATATCTGGTATCACAGAAACTAAATACCTATTTTGTAAATTAATAAACATCAAAATGGACAAATGAATGAGAAGTGGATAATAATAATAATAATAACAGCTGAAGACATTATTTGCTTTACAGTGACAATTGATAGAAAATAGATTTTAAAAAAAAAAGAGAGAGAGAAGATATAAAAGACATCCTTTCTGACCATTAATTTTTGGGTTAACAGTTTCCCATAACTTCTTTTCATTGCACTAGATACATGGAAATGTTGGTAACATATTTGGAGTGGGACAAAAGTTTTCCAGGGAAAGACCAGAATTGTTCCTTCATCCCCTTATGCATCTGATTGCAAATGTTTCTTTTTATCCTCTAGGTTTACTTAAATGTAAAGGCAAAACCACTGTATCACTGAGCTGCATTCTTAAAACTCTGTCATATCAACAATCTCATGAATTACCCCTGTGGCGCTTTGAGACTCATAACTTGAGGTCTGAATGAGAAATGGCCCTGAAGGCTTTTGAACACTTGGTTCCCCAGTTGGTGATACTGTTTGGGACAGTTGTAGAACATGTAGAAGGTCAAGCCTTGCAGGAGGAAGTGGGTAACTGGGGACAGGCCTTGAGGGTTTATAGTCTGGGCCGACTTTCTGTTTCCCTTCTCTGTTTCTTTTGTGTAGGTGAAACTGTGATTATCTCCCTCCCTGTTCCTGTTGTCATGCCTTCCTTGTTACTTCAGATGACATCCCTCTGGATGCAGAAGACAAAATTAACCCTTTCTTCCCTCAGTTGCTTTTGGTCAGACTAGTTTATCACAGCAGGGAAAAAAAAAAGAGTGACGAAGACAATGACCATCTATGGATTTTACAAATAGGAGAAACAGCAGCTGAAGTTTTGCGTGGTCAGGTCCTTCCCAGGCAAAGCTCCCTCAGGTTCTCCAGGGTTCTCTCTAAGATAGAAAACACCAAAACTGTCTGTCAGAGCTCCCATTAGTTAGTTACCTTTCTATTGCTGTGATAAAATAGTGGCTGAGGCAACATATAAAAGGATTGGCTTATTTGGAGGTAAGGGCCCAGAGAGAGCAAAGTTCACCACCATCACAATGGATGTGGTGGCTTGAGTGAGCATGCCCCTCCCCTTAGTCTCTGGCTGAGTACTTGGTCCCCAGTTAGTGGTGCTATTTGGGAAGACTTAGGGGGTATGATGGTTTGTATATCCTTGGACCAGGGAGTGGCACCATTTGGAGGAGTGGCCTTGTTGGAATAGGTATGACCTGGTTGGAATGGGTGTGTCACTGTGGGTGTGGGTATAAGATCCTCACCCTAGTTGCCTGGAAGTCAGTCTTCCACTAGCAGCCTTTGGATGAAGACATAGAACTCTCAGCTCCTCCTGCACCATGCCTGCCTGGATACTGCCATGCTCCCACCTTGATGATAATGGACTGAATCTCTGAACCTGTAAGCCAGCCCCAATTAAATGTTGTTTTTTATAAGACTTGCCTTGGTCATGGTGTCTGTTCACAGCAGTAAAACCCTAAGACAGGAGGTATGGCCTTTCCAGAAGACTTAAGTCACTGGGGGTCTGGGGGGGGATGGACTTTGAGGCTTAAAGATCCTACCATTTCAAGTATTTCTAGTTTACTGTTTCTGCTTCCTGCTTGTGGTTCTCAGATGTGATCTCTCAGATACCATGAAGGAACTCTTCCTTCTACAAATTGTCTTGGGCATGGATTTATAGCAACAGAAATAGTAACTAGCACAGAGCCAAGGCCTGGTGTAGCTTTGCTATGCCTCGTTCCTCCCAGCTCTCCTCTGTGTTCCTTCTACTCTCATTCTGCCCCGGGGATGGGACTGAGTAGCAAAGGACTACAAATGTGGTAACTTAAAAAACCACTGACTGAGAAGTTATTTCTCCACTGGCGAAATGAGCCAATTCAAGCCAGATTAGATTAGATTAAAGGCAAATTCACTGGCCCCAAGGAAGGAGGACAGGGAAGTTGCCATGGGAAGAGAAAAAGGAGTGAAGAAAAAGAAAGTGTGTAAGCAAAGTGGGAGAAGGCAAAAGAGAGAGAAGGAGAGACGTGGAGAGCAGAATGTCTAGATGATGTAGGGAAGAGCCGCTGGGGGAAGAGGGGCACGGCCTCTGGGCTGTAAAGCTCTTAGTTGTGGGCAGCGTGTGCCAGGTAGGAACTGAGGGATGCTGGGAGAACCTGGAGGTCAGGTCTCCTTTGGTGTGTAAAATATGCATAAGCATCACCACCCCTTGTCCTGGGGTCTGAAACCAAACAGATTTTCTCTCAGTTATGGAGTTAAGAACTGGGTTCTCCATTGAGAACTTAAAAAAAAATGCTCGTTGACTGAAAAAGCAGGAAGTGTGGTAGGAGTGTGGTAGATTCCTGTGGGTATGTGCTGTCTGGAGGTACTGAGGAAGACTGTCTTTCCAAGATTATTCAGGTTATCTGAAGAACTCACTTCCTTAGACTCACACTCTTAGTTCCTTATTGAATGTTGATTGAGGAACCACTATGTCCCTAGAGGCTGTTGTGAGGTCCTGCTTTTCCATGGCCACCTCACTGGAAAACCAGTAGTAACATGTGAAATGCTTCTTCTTTTTTTATTTTTTATTTTTTTTTGGTTTTCGAGACAGGGTTTCTCTGTGTAGCCCTGGCTGTCCTGGAACTCACTCTGTAGACCAGGCTGGCCCCGAACTCAGAAATCTGCCTGCCTCTGCCTCCCAAGTGCTGGGATTAAAGGCATGTGCAACCACCATCCAGCACGTAAAATGCTTCTTATCCCACAAACCTCTCTCCCTTTTCTACCAGCCAGAAGGAGACTACTTCTAAAGAGCTTGCATCATTAATTCAGGACCATTTGACCTGTCCAACATCCAGTGAGTTAAGACTTTAATCACTTCGGTGAAATCCTTCAACCCAGCACTAAGCATTGGTGTGAGACTGAATAACTGGGGTCTGGGAGTCAGGGTGATGGAGATGTTTGTCTGCTGCTCACCAAAGGAGTAAAGATGACCTGTGATAATAGAAACCAGGGAGCCCTTTGTCTTAGATTTGTCTATGGTTCCTCTAGTTGGTGTCTGTGGTTCATTTAGACCAGAGGTATGAGACTAGTTACACACACAGCATTTCATAAACTTAAAAATCACTTTGAGTTCATCATCTCAGCCCCAAACCACACTTCCATTAAAGGGTAGCATTTCATCCTTAGTCATTGCCTGCCCTGGGCCTCCTTGTCCACGAAGATAAACCCAGTGACTCACCTGGACCCACAATTGCTGTTTCATGCTCACAGGAGCAGGTGGTCAGAAATGACTGTAGCAACAATGCATGGGACCACTGAGAAGTGACCTTGCTCTCTGTGGTACCCTCTGTGGACAACGGGAAAGCCCATTAGCCCCAGAGGCTCCTGGTAAAAAAGGTTATCAAGGACAACAAAGATATTAAAACTAGAAGTAAACACTTCAAAAAAGTAATAAAAATAAGAAGAAACACCCCCCCCCCCAGAAAAAAAGGAACCTACTGGAACTAAAACATACACAAGAAGAAATCTTAGAGCTAGTAGAATTCACAGTATAGACACCAGAGAACAAGACACAAATTTGTCAATCTAGGCTACAGAAATTGGGAGCTCCAAAGTTAAGTTAGCGAAAGAAACTTGGGGTACTAGAGTAAATCACAGAGCCCATTTTGAAGAAATGACTTCCTAGATTTTGAAAAGTTAGTAAGGGATGGAATATCACAAGATACTGAAGTCACTATATTCTACAAGTTTGGAAAAATTCTTGTGTGAACATTTATACTCTTCTCTGGAAGCTGGTGGCTTGAAAGGGATTCCACTACTTTTCAGTAACAACCAGAAGTAAGAGTCACGGAGACAAAAATGGTGCGGTTTCTGGAGGGAAATTAAATGTCACTGTGAACAATGAGACCTCATGTGACATTCAAATTTTCTTGTTGTCTTCTTTGTAAAGCCTACTGCTACAGATGGAATGTTGCTTTTTTAAAAAGAATCATATATTGAATTCCTAAACCCAATGTGATAATATTAGAAGGAGGAGGCTTTGAGCCTCAGAAGGAGAGATGAGGCAAGGTCTAATCTCAAGTCAATAGAACTGCTCGAGAGCCTGACGTTCCCTTGACAACACTAGGGCCCTTCTAAGACAGGAAGGCTGGAGCACAGCCTCTCCCCTTTCCATGTAACATTGCAGCAGGAAAGTGGCCATTTGTTCTCTAGACAGTGAGATTAGATCAAGTTGCCACAAAGTTATGATCTGTAAGCTTAAGTACTGCTAAACCATCATTGATATCAATATTGTTTTCAAATTCAAACAACCTCATTATACTGGAATCTGATTCCTCTGAAGAGGTCTTGCCAGCCCCAACACCTCAGGGTTTCCTGAGAAAAGAAGTCAATGGGTATGAAGTAAGCAATAGATGGGGCCAAATCTGTTTTATCTTTGGGGATTCTTCTGTCTATAACTCTGCCATTCTAAGGTCAAAGGCTCTGGCTTCTGGTAATTAGCGCCCGCTGTTAGCACCTGAGGGTTAAGATTAGTTACTTTGGTTCTTTTCTCTTTGACTCTGTCCTCTTACTGGCCAAGGGAGAGACTTGGAGTTTCTTAATTCTTTGTTGGGGGGAGGGGGGCAGAGAAAAGAAGAAAGGAGGGTGGAAGGTAGGGAGGAAGAGAGAGAGAGAGAGAGAGAGAGAGAGAGAGAGAGAGAGAGAGAGAGAGAGGAAGGACAAACATACTAGATGAAGCTGAAGAAAACTGCACCCTTCTGTTATTATCTTCCTTAGTTCCCAGGATTATTGATCTCATGGTTTTGCAAGCATCTTTACATTTCATAATCTCATAACAAGTCTAAGACAAAAATAAAATGACAGAGTTACAGCAGAAGTGTTTAAATGTCTCTCCACTAAGACTAGTACCTGACTAAACTTTCATTATCTATCTTCTAGACCTATAAGTTCACTATAAGTTTAAAGCAATAATTTTTATGTCACAGTGGTTTTGTCAATAGACAAATCATCTACCTAGTGTCTTATTATTTTGAAGTTTTGTATAGATAAACCAGTCAATATTTTATTTTTTGTTCTTGTACCAATAAATGTCCATTTCCAGATTATAACCTTTAGTTACCAGATAATGGTTTCACATCTAACCTAGAAGGAATGTTTTCACTGAACATAAATTTGCGCCAAGCCTGCCTCCTTATCCTAGTGCAATTAGCCTATGACACATGAAGGTTTACAGAACCCTATTTGCAGCTTTTAGAGGTCTTACTTGTTTAAGATTAGAATTTTTTTTTCAAGACAGGGTTTCTCTGTATAGCCCTGGCTGTCCTGGAACTCACTTTGTAGACCAGGCTGGCCTCGAACTCAGAAATCCACCTGCCTCTGCCTCCCGAGTGCTGGGATTAAAGGTGTGCAGCACCATGCCCGGCTAAGATTAAAAATTTTATAAAATCTTTATTAAGAATTATGAAATAATAAATATGTCTACACAATATTACTACATGAGAGTACATCTTCACATTAATCTATGAAAATTCTGCCCAATAGGGGGATAATGCGCAGGAATCCTAAGGCTATCTAATTGTGACAGGAAAAGACATATCAGCAGCAAGAAGCAATCCTAGGATGAAGTCTCTTGAGACCTTGCTTCCTAGCTCACCCATCTAAAGCCATGCAAAAGGGTAGGCCATCTCAAGAAAAGTCACTTGCATGCCTTTAGTTTTTCCTAGATGGCTTCTGACAAGGTCTTACTTACCTGGACCAAAGGTTACAGCAGGATCAGAAGTTAAAGTATTTCCTAGCAAATTTCAAGGACAGCACCTTAATCACATCTGAACTACTTTCTAACTTGGCAAGAAACAAAATTCTAAGTTTTAATTTGCAAGTAGGCTATGTGCTGTGGGCCTAGTTTTAAATTGTTTTGTCTCAAAGTTGAGCATGTAGAGGAGGGACCAGTCTGTGAAGATGACAGCCTGTCCTGGAGTGAAGTGTTGCTACTGAAAAGCCATTAATGTAATACTCAAACAACTATGGTTGTTCAACGATAAAGATGTGTGGGGCAAACCATTGCTACCCTAGAAGCAGAGGGGATTTTGACTATCTAATCTCTGAAGCTTCTTGGAATATTCCTACCAATGGGGCATTTCCCATGGGGAAGGATAATTCAGTTTTTCTCTAACTTCCTGATTTAAAGAGAACTAAAATCATTTGCTCTTCCTCTGTCTCTAACAACTCTCTGGCCTCCTGGTATGTATTGTGACTTGACATTTTCCTTCCATCTTCTTACTGGTACATCAATGAAGCATGCCTACTCCTCTGGTTACTGCTAACTGCACAAATAGCTGGCCAGGCATCACGTGATCCATCCTCTGTCTTTGTCAGGGCAATTCACTTATAAGAGACAACATATGAGGAATGAAGAGGGCACCTCCAAGAAAAGGAACAAGGTTTAATCCTAAGGAAAATGAAATAATATCCACAGTTTATGTTTAAAGGAATTCAACTAGGGCTCCAAGAGTTTCAATCTCACCCTACTTTATGCTTCTCAGTTTATGAAGCAATACTCACCTTCTGTTCAGTCATAGTGAATGTTGTTAGCTACGAAATAAAAAGGCAAGTAGAATGTGGCATGCTTTCCCTGATATTTGCAGTATTCGCAAAAGGAGAGGAGGATGTGGAGGTAGTTAAGAATGGGAGAAGAAGGTATGAAAAGATTTCTAATATGGTAAATACTACCCATTGTCCCAGAGAAAAGGACATGCCCCAAGTCCCATGTGCAAGACCCAAAGCCAGAATAAGAAGAGCTACTTTCTCTAGCTGTGGCCAGCCATACCTGGGACTGGACTGGGTACCAGGAGTGGAAAATGCAGCCTCTGTGTGGAAAAGTGAATCCAGCTCCATGTGGAAAGAGTGTTTCAATCACTTATTCAGTTTCAAGCCAGGTTTTTGTCTCGTTATAGAATGAACTGCAGGTTCTCGTGCTGCATATTACACAGGGCTGCCATTCCCACCTCTGACATAGCTTCAGCAGCTGGGGTCTACAGGAAGATTCAAAGCAAAGGAATCAAAGCTGGGTCATTCATTTGGATTGTTTTTAAGATGTGTGAGTTGTAGGCTACAAATAGAAGCCGAAGAAAGTATCTGTCAAAACAGACCTGAATTGTATGCACTTCTCCCTGGTTACCATTTTGCCTTCTAATCTAACTACTCTGAAACTCAGTTCCCACTTACAAAATAGAGACAATTTCATCTTCAGAGAATAACCTGTCACCCCTTACATACCTCACTCCTCTGGAAATGAGTTTCACCATTTGATTATGACGTTAGCAGAATAAGTATTTCACATGGATGTACATAAGAGTGTTGGTAGATGAAAGGTTATCTTGAGGAACAAAGGAGAATAATGGGAAGGAGAGAGAAGAGAGAAGGAAAGGGGGTGTGGTCAGAATACAGTATATACTTGTATATACTTGTATGAAAATGTCCTTATGAAACACACTATTCTACAGAATACGTGCCAATAGAAAAAAAAAGTGTTCGTTCTTGTTTGGGAGTTTTGTTTCTAGCTTCAGGTTTGCAACCATTCCATTCCAAATTCAACCTGCAGAGGAGGAAAGACTCTGAAGGCTTCAAGTTCCTAATATCCCTATTATCCCTCAGAATAATAATAAAAAAATGTCTCATAGCACTGACCAAAGTATGCCCTGACATTTCTGTAGATGACACAGATGAGGGGCTTAGAATGCCTAAAGAGGAGAAAGAAAACAAAGGGAGGGGAATGGACAAAGAAGATGGAGTTCTGTAAAGCAAATGAAAGTGGGTATTGTTGCCTGTCTTGTGGGTTAATTAAAAAAAATATTTATATGCCCCAGTACAGTACAGGGGAACGCCAGGGCCAAAAAGTGGGAATGGGTGTGTAGGGGAATGGGTGGGAGGGGGGTATGGGGGACTTTTGGGATAGCATTGGAGATGTAATTGAGGAAAATACGTAATAAAAATATTTAAAAAAAAGAATGAAAGGAAAAAAACTATTATCCATTTATCTATCTATCCATCCATTATACATCCCTCTACCTATAAAATGTATTTCATATATATTGCAGAATAACATATGGACATATATTTTTATGTACAATATTTATAATATTATAGACATGAGTATCTAGCAAAAGTATTCATTAAACAAATGGTAGTTCCTACATTTTATCATTATTACCAAGATGGCTGTGAACATGTACAAATGATCATGTCCTTAGAGACGGATTTGTGTATATTCCACATTGCTAGTTAATGTCAGCTCTCCCTCTGCTTCCCTCATCTTTCCTCATTGTAGTTAATCTTCAGCAGAGAACACATAATCTACCTCTCATATCCTCTAACTCTGGGAGCCAACTACTAGGGCTTATACAGCAGCCTCTGGGACTATTCCCATGTGAAACCATATTTTACTTCGGGTATCCTATCTGAGCTGCTATTATTACATTTTTCAGTCAAGACAGATAGCTAGCTCTTCCCCTCCTTTCAGTTTGGGGTTTTGGTGACTGAGATGCAATCAGACCTAGAGTGAGTACTTAGTCCATCAAACTGTCAACAATGCCTCCACAAGAGCTGCAACCAGACAAAATATTACGCCAATAACGGTATGTAAAAAGAAGGGCTCTCTTTATTGGTAACATCTGGCATGTTTTGTCAGAACATTCTAACCATGTGGCCAGGCAAGTATTTACTCTGATAAATGAGCACCAACGTAACTGTGGGTACACACAGGGGCTCCCCAGTCCCCACAAGAGTCGTTCCAGCCTTCCATCCAGTAGCTTTCTTCAAGACGTTTTGTCTTTTTTCTATAATTTCAACCACATGCCTTTCCAGGTTGGGAGCTGCCTACCTCCCAACAAAACCTTTTCTGTTTCTGACAGAAAACCCAAGCTTGGACAGTGGGATCAGGAGTCTACTTCTTTATAAGCATAGTTCTGCCTAATAGCAATGCCTATTGTACCTCACCCTCCAACCAAACTCCCTCAGACTTTGGGACGGAAACTGCCTCCCTCCACATCCTCTTCCTGGAGATTGTGCCGCAGGAACAGGTAAGTTTTAGAGAGTCTCGATTTTCTCTGCCACCACTGGCTGAAAATCATAGATTTATTTGTTTTCAAAGGATTCATTTTAATGATTAGCTGAAGGCTCCACTGTAGGGACGCAGGGTGAAAGCAGTGAAGTGTGTGTCCGCTGCTTTAAAAACAGCATAGAGACAAAGGGGGAAAGAAACGACTAGAGCCAGGGTGCATTTTCAAGGAACAGTTCAGATACAATAGAAGAGTGGATTGGTTAATGAGTTAGAGAATATAAAATAATTATGAATATGAGATAATTTAAGGATGTAGACTGGAGTTTTTAATTCATGGAAAAATATAGAAATGGAGCCTAGGAAGGTAATTCAGTGGATAAGAAGATCTGAGTTCGAATCCCCCAGCAGTCATGTAAAAAGCCCAGCATGGCTTCAGGTGCCCATTACCCAGCACTAGGGAGGGAAGTCAGACATCCTGCTCTGGCCTCTCCATGTATGCACACAGGCACATGCATTTGGATATTCCCATGTATGAACCATACACCACCACCACCACCACAACAACAACAACAAAAACGACACACACACACACCACACACACACACACACACACACACCACATACTTAAATGAAAATGAGAAAATGCCATTTATCAGACTGGAAGGGATAGAGGGGAAGCAAGTGGAAAGGGATAACAAGAGCTGAGGCCAGAGTCTGAGATGTCTCACAACACCGGAGATGGAATGGTGATGCCCAGGCAGCTGGACTGAGCAAAGCTCGGGTCACACTTAGAGTCAAGTGGTTTCTAGCTCATGAACCATGAGGCTGGAAGCTGTTACTTAACAAGTGGAAAAGGACACAATAGAGAAGGCTTGAGCGATGTGCTGTGGATTACTCTAGAGTTTAAAGACATATGAGAGTGAACCAGCAAGGGTTGGGGGAGGGGAGGCAGAACAATCTCCAGCAAAGCAGCCAGTACACCAGAAAACGAGGTGTGTGGCACTCAGAAAGCCAAACTGAACAAGGACAGTGACTGACCCTGTCAAGTGCCACCCTGGGAAGGACAGAGGAAGACTAGGAATGACATTGAACTTACGGTGTAGTTCTGGGGGTGTTTCCCTGAGGCACTTAAGTAAAGAAGTGTACACAAAAGCCTGAAGGGAGTGCGGGCTGTACTGGGACCAGGGACAACAATTCTGAGATTTGTATCATGGGCAACAGGAGACTCTGACTAGAGAAAGATGGCAGGTCAAGAGGACATGTTAACACCCTATCTTTTTTGGGTATGGGTAGAGTAAGCTAGAGAATGCTTGCACATGAATGGATATAACTAATGAAGAGGGAAACTGGGGTGCTAGAGCAGAGAGAAGAGAGAATTGGTGGAGATGTTATGGCTCTACTCTTTCATTCACTAAACAGCATTGCTATATTCTTGAGAATTTTGCACAAACGTACAATGAAATATGATTACATCTACCTCCTACTTCTGTCTTTTACTCTCCCCTTCTTCTTCCTCTGGCTAAAATTTCTGTGTAGGGGTATAAAGAATGCTTACCCATTCTCCTAAAGTTCCAATGACCAACTCAGACATGATTCCACTGAAGTTGGCTCTGAAGGTCAACAAGTTTGTTCCTTATAGAGAGCATAGGCAAAGAAATTAGAAAATGTGGGCACTCCTTCCTCAACCAGCCATACCTGAGAAGCTGCACTCAGCATAGATAAGGGCTTCCTTGTAACTACCTAACTGGGTCTCTTACTCTTAACTTTCCGTGTTTCTATATACTTTAGCAGTTCCAAAAGCCATGTGCAGAACTGCTAGGTGGTAGGGAGCAGCTGGATACTAAGGAAAATACATTGTACCCTACTTAACTCTTCTATGGAAAAGATGTGGTGTAAACCATCAACAAGCCCATCTGGGATATATATGGGATATATATGGGATGTGTGTGTGTGTGTGTGTGTGTGTGTGTGTGTGTGTGTGTGTGTGTGTGTGTGTGTGTATTTGTCTCTTTTCGGTTTATTGCATGAAGGAGTTACACTAGTCCAAATTAAAAGTGGACCCCAAGTGATCACCTTATACAAGCTGTGAGGTTTTTAAACTTGTGAAAAGGGACAGAAGGGAAATTCTACTCACTGCAAGGAAATCCTCACTTGAGCTTCAGAGAGTCACAAGCTCTTAAATCCCATGAGCCTTCAGCTGATCGTCCTCAGCCAGTCCAGTCTCTATCAGGAGCTGGCATATGTTCTTGTGCTGGTCACCCTGTAGCTGAATTACTTCTCCATATTCTGGATGCTCAATTACAGTACCATTGCAGGCAAATTTCTCCTTAAACACCTTCACTAGTTTCTTTTTATCGTAATCATCAGCGATCCCTTGGACAGTGGTAAGGCTCTTCCTGCTGTTTCTCTGTTGAATTCTTAGATGGATATAATCCTCAGTGCCAGCAGGAAACAGGTCATCACCCTTACTTGCATCAGCAAAGGGGTCGAAAGAGTGGAGGTTCTGGATAGCGGACATATGACACGATTCCTTTTCCTTGGTGGAAACGGCCTGCTGAAGGCGGCTGTGGGAGAAGGTGGGCAGGAGGGACTGAGCGACGGGAAGCAAGGGGGCTCGAGGGGGAGGCAGCTGAGTCCTCAGCAGAGGCTCAGGGAGTGGGGCTGGGATAATCATTTGCAAGAGGGCATAGCTGAATGCCCTAAGGAGACAATTGCTTAACTCAGAGGACTGTCACTCATATTTCCTCCCCGTTCCCTGGGTTTTTGTTGCGTTGTTGTTGTTGTTGTTTTGCTTTGAAAAGCCACTAAATCTGCTGTCCACATGTGCATGATATGAAGCCATCCCCTGGAACATGAGAATCCTACCAGGGGCCACATCTTCCAAAAAAAAAAAAACAACAACAACAGTGATTCCCATTCTATTAACTGCCAACTCCCAATGATTAACTATCAACTTCCAATGGCTCCTCAGTAAGGGGTTAGCCTGAAGATCATCTACCCTATCTATGCTGGGATTTGGGGCTGGCTTGATATTTTGTTAGCCTTGTGACAGAAACCACAGCTGCTGTGAGCTCATGAGTACACCTCCCATGCCATGTCCACAAGACAACATGTCACGCAGCACTCCTCTGCATCCTCTGGCTCTTAGATTCTTTCCACTTCCTCTCCCAAGATGCTCTCTGACCTTGCTGGGTGGAGAGTTTTGTTTTGTGGGGGTGGTATTGATATAGGTGTCCAGATTAGAGCAGAGTCTCTTATCCTCCACACTGGGACCACTTATGCATATCTCCATTGGCAAACTGAGCTTCTCTAAATGAGATTGAGAGTAGCCTGGGTCCATGCATATTAACATAAATATTTAGAAGGCAATTTGATAGTATGACCATTTAACAAAGTAGCAGTTCCTTTTTATATCCAAAAGTGCTTAAGTGAACACTTCTGGTGTTTGAAATTTAAAAAAAAAATGTAGAAACAGAAATTTATAAAATATATCTCATTCTCCCAACCAAACTACGGTCTATTAGATGTGTCCCAAATATTATAAATGGAAACAATATGTGATAAACTTCATAAAAGAGACACCATCGAATGCAGTAAGAGTTTTGTCTTAGGGTTTCTATTCCTGCACAAACATCATGACCAAAAAACAAGTTGGGGAGGAAAGGGTTTATTCAGCTTACACTTTCCACATTGCTGTTCATCACTGAAGGAAGTCAGGAATGGAACTCAAGCAGGTCAGGAAGCAGGAGCTGATGCAGAGGCCATGGAGGGATGTTTCTTACTGGCTTGCTTCCCCTGCCTTGCTCAGCTTGCTTTCTTATAGAACCCAAGTCTACCAGCCCAGAGATGGTCCCACCCACAAGGGGCTCTCCCCACCTTGATCACTAATTGAGAAAATGCCTTACAGCTGGATCTCATGGAGGCATTTCCTCACCTGAAGCTCCTTTCTCTGTGATAACTCCAGTTTGTGTCAAGCTGACACAAAACCAGCCAGTACAAGTTTTAAGGGGAAGAAAAAAACAGAGCCAAGCCTAATACCGTAAAGGGAGCATATGTGTTATTATATGAGGATTTCCCAGAGGAAGTCATGGTGTGACACAGGGGACATATGGCTGCCCTCCCTGGCATTCATATCACCTCATTACATGTGCCACTTCTTATTTGGTTTTTCTTTTACATTGATTTGGGTCAAAAAACGACAGACTTATTCAAGAAAAATCTGAGATTGGCATTATTATGTGAGCCATCCATTATTCACTAACCAAATCATAAAATCAAAGATTATAGATAGATGTGTATATATATATATATATATATATATATATATATATTGTTGCCAAGGACAGAACCCAAATCCAAAAATAGGGATTAGTTTCGGCCACAGAATGTGGGGCAAGGGTACTTCCTGAACCCATGTATTCATCAAATTGCAGCCTCAGCAACAGACATGGCAGACCAGTTAGACCCAGCAAGCAAGAAAAAACAAATAAGACACTACAATGATTCTCCTCAGCCAGGTACCGATGGAAGAGACTTAGAGCAGGCAAGGGTGTGTGCTTGCCACTCCCTTAACATGTGTGACCTTGCCAAGTCACCCAAACCATTCACCTTAGCTTGTACCTCCTCTGTGCCTCCACTCCACACAGATGCATCAGGCGCCTTGTCTCTGGTGACTATTTGGTCTGAGTCCCAAGGAGAACCCCCAATAAGTCAGAAGAAAGCCTTACCAATTTCAGATTACCATTTCTAGAACTGATGGTTCATTTAAAAATCGTATGAATGTGTGGTCATTGCCTCGAGAACAGGGCTTCATCAGCTGAACTACAAAGAAGGTCCCGTGTGCAAATTGCCTTTAAGATGGAAAGCAGCTCTTACAGAATGAGTAGAAATCCTTGGGCGTCGGTTACAATGCATAGATTAATCCTTCCTGTCTTGTTTCCTGAGTGTGTTTTCCTGTGTGAGAGGCGCCTGTATCTCAATGTTCTTCCTCACCTCACTGGGCATCACTTCCCTGCTTCTTGTCCAGGGATCCTTCAAAGTCTTAGCCAGCGCCAGCCTGTCCTGACTAGCTAGCCCTCTCCAAGTGAAGCTAATCGACTCCCTATTAGATAGTTGGTTTGGATTGTCAGCGGATGAAAGTTAGACTCACCATGGAAACATACTTCTGAATGGGTCGTTGACATATGTGTGTATCTCCAGAAACATTGACCTGCAGAGAGATCAACCATAGACATGGGCGATGCCAGCCCATGGGTTGACCTACCTCTGTTCTGTGACTGAAGTTGCAGCTTGACCAGCTGCCTCATGCTCCTGCCAGGATGATACCTGTTCCCCTGAACCGTAAATCAAAATAAGCCACTCCTTTCTTAAGTTGCTTTTGCCATAACCACAGGAACTGTAACTGATGCCCCATCTACCTCTAAAGCCCGCTCCTCACTCGTCTCCCCTCCAACTCCCAGGACGTTGCATAGAGAAGTACACTGGCCTCTTCCTTTTAGCTCTGGGTCCCACCTCCCAGATGATCAACAGTAATCATAAATGGTTTCTGTGGTCCTCACTATTTAGACCTCCTGCGAGACAGGCAGAGCCAGCATTTCTATTTTACAAATAAGAAAACAAAGCTCACGTGTGGTTAAATTGCTCATAAAACATGCCTACCGATAGAAAGTGATAGGAGCCTGGCTGGGTCCCAGCTCTTGTCTGTGTCCTGTGTGTTCTCTAGTACCCTGTGTTCCCCCTACAGAGCATTGCTGAGTGGACAGCTGTCTAAGATATGGATACAATACTTCTCAAAATACCTCCCAAAGCCAGGTAGCTCATCCCTGTAGCCTCAGTATTTGGGAGGCTGAGGCAGGAGGATTTTCATGAGCGTGGGGTAACATGTGCTACAAAGGGTCAGATCATCAAGAGCTACAGGCTCAAATCTTTTCTCAAAAAAAGAAGAAGAAGAAGAAGAAGAAGAAGAAGAAGAAGAAGAAGAAGAAGAAGAAGAAGAAGAAGAAGAAGAAGAAGAAGAAGAAAGAATCCTCCAGGTGTTAATTTCCTATAACTTCCCCCTTGTTATTTCTGCCAGTCTACTACTACAGAGTAATGCTTTTGGGTAAATGCAGCTTTCCCCCCAGGCATTCAGTTTAAGCTCTAAATATCCTAGGATATGGTTGGCACCTCTGAGGACCCCATAATAAATGTAACTAACTTAAACTCTGAAACCTAAAACACCTAGCTTATTCATATAAAGCCCTTTAATGTTGGTGTGAGTATGTACAGTTGCATTTAGTTGCATACACGTGTACATGTATGCATGCATGTACATTTGGAGGCCATAAGACAGACTCAGCTGTCCTTTCTCAAGTGCTATCTACTTCTATGTGTGTGGGGGGGTGGTGGCATAATCTCCCCCATAGGCATGGGAAATATCTGTCTTTCTCTCCCTGGCAATAGACTGTCACAACTAAGCAATTATGCCCAGGCCATTTCAACCTGTGTTCTGGTGGACCAAAGTTAGGACATTGTTCTTTCAAGTCAATCACTTTGCCAGCTTTAGATATTATACAGACTAGATCTTGGTCTATATAAATGGGAGTGTTAGATACATGGCAGAGTTACTGTAAAGAATTTTAAGAATATACATAAAATACTGGATACACACACACACACATATATATGTATATATATAATCAATAAGTCACACAAGTTTTAAAATATAAAGTTAAATGTGATATGGGAGGCTGAGAGTTCCTATTAAATTGTTCTGCCATTCAATAACTCTATAGGTAGAAGAATAGCTGCTCTGTTAATTAATTTTCATATTTATGAAACATTGTCATTATATTATCAACACTACCCTCACAAACAAACACAATAATGCACTATAAGTTGTTCCCAGAGCAAGTAATAATAATAAAAAAAAAAACCCAGCTAGATGATAGGTTCAGTTGTCACATCACTTCTGCCATAGGATGAGCCCCAGGCGTTCCCCTGTCCAGTATCTCTTGTTCCTTCTAAACAGCAGCATCATATGCTGATGGGATGTCTTCCCGATAAAATGGACCAAGATATCAGGAAAAGGAGAGCACTGAAGATGGAAAGAGAGGGGGTGGGGTAGCATTCAAGAGGTCACAGAAACCAAGTCTGTCGCTTCCACAATGAGGTACCCAGAGGATACCCTCCCAATTAGGAGGCCCACTCCTGGAAAGGTGGCCATTGCTCTCTGTCCTCCTTGAGACACTACACTAGCTCCCTTTGCCTCACCAAAAAGTACCCCTCCCTGCTCCTCAACACCCACATCCATCATGGACCAAGTCTCTTCCCACCATTTATTGACACTCATTTTCCCGTTCCCCATGTGTGCAAACGCAGTGTGGCCTTTCTGGCAAGTGGAAAGAGAAGAGGAATGTGCCGGGGCACCCTCATGCCAAGTGCTAGAATGCCCAGTACTGTGTATCACTGCACGTAATGACTTGAGAGAGAAAGAGACAGACAGACAGACAGACAGACAGACAGAAAGACAACAGATCATCTCAGGCAGAGGCAACAGAGAAGCAGCACCCATATACCACCCCCTCTCCCCGTTGCAACCTAAAAAAGGACAATCAGGTTGTCTTCATGTCCAGAGAGCAGAGGTCAGCTCCAGAACGAGGGAGGTCACTGTCGAAAATGGGCTTCAGGACCCAATTATGTCCCTCATGACATTGGTTTGCAGTGCAGAACCAATTTGAAAATGTGGCATGATCAGCAGTTTCGCCCCAGGAGAGTCCAGGACCAGAGGAAAGGGGTGTCATAAATCAAGCCTCAGTTGCCCTGAGTGGGAGCCCCGGGCTGGACTAGGCCAGGCGGCTGTGAGGCAGGATTGAGATGCATTGGCTGAGCTGTGACGGTGACCCCCAGACTGAAATAATTGGGGTTGGGGGAGGTGCATCATGGGTCAGACTAAAGGGTGGTGAGAGAATATAAGGGGTGGGGACTGGGAGGAAGAGCTTTCAAAAGGCCTGCCTAGACAATGACAGGCTCTGGTCAGAGTAATTATCTGCCATGTTCAGAAGTACTGCATTCACTTTTAAAGGACACACATACGCACAAGCCACACAAATACACAGGCACAAAAGGGAGAAAAACCCTCCTGAGAGAAAACAAAGTATGACTACTATACAGCAAAAACAGTAGATCCCAGAGGGAAAGGCGATTGAAACTTAGGAACTTCATTCCAAAGTAAACAGTGCCCTCTAGAGGCACGAGGCTCACATGCAGGTGAAGTCAAACAAAAGAAGTTTCGGCGGAAGTGACCCTCGAGCTTTAGATGGCCTGGAAGGAGGACGATCCCATGCATTTCCTCTTCAGACTGAGTATCCATCATCCTTTCCCCAAGGCAGGTTTACTCCAGTGACTGTGAGGATGCCTTTAGCTGAACACACTTGCCAATGGACTGCTGTGTCATGGGAAGTTTCATTTATAAAATTGAGTGTATGTGTGTGTCTGTGTGTGTGTATATATATATATATTTATATATGTATATATATATATGTATGTATGTATGTATGCAGAGAGAGAGAGACTTCAGGATACTTTGTAGCGTAAATATTTTTGAAGCCTATATTATGACATATTCTGTCAATTTCCTCAATAAATCTAAATTCAAAATTGATCTCACAAGTGCCAGGCCAAGTGATAAAAGGCTAATAGGAGACCATTAAAGGCAGAGTTCATTGAGTTCCCACCATGAATCTCTCCAGAAGCAGAGTCTACTCTGGTCTCCCTTTCCAGGCTTCTAGTTAGACGTTTACCACACATCTCAGCCACTTCCTTACCAATGCCTCCCTCTCTCCTCCCTTTTACACAGCTGTCCCTATTGGGGAAAAGAAATCCTAGCTTCAAATAACCAGATGCAACCTCAAATTGAAACCCACTGGCATCAGGCCACATGCACAGTGATCTGAGATTCCATTGTGTTGTCACATCATGGCTGACAGTGACCTTCTCATTTGGCTGGTGGAAGGAGCCATCAACGTAGTCATGGGAGATATCCAAGTTGGTGTCCAACAACAACAAAAAAAAAGTGTCTCTTCCTTCCCTTCTATAGAGAAATAGCAGAGACTCCAGCCACCAATCTCTTCCTCCTGGGTCCACACTGCATCCCAAATGCCACCAGACAGGTACCCAAGTCATTGTCACCCAGCCACCCATCCCTACTACCACCATCAGCATCTGGTGAAAACAAACTTCTCAGGCATTTAATGTCCCTTTCAGTCCTCGTTCTATTGCACCTTCTAGCTCACTGCCTTCTGGAACATTCTAAGACAGACCATCTGCCTTATGAAGGCTACCTCACCCATTTCTACTCCCCTCTGCAAAATTCAAAATGTCTACCATCTCTCTCTCTGCCAGACTCCAGACTCATCTTTGTTGAGGTCTCTCCAGCTATTCCCAACCTTTGATATCTTGACCAGTTTGGACTCTGGAGAATTGAATCAACTTATTCCTACAGTGTTGGGATTGAGCCCAGGGCACCCAGGAGCACACATGCTGAGAAAGTCCCTTCTACCGCTGCCCAGCCCCTTTTCATGCCTTATTAATTTAAAATTTAAAACTATATAAAGAATGATGCACATCTCTAAGTATGGACATGGAAAGATGACTGCTTCATTGGTGACTTGAGGGAATAAATATAATGTGTATTTTGAGCCACTTTTGTTTTAAAAAAATACACACACACACACATGTGTGTACACATCTATAAACACACAGTTACAATGGACAGGGATGGTCAGGAGTTTCTACTTTTTAAACATTCTATGATTTTGGGATTTTTTAAACATTTTTTCATTCTGTCTGTATATACTTTTTGATTTTAGAAAAACAACATTTTTCAAATAAATCAACAAACATTCACTTGCCAAGTGTTAATCTAATTGCTAGGGGGCCTCTAGGGTGGTCTTGGCTTTCTACAGAATTAATATCTGGGAGAAAAATTCAACAGAAGACTGAGACAGGAATATGCAAAGAGCTATGAACTTAGTCAAATCCAGGGGAACTCGTAGACATAGGATGTCAGCTTTGTTGGAGGCTAAGCAAAAGAAAAAAAAATTTTACTGGAGGACCAGGCAAATGAAAACCACACTAGTGTCTTACTGAGTGCATGCCCACTGAGTGGAAAAGAAAGCACTGGGCACTCTTGGTGGAGGGAAAAGACTCACGATAACAAAGGTGTTGGCCTATCTAGGGAGGAGCAAGCAATTCTGCATGTGTAAACAAGAACATGTAGGAAAAGGAGAGAAAGAAGATGTTAGAGCAGCGGTTCTCAACCTTCCCAATGCTGTGCCCCTTTAATACAATTTCATTGCTACTTCATAACTGTAATTTTGTTACCATTATGAATCCTAATGTAAATATCTGTTTTCCAATGGTCTTAGGTGACCCCCATGACCCTTCAAAGGGGTCATATCCCACAGGTTGAGAACCACTGCTCTGGAGTCTGGGCGTTGAGAGGATACAATTCGAGGGAAAGGCACAGAGCCTTAGCATGAAGATTGCTGGGACCAGAGATCAGTGCCTTCCTGGGTCATTTCTCTACCTTATTTTTGAGAGAAGATCTCTCGGTGAACCCAAAACCCATCATTTCTCTTAGACTGGCAGGCTAACTACTAGCTCCCAGGATCCAATTGTCTCTACCCACCAGGGCCGGCGGTACAGGCTGCTTTATACAACCGTGGATCACAGCTCCAGGAACTCAGGCTTGCACGCAACAACATCCCCCAGTTAGCTATCTCTCCAAGCCAGAAACGGACTCTTTACACAACAGCAAACAACAGACAGTGTGAAGTAGGTATTTATCTGTGATATCATCATTTATTTCCTGGTATCACTGTTGAATTATTTCATGATATGTATGACGATTTTAATGTATCTATTGTGTATGTCATAGTCTCCAAGTGAGCAACAGAGGAAGTTAGAAACTTGCACCCATTTAGAGCACTGGCAGAGACCTGAGCACATTTTTTATGAATGGAATCAAAAACTGTGTTGATCTGCGATATTAAGTGTTGTCCGCAGCCTGGGCACAGGAACACAGCATTTATTTCTTAAGCTGTTCTCTGAGTGATCAGTGGAGGAGGCATCTTGCCTTCTGCTTCTTACCAGCTCCAGTTCCCATAGGGATCCCCTCCACTCCCGGAAGACCTCACCTCACAGCAGCAGCTTTTGTGAACCTGCTGGAGAGATGGCGGCTTGGCCCAGGGAGCGTCCACATGGTGTCTGATGATAACACCTCGAGCAAGAAAAAAAGAAAAACGGTTTTCCACTGATGGCAGTGTGTACAAGCCGGCTGAGCTGCTTGGCACAACCCCCGCAGCTGTGTATTCATGATGCTATGTGTAAGCCAAAAAAAAAGGGGGGGGGTAGGGGTTTGAACGATATAATCAATACAGGCTGAAATTTGGTTGACCCACTCAAGTTCTTGCCTCTCACTGCCTAACTGCTCTGTGAGAAGCGGGGAGCTGGGCTGTAGACATAAGCCTCCCCCTCAAAAAAGTTTAAACCCCCACTGTGCAGAAAAACAGGAACAGATTCTGCCACATGCAGTGCCACTTGGCTGCGTTTCCCACACGTTCAGGATGATTTCTGTGGCAGACCTTCCCAGTGGGTGGAAGGGAACCAGACGCCCTACCCCCACTCTTGGGAACCTGTGATGATGGGGCAAGTAAGCTCCGGGGTGGAGAGTAGATCTACTTCACAGCCTTGGATTTATTTGAAAACTGGAAATCACGGTGCTGATGTAACCAGGGGAACGCATCCAGTGTCCCAGGGGCTGGCCTCTCATCCGTGAGTCTACACAACCAACTGTAAGCTGACCTGTATGCACTCTTTCCTATCTTTCATGGACCAGGTGGTTTTGGAAATTGACATTCTCACAAATGAAGGTCCAAGAAGAAAGCTAGGGTCTGATTGTGTTGTCTTTGTGTGCCATGGTTAAGGCACCATGAGATAAATAATCAAAATTAAACCTAAAGTTGGCAATAATAATAATAATGCCCATCTGGCAACATTTGGGTACTTTGCCTTAAAATTTGGAATGAAGCTGAGTTAAATTAAGATGGTTCAAAGGACTGGTCAGATGGCTCAATGAGTAAGAGGGCTTGCAATGCAAACCTGAAGACCTGAGTTTTGAATCCAAGTAAAAGGCAAGGTATGGTCATTGTCTAGGACCACAACATCTTATGGAGGATGGCTGGGATTTGGTGGCCAGCCAATCTAGCCAATAAACTAGAGAAAATACTCCACACCATTCTCTAGCCTCTGAATGTAATGTACATTCACAGGGGGTAGCACCCGCACACACAGGTCCATAAAGTTGGGGAACCTTCTCTTCAAACACGCTATTATACTGTTTCTTTACTTAGTCTGAAGCTCTCCGGAAAATTCAATAGTTCAAACTGGAAAGGAGTTTGGAGGTGACTTAAAGGAGCTTAGTAACCCCTCAAGAGATGGGGAGAGGGGTTTTGATACCCAGAGTGGGGCTCCCCATCTCTTGAGGGGTTACTAAGAAATTTAATTAAAATAAAAAAGTGTGGGACTTGGAGAAAGTTACCTTGCTGGCAAGTGGAAGCACGAAGACACATTTCTGAACCTGGCACTTCCCATAACAGTAACCGCACCTCCTCCATTTTGCCATTGTTTGACGCCTTTGTAAATCTGCTGCCTTTCATTGCCCCTTAACACAATTATCAAATGGTACAGTTTTATCATGGATGTTCTCGCTGGTTCCAAAATTTCCCTACAAACGAATATCCAAACTGTTCTTCTTATATTATATCAAAGTTTATTTTTAAAAAAAAATAGACCATTGATTACATATAGACACCTAGAGGCCAGATCACCCAGCACATTAGGAACCCAGGAAGTTAGCAATATTTAACAGAAAAGAAAAAAGGGGTCAGGGGCTTGGTGGGAAACATGGCTCCCCAAAGCCTCCAGTTCCACCAAGCTTCACTTAGGAGTAAATTGTAAAGCAAACAAATCCTCATCTTGTTCCAACTGAGGAGCTAAGCGAGCAAAATTTACATGGAGGAAAAGAGAAAAAGGGGTCAGCCAGCGGGAGCCCCTTTCTCTGCCCTGAATCCCAGTCAAGGTGTTTGGTTTTTCAGTCTCTGCACAAACTGGAGCCTGACGCCCAGCAGGAGTGTTTGGTGTGGTGTGGAACTCATCCCTCCAGGTCCTAGGAAGTTTGACGTGCCTGGGTGGGAAACGTTAAGCAGTGGGGCAAGTGGGCTATGGAGATTTGCCAGAGTCTTCTGAAGCCCTTGCTGAGTTCGCAGTCTTTAAGTAAGCAAGGGAAAGAAAGCAAATGTAAGCTCTGAACTTTTGGCTGATAAATGGGGTTCGTTTACTTAGCACGGTGGCCCGTGAAGATGAGAACTCTCTCCAAAATGATCCCTAACAGCAACAAAGTGAGAGGGGAAAAAAAATCACTCTATCCACTCACTCTTCCCAACTTGGTCTTGGATGACATCAGCAACCTTGAAAGGGAAAGAGTGACCTTCAAGGTGACTGTGTGTGCTCTCTGAGAGTGAGAAATTCAGATTAAAAATAACATCAACTCAACAACTAAGGCAATCATTCATGTTAGTTGCTCAGTGAAAATTCTTGAGTATCTGCTACATGTTGTGCAATCACTGGGGATGTACTGTTGAACAAACCTAGAAGCGTTTGTTACCTAGTGTGGGAGAGGGACCATAGAAAATAAATATAAAGAAATAAATGTATGGCATACAAGTCTGAGAAGGCTGGACCAACAAACCCCAAACTTTCAGCGCCTGACTCAACAAGAATATGCCAACTCCACTTCTCATGAGTCCAATCTCCTTCACCCACAGCTACACTCTCTAGCTGACCTTCAGATCATTACAGAGGATTAAGAGAGGGCTGGAGGAGGATGGTGTTAAGAATCAGGCCCTAAATGTATTGAGTAGCTTCTGTTTCATCCCACCAAGCAAACAGCAAGCACCTCTTAGCAGGGGGGTGGAGAGAGAGAGAGAGAGAGAGGAAGAGAGAGAGAGAGGGAGAGAGAGAGAGAGAGAGAGGAAGAGAGAGAGAGAGAGGGAGAGAGAGAGAGAGAGAGAGAGTCAGTGCATGCTGATTATGGAAATTAGAGCAACAGAAATGTTAAAACTTGGCTTCTCAAAGGGGAAAAAACTATGGCGTGATTATCTTCTAGCATCCTCCCTTTCCTAGCAATAGCGAGGGAGATACCTTGAGCAACCTTCTTTCTCGTCCACACATTCTCTGAGTGACAGGGCTACTGAGCACGCCCGCAATAAACATATGCCTTCTGCCAGGTTATTCTCATTGAGGCACTCTTTTCTTATGGGTTAGATTGGGGTGTCTTTCTGTACCCTAAGAATCTCCCTCCAGTTACCCACTGGATCTACAGGTTACTTGCAGGTTTTTGCATACAGCACACATTGGCCGCCCTATTCTCATTGCCGTTCGACAATGAGAATAGAGAGCAGAGAACTCAGTTTCCCCTCCTACACCTCAACAGACTCATCTCTGACATCTGTTCACACTCTTCCCCCAGCCTAAAATGGTCTTCTTTACTCTCTCCCTCTCTGTTCTCGAGTCCTACATTAAACTTCTGAACGCTCACGCCTACTTACTCATGGTTGATCAATTAATTTATAGGGATCCTTTTTCTAAAAAACAGTTTGATTTCTTCCTTTACCAGAAAGATGTAAACTCCTTGAAGAAACTGGAATAGATCAGGACTCCTGTCTCCAGTCCCACACTGCCCTCACTGGATTTTGTATGAGAAATCAGCTCTCCTGGGTCATCGAGGAACACCAAGTCTCCCTCTTCCATCATGTGACTCTGAAGAATCCATTATTGTCCCTTAAACCAAGAAGCCCCAGAGTATCCAAATGTCAAGAGTGGAACAAAACAGAAGCAATAATCTGGGGGTGGAGGTTGGTATGACAAATTGCCACAGCTGAGCTTTGAAATATGTCTGAACCTAATTCAGACCCTGGCTTTAGTTTGCTAGTTGGGTGTTCACGGGTAACTGTTACTTTTTCCCTTAGTTCTGGTTGTCCATTTGAAGAAGACAGTGGTGGCATTTGCTGTTCAGTGGTGTTGTGAAGGTTAGAGGACGTCTACATGAAGTTTCCAATACTTTCCTACATGGGGTTGCTCTGCACTTCCCTGCCTGCCCAGTCTCATGGTTGTGTAGCTCCTGCTTGCTTCTTCTTGTCTCTCTCTCTACTCCTGAGACAAATGAGAATTCTAAATATCCATTGAGTTCCCCCATGAAGACTCCTCTAGTGTAGTAATTAGCTTCTGCCCTATGAAGTCTTCCTCTTGGACAGTTTTCTCTTGTCACAAAGGTCACTGGTTTTTCAGTGACTATTTGGGGCTCAAAATAAGATCCCCATCCAATCCTGTTTGGCTCCATGTCAGATGACATGGTCCAAAGCTCAGTGAAGAGCAGCCATACTGCTAGAAAGTCCTGAGTTATTGATATACAACTAATACTCACGAGAACAATCAATGAGCCCACTAGCATTGTTGGATCACCAGGAGAAAAATAAATGTAACTAACAGAGTGGTGCCTCTCAAACATTAATTGATAGGTTCACAGATCACCTGTGCGACCTAGTAAAACTGCATTCTGGTCCACTTGTCATGGGGTGGGATGGATTTTCTAACAAGCTCCTAGGAGATACTTGAGCAGCCACTCTCTGAGAGGCAGGACAGAATACACAGTCCTTGACTTTTCCCCACCTCCTACCCTGGGATCTACTTATGTGCTAGTGGCCCTCAGGGACAATGTACTGATGATGCTGACTCTTTAGGAAGACTGAGAAATACAGAAATTTGAGCACCAAATAGCAGACACAGAAAATGTCACGTGTCTCACATTGATACTTTCCTGAGTGACGACCACGTCCTCCTCTTTGCAACTGTGAGTGCTTTAAAGGCCACTGTATCATCTCAATGATATCACGTGTTCGTTATCTTGAAAAGTGCTTGTTACGTAGCTAGTAGATTCTCAGCAAATATTTATCAAGCAGAAATGAATCCCTCCTTGGTACACACTAAAATGCCCCATGCACACAGCAGGCACTCAATAAAAGCTTGTTGAGTGAATTAATAAAGCTGGAAAGATGTAATGACTGTGGTGCTGGGTGAAGGAAAATATTATTTCTCATCAAAATCATCTGAGCAAGATCACCTCGTAGAACTCAATGGGCACTGAGGGAAACAGCATTGATGTTAGACAAAGTCCTTGGAAACCAGTAGGCCACAGCTGACAACCCAAATTGGTTTGGGTACCATCTGGTGCTATGATTGGAGCATTTTTCATGCTCACTAATAAAGAACTCAGCCTGGCTTTGGGGAGGACTGGGTCAAACCAGAGACTTCTGAGGTCTAAGCATGGAACCAGCTTTCAGTGGCTGTAAAGAGCTGGGGACTTGGGCTGCCATTTCACCTGCCCATGACTAGGCATGTGGCCTGTGAAGAAACAAAGGCGAACTCCAGGGACCAGCTCCAGAGCCCCAGCTTTGTGTGGAGCCCACCAGGGCATACCTGACTGTGAGGCTGGAGCCAGTGAAAAGCTCCTTTCTCTACATTTGGCTTATAAAAGAAGCCAGTGGCTTGAGTCCACCAGCTTCCTGCAATCTCCGACTGCAGAGCAGCTCTGGGACGCACAGACCGGCAGGGGAACAAACAAGGGGCAACGCTGCCAAAGCTAAGAACAAAAGATGGCTTGCATTTCTGGGGTTGCATGGGATGTAGCCTGGGAGCTTTGCTCTCATTCAAAGGAAAAAGAAAAACAGAAAAGAATATTTGGAGTCTGGGATACAGAGGACAGAACAGAATTATTATTCTTCATGAGGAAAAACAGAGGTGCAGGAGGGCAGCTCCTAAGCAGAAGCGTGTTTAAAAATAGAACAGCCCCAGAGTAAGAAGACTTCAAAGTGTGCATTGGGTTTTCTTCCAGCTCTACGTATCCTTAAAGATGTTCCACAGTACCTGCAGAGAAGGCCATGGGACCTTCTCTTGTCTCCTTGTGTTGTAAGTTCTCTCTTTGCTCTTTGCCTGGAATGACTAAGGCAGAGGAAATGCCTGAAGACGAAGAGATGAACGTGGAGAAGAGTTAAAGTCATCCTTAAAGATTAATGAGCACCTCAAGCTAACCTAAGGTCAATGAATAGCCTTTAAAAGCCCTGGCTGGAGAACCCAAAACTCCTAAATCTAAAGATCACACAAAATCTGGAACTTCTCGAGTATCAGGTGAGATCCTCAGGACAACAGGTTTCGGTGTTTGAGATTTTGGAAAACTCAACCAGTAAAGTCCATATAAAATAGGCCAAAAGTCTGGCCAGTGAGATGACTAAGCATGTAAAGGCACTTGCCACCCAGCCTGACAATCTGGGTTCTATTGCCCAGGACTCAAGTGACAGAAGGAGAGAACTGACTCCCTAAAGTTGTCCTCTGGTTGCCACATGGACACAAACCTCCATGACATGACCACACCTGCCCACAAAAAGCCAAAAATACAATTGTTTTTATTTAATCCCCAAATTTGAAAGACTGAAATCTATAGCATTTCTGGTCCCAGGTATGTCCAATGAGTGCTACTCCCTACTTGATCTATGAAAACTAATAGTAATTAGCAGGTTTTAGATCACTTACCAAGTACCAGGAGTCACTCGGTGCTTTGCCTATGTTAAGTAATTGCCATCCACTTATAGATGGGTTACCTAACAGCCACTGGCATTTTAAACATAAGGACACTGCAAAACTAGCAGGGAAGTGACTGCCACAAGTGCTTTCAAAAAATAAACCATAAAGCCATGGTTGGAAAGCCATCATTCTGACTCTACCGCCTGCCTTAAACAATGTGACACCTCTGAAGGAACACCAGTCCTTAGTCACTTGCCTCTGCTTTATGGATGGAAGCCAGTTCTCAGGTGCATTTCCTTATGGCCCCAGGGATGCCCGACCCAACAGCATTGACCTATCGTGCAATGTTCTGTGCTGTAGGACAGAAGATGTAAGCTCTAATCCCCTCTCTATGCTACTGTAACCTCACATTCTATCTCCCACTCAGTCACTCTGCCTTCTCTTCTACCTGGTTTTAACATATACTTTCTATACTTTATTTACTCTCCTGGTCATTTAATTTTACCTTCATAAATCTATCTGATTACTACATTTTACTGACACCCCAAGTTTCTCAAAAATAGAAAACATGTACAGATTTTATCTATATTTTTCTGTAGTGTAGCAGAGATTGCACATAAACAAATGAGCATACAACACTACCCCCTGTCTTTATTTTCCTTCTAGTGTCTTGACCTCGAGTAAAAAGTGACATCACTTAAACTTCAGGCACTGTAGAGATGCTGTGATGACCTATGCCACACATACTAGGGAAATATCAGATATCTGAGATGATCACTAAGACACGAGGACTCTCGGTTTTCCAAAGTGAGAAATATCATTCCTAGAGGGAGGGAAGAGAAAAAACAGGTGGGGAGTGCTCAAGGCACTGTGCTCAGACAAGTACCACTGCCCAGAAACTCACACCAACCTAGAAACATGGAAATGGGGAACATGTAAGTATTTTAGCTCAATTCCCCCACAGCATAGCAGAGATAGTGGATAAACAAATGAACAAACAAAACTAATCTCTCTATATTGTCTTTCTGACTTGTTTTCATTCTATTCAACCTCCAGACTCATGCATGACTCCTGTGTAAGGGTGTGGTTCATCTCATAGCATCTTCTCTCCTGTGTCTCACTAAAATGGAGAAGTATACTGAATTAAGCTCTCCTGGCCTCCTGGGTTGTCTCCCCTGTGTTTGGTTGCTAGCTCAAGTATCCTGCTTTAACTTTACAACTAGGAAGGTGATCTTATGTATGTCTCTCTGGCTTCAAAACCACCACTCACTTGCCCCATCCCCGCACTGGGCAAAGCAGCATCACCCAGAAGAGAAGATGCTGTTTCTTCAGTCAGTCTTCAGTGACTGAAGTTCATTGGTCCACTTGGAGATGTGGGAACTAAAGTTTGGTTTTTCTTGCTATCACAGTGGTGAAATAAGTTGTAGACAAGGAGTTGACACAGAGCCTGCTCGTGTAATTACGAGATTCTCTCTGTGGTTCTTCCAACCCTCCAATTGTCTTCTTTGCACAGGGTTTTCATTTCTTCAGAGTTCCCGTTTATGAGCCTTTACAATCCTCTAACTGCTTACAACTATTTTTTCTCAATTTCTTAGGCCCAGTCCCAGCTCCAACTTAAGTGAAAGGAGAATGGAAAAGTTATGATGGTGTCCAGCTTGGAAACTACAAGTGGAAAAGCTCTGCAAGCTGATGATAAGAGTCAACAAAGAACATCACAAACTACTTTCCCTGATGGAAATAAATGCAAAACTTTTAATAAAATATGTGCAAATTGAATTTAAAACCACATTAAGATCATACACTATAATCAAGTTGATTTCATCCCAGGGATGCAAGATTTGTTCAACATAGTTCAATAAATGGATAACACACAATAGGCTTAAGCACAGAAATCACATCATCATGCTTACCACTACTATAAATATCCTATTACTTATCTTGAGTAAGACCCTTCATTTCTCTTCTTCATCATCCCATCTTTGATCAGGTGGATTACTGATACTAACGTCTGAAAGTAACTGAGAATCCTTTAGTTCAATCTTCCATTTGTTGGTAAGGAAACTGCAAATTAGCAAGCTCTAGAGCCCCCCTCCCTCACCTCAGAGCCAGCAGAAGCCACACCTCCAATTATGTTCCAGGACTTCTCAACCTCACCAAGATGTTCCTTAAGACGTGATTTCTTCATTTTCTCTTTTTTTAACCCCAAGGCTAGTTTTCCCATCAGCACTGTTAATATACTATGGAAACAAGCCTGGTATGCCACGGTGTTGTGGCTTTGCTAAGCAGCAACCTCCTTTGAGCCACTTTCTCTTTTAAGAGTGGCAAGTCTACTTGGCTCTCCTCCAAGGGTAACCCAGTGGGGTACCCAACAGACAGTGCTCAGTCTATGCATTAAGCTTGCTAGCATGTAGAACAAAGAAGCACGGCCTTCTAACAAACACCAATGATTGTGTTAAATGATCTCCTGTGCAGGTCTTTGCAAACAGTTGAGGCAATGCCAGCCTTTGCCTCTTTTATATCCACTGGCTCCAGGAAAGGGAAGGAAATGAAGTGGCATTGATACATTCAAATCCCAAATTTGTTCTTGTTGTCAGACCATCAGATGGTTGCTCATCTGTGGATGTTAGCTTTGAGTCCTTAGATGTGTGTGTGTCCTGCCTGTTAGAGACTGTCCTCTGAGCCTAGTCAGATGCCCCCCTCTGTAGCTGCTTCTGGTTACAGCTTTTACTTTTTCTCCAGCCTTATCCTAGAAGCAGCTTACTTTGTTGTCTCAGGACTCCCCTGCTTAGGTGAAGAGCCCACCAAAGGTCGTCTGCCATCAGATTAACTCGGTTTCCTCAGAGACATGGCTGCATCTGCTCAATTCTTTTAGTCATGTAAGATAATCATTTGTGGGAGTGATGGTCCATGTTATTTACAGGCTCCACACATACATACAGAAGAGTCACACAGAGCACGTACAGCATAGGGCAGAACTCTTTGTACCGTCTTCAAAATTCTGACTATCAAAATGTGTGTATATTTTAGCTTCCCTTCAAACTCATAAGCTTCTTCATAGAGTGGATAAGAACTGAATTAATGAAACAACTCATGGAAATGAGTTTCCAGGTTTTAAGTGTCTCTAGTTTATATCAGTTTATGTTGAGACACTCTGACATAAACTGTAATTAAGCATAGGTCTCCATAAATAAAAGGTAGTTTGCAGCAATGATTTGTCAATATGACTGACACTTTTAGGAAGTGAAATTATATAAAGCCAGCATAATGACTAATTCTGTCTCCAAGATAGCCTATTCACCAAGAATTTATGGGTTAACAACCTCGTGTGAACTGAACAACCTCTGAGATTTTATGGAGTACCAAGTTAGACATCATCTTTTTTCTCAAGAAGCTCGCAAAGTAGTGTTGGGGAATGCTATAAAACAGAACAAGTATTACACAATACCAGACAGGATTAGTGATGTCTTCAGCTAACCCGAGGGATGCAGAAATACAGTGCGGAAACTTGGAAGTTAGTGATTAAGATTGGCTGAAGTAAGAAAAGGAGTCAGGTCGGTTCTGACTGTGGTGGTATGCTAGCTCCTAACAGTGATTCAGAGGAGATTAAATTGCATCTGTTGGAAATGGCTTCTGAAAGGCTTTGATCCGTGATGGGGAGCAGTGAAAGCAAGAACCCTGAGCGGGAACAGTTGCTGCAAGATGGAGAAGATGCTGAGATGTAGAGATTATCCAGGAAGCTGAGATGGAGGAGGTTTGGACCACATGCCAGTATTAGGACCAGAATGAAGACTCATTAAGACACACTTTAAATAGTAATCGGGATTGATCTAGGATTTGACCTAATAAGAAGATAAAAACAGAGTTGAAATCCATACTTTTTAAAAAAAAACGAAGTTGAAATCTATAGTTTTTAATTTAGAGGGCTGTGATAGAGATTGATAGTTGCACTTCAAAATTCAATATTGTTTCCTTCTGGTGAAACAGCGGGATAATGTTTCTCAGCTTTAGTAGCAATTGCACGTGGCCAAACTACCGGAGCCTAGAGCCCAGCTTCTCAACCTCTGTGTCATGACCTTAAATAGCTGGGAACATTTAACTGAAGCAAAGTTGTTGTTATTTTTAAAAATTGCCAATAGAAAAAGGTTTATGGATCCACAATAATCAAATATTAGTTGAAATTCAAGCCTATAATGAGCCCATAGCCTTTTTTTTTTTTTTTTTTTTTTTTTTTTTTTTTGGTTTTTCGAGACAAGGTTTCTCTGTATAGCCCTGGATGTCCTGGAACTCACTCTGTAGACCAGGCTGGCCTCAAACTCAGAAATCCGCCTGCCTCTGCCTCCTGAGTGCTGGGATTAAAGGCGTGCGCCACCACCGCCCGGGTGCCCATTAGCCTTTCTTAAAGTCGTCGTCATCATTATATCCCAAGGTTTCACTGAAGCCTTAGTTCTAAACATGCATTTTGCATTGGTGTGCTGTCACACAACAGAGACATATACTTCCTGGAATATTTTAGCTCAGATACAAGACAATTTTAAGGATAGCAGTGTTTTTACAATACACATAAACTTTTCTGCTTTCTGAGAAACTGGATGAATTAATTACACAAGACAAAGATTTTTTTTTAATATTCCTTACTGTCACTCCTCCACACAAAAAGAACAAATTATTATAGCTTCAGGTGGCATCATGTTAGAAGGTTTTAAAACATCTCTGTTTGGATTACTGATTTGAATTTCATAAAATTCATTAAAAGGATTTTGGTCAGGGATCAGGACTGAATTCCAACAATTTCTGAAATTACTTTAAATTTCTGCATTGTGTGCTTATGTATTTATGTGAAGCATTAATGATTATAAAATCAAAATGTGATCAACTCTGCAAGATGTCAAAGACACTATGCCCCACAATAGCAAGTTTTCAACTAAGGTTTAATGTTTTGTGTAAAAAGAGCTAAGCATACTCGTGTCATTAGTATGTATTAATTACTTTTTATTGCTGTGATGAAACATCATGACCAAGGCAACTTATTAAAGAAAGCATTTAATTGGGTTTATAGTTCATAGGGCTAGAGTTTATAATGCCAGAGAAAAGGTGTGGCTGTAGGGACAGCTGAGAGTCCACATCTTGATCCTCAAGTAGAAGGCAGACAAGGCACACTGTGAATGAGTCTTTTATAACCCTCAAACCCCAGCCCCAGTGACACACTGTATCCAACAAGGCCACACCTCCTTAACAAACACACACCTTCCCAAACAGTTCCACTAACTGCTCAAAAAGCATTTAAGTATATGAACATCTGAAAATTTTCTCCTCTCATTTATAAGTGGTAATAAATATATACCAAATAATTGTTTTAAGGTAAATATATTTATGACTTGTTTTCAGTAAATGTTTTATTTGTATGCCTAAGTCTATCTAAGGTCTATGAAATTTTCTTATAAGAAAAAGTCATATAAGCAGAAAGCCCTGATCTAGCCAGACGGTGCACAGAAACTAGGAATATTCTCCGTCGAGGACATAAAACCTCCTGCATGCACACTCCATTCTCTTTGCACCCTCTTCAAGTTCCCAAAGTAGCATCCATGAGGAGGACCACAGTGCAGCCCTCTCCCACTCTGTTATACTAAGAAAAGAAAAAAACACTAACCTCTACCGAGTGAATCATTACACATTGTCCACTTATTTTAGGAATCAGACTACCTTACCATGGACTTCGAAAACAGTGTCCCCACTAACAACAAAATCCAAACAACAAAATACGATACTGATATGGAAAGAGCCATATTTGGGGGCTACGTCCAATAGATCACTGATGTCACAGCAAACCAAAGCATGAGGAGAGAACTCAGTAAGAAATACAGATTGGGTTTTTGCAAATTAGTTTGCCAATTCTGTGGAACAAACAAATTCTCAGATCAATAGACTGTAAGAATGTAAGAGTTGAGGACTGGGCCTCATGGTAAGTACTGGAGAGAGGAAGGAGAACTACTGAAGACTTGAGAGGAGTAAGACAGGAAAGGAACAAAGTTCAAATACAAAACGTCATTTCTTAATTCTTAGAGCGTCTTCCATGGGTCCACACAGAGAAGGTTAAGGTGCCAGCACTCGTCCTGACCTAGGGACCCGCTGCAGTAAGGGACACTACTGCTGAGCCACTTAACCACTTCATAGTCCTTCAACGCCCACAGACGCACAAATGAGATTGCCCAGAAAACAGGGAACATCATCTTCTCTGTTTTTATGTTATTTAAAAATTGGTTTGTCCACATCTGTATCTTTCATTTTTCTTGGTCACCAGGATATCTTTCCCGAAACAGTGCAGTGTGATTAACCTGCCAGTCTTCACCATTGTCTGTGGAAGTTGCAACGTCTTGGCTGTGCTTAGTATCTAAGTATCTAGCTTCCTCTGGCATTATATGGGTAAAACTTCAAAGGTGGCCCCACATGCTGAAAGAATTATTTCCAGCTCAGCCCTTCTATAGCACTAGAGTGTGCGTTGCTCATAGTTTTAAAGAAGCAGCTCAGCTGTGGGTGTGGCTTAATTATGGGTTTAGGAAAACAACCCATTATTTTGTCCTTTATTGTTATTATTGGTTATTATGTTAAGGGAGTACTTACCTGAAGGGAAAAGTAAGGATATTTAAGAGAAACAAATCTTTCAATCCAATGTCAACAATACAGAATTCTGTTTAAAAGATAATTTTGGGAGAAGATAAAGAATATGATCGTTTTATGTGTGAATAACAATATGAGATTCTGTTCATAGTTCAGAAAAATCTCAATCAAAGGTACCAAGAGTCTACGGGGGGGGGGAGAGCAGGAATTATAGGGCCCCTATGGCAGCGGGGACCTGGTTTTGCAGATCAGCACAGTGCTTTGAGCCTGTTCATCCTCCAGCCCTTGTCCCAGTAGAACTTGCTCCAGGAGCTTAGGTGGTTTTTAGTTATTTTTTTAAATTGTTGTCACGAAGTGTCTAACAAAAGCCATCTGAGGAAGGAATGGTTAGATTTGCTTTGCACTTTGGTGGTCTACATAGCAAAGAAAACAAAGTGATGGGAACTTGAACCTGGTAGCCACCAGCAGTCAGCAAGCAGGAAGGGAGCTGCTGGGACTCAGCAAGCTTTCTCTACTTCCTTTACTTCCGTTAGTTTGAGACCCCAGGCCACCGAATGGCAGTGCCCATCTTAGGCTTGGGGCTTCCCACCTCAGAACTCTCTGAGAACATTCTCAAAGCCATACTCACAGATTTGTTTTCTAGGTGACCCTAAATTCTGTTAAGTTGATAACCAAAATTAACCATCAGCCCCCCCACCCCCGGGGGGTGCAATTTAGCAGAAAAGATTGCTTGCTCTGAAAGCATGAGGGCCTGTGTTTGAATCCCCAGGATGCACATAAAAGCCAGGCACAGATGCAGGTACCCATAACCTCAGCAGTAAGAGGAAGAGGGTACTCCTGAGAACCTGGTGGACAATCAGCCTATCTGAAACAGCAAGCTTCCAATTCAGCCAGAAACCCTTTATCAAGGAAATAACAAGGTCAGCAGCAGAGGCAAACTCTCCACCACTTTCTCTGGCCTACCATTCACATACCTATATAACACACACACACACACACACACACACACACACACACACACACACACACGCACACACACACACACATGCACGCATGTACGCATGCACAAGCACATACATATGCATGGGAACACAAACAGAAAGAGAGACAGACAGGTGTGCACATGCATACACACACATACATGCAGACACATGCACATAAACAAAAATGGAATAAACCACCACAGATTGACACATATAATTTGCAAAACAAAACAAAACAAAACAATGGCTGTGTAAAGCTACTTACACCTGCTACCAATGTATGGGACCACCACAATCAATCCAATCAAAAGAAGTATGTGAATTAAGAGAGAGAAAATAAATAAATGATTGACAGATGCTTACCAAACTAGAGAATTGCTGAATTGATCCACAGCCCCTTGGCAACTATTGTATTGTATCAGAACACAGGAGCACAACATATCGAAAAACTGCACCTATTCTCTTTATCATAAAAATTGCTGTCTTTCCCTCCTCCCCTGTTTTGTATTGTGTAACTTTCCCTAAACTTTTAGTTAGACTAAATATCAATGGTGGAAATAACTCAATGATCTTTTTTAATTTCCTAAGCTCTTTCAACCTCTATAGACCCCGCTTTAATGCAAATGAAACTTGAGTAGATTGTACATTATCTACTGAAAAATAGTTTCAATTAGAAATTTAATTACACTGTCTTGAGGAAATGGGAACGACAGTTTCTTTGAATTTTATACATTATGGAAACCTCCAAAGTGCTATAAATCTGCTAATTGATTTCTGTACCTGTTATGTTTGATTAGGTGTATTTTATTGTCTTCTTGGTTTTAATTAACCCTGGGCTTGTCAAAATGCTTCCAACGACAAAGAATATATGATGAAGTGTGATAAACTCTATTAACACAGGCTGACTTTTGTCAGTAATTGCTCTCATGCACAAGAGTTATTAGAAATTAGCCCATAGGGGAGAAGAAAAGAAGCCATACTTTTGGTAACAATTTTTATGGCCACCATAAATCAGCGGATCGGCCCCTATGTACAGACGATAAGCAACTGTGAGTGACCATAGGGCCCTATAGAAGATCAATCACTCACTGGTGTCATATAAATATCAGTAGTGACAATATAGAAAGAATTACGAAGTCTGGATGATAAGAGCAAAAATTATAACAACATCCCTGGCTGTCCACATTAGACCCAGAGCATGAGCATAAGAGGGGAAGCCAAATTGTTACCATTGAGGCTGACCCGAGGGGTCCTGGATGGTGCTTATGCAATCCATTCAAGACTAAGAACTCCAACGAATCCATCAGCTTCTCAGATGATGAGGATAGTTTTTCATACTAAAATCATTCTCATCATAACATCCTACCAAGGTGCCCATATAGATCTTTCTGTTGAAAAAGCCAAAGCAAACATTTGTATTCTTCTATCTACTGGTCTAGATAGAGAAGAGCAAAAAGACTGGGTCGTCTGTTGTTGCAGTTAGCTTGTGTTCTTCCTGTAGCCCACTCACTAGCAGCATACCATGAGCTTTTCATCTTGGAACTCCCAGCAGAAGCATGCCTCCAGAAAAAAAAATAATAATAACCATGGAAAATTCCTCTTCTGCAACGGTATCACTGCCAGAACCCCGAACCTCTTCATGTGGAACATAATTTATTACAATCAGGTGACTGCCTTATCAGGTTAGAGAAATACCTGTGATATCTGGGCATAAAAAGAAATCTTGATCACCTTCCCCAAACCCCTTCTCACTTCCTTTCTCACCCAGACATGAAAGGAACACAACAGCAGGTGATATATTTTCAAGTGCCAACGGGGAAGAGGCACTTCTCTTTCTGCTTTCTCTTCTATTCTCTGCTTTTAGATTGCTCTGAGATGGGAGAGGGTGTGCTTATTTCTGTTGATCTGCATCAGCTGGGTATGTTTTGTTTTGTTTTGTTTTGTTTTAGTAGAGGTTAGCTAATCTTAATTTGATTTTTTTCAAGTAAACAACTTTTGGGTTGACTGATTCTACATACTGATCATGACATACACAGAAGTCCATCTCCATCACTGACATACACGGAAGCCCATCTCCATTACTGACACACATGGGTGGTCCTCTTTATAACTGACATAGAAAGTTACCTCCATCTTCTTCTCCTGTTTGTTTCTCTTACTTTTTCTTATCTTATTGTTCTAAGTAAGTCTTCAAGCGCTATAATGTACAGAAGTGGAAAGAGTTGCTACCCATGTTTTAGTCCTCATCTTAGGAAAAATGTTTTGAATCTTTCTGCATTTAATGATGTTGGCTATCTGAAAAATGAAAATAATAGCACATAGAATCAATCAAAAGTTGTTTCTTTGAAAAACAAAACAAAAAACAAAAGATTAGCAAGGTTAAAAAAATACCCAGCTGATGGACATCAACAGAAATAAACATTAAAAAATTGAGGAAAATATGCAAGACCAAGGAAAAATGTAAAGTAAGATAATATATCTTTGTCATTTTGATATTTTCACTTCTTTCAACATTTATTGTTAGGTAAGGTCCTAGATGGAAATCTGCCTTTTGTCCTCTCAAAATAGGTAAGCAGATCCCAGCATCCACATTACCTCTTCCATATCAGAGTTTTTAAGTGTGGGGGGAGGGGGGAGCGGGGGGGAGGGGGAGAGGGAGAGCTGCCCAACCTGATGCTGGGAATTAAATTCCTGAAGTTAGGAAAGAGTGGCCAGCCCTTGCCCTGTGAAATACTGAACCATCTCGAGCCATTTCTTACCATTTTGAGATACCGGGCTTATCATACAATAAATTTGAATAGTTTATGAAGTTGTTTATGCTCTGTTTGTTTACTTATAAGCTGATATAAATATTCATTTTTAAGAGAAAATAGTTTCTAGAAGATTCTAATCTACTGACTGGTGAATCCTATTATGAAACACGGAGGATAAACTATAAAATATCATTCAACACACTTCAAGTTTTTGAAGCCAGATGGTCTTTTCCACCAAAGAAATCCTGTGGCAATGCCTGTAAGAAAGATCCCTTCGCTGCTAGCATACCCACTGCCTGCCTTGTTTCTGTAACTGTTATCAAATATAAGGAGCGCTTGATCTTACAGAAAGCTTCACTCCACCATGTTCACTGACCTAGATTGGAGCCCAGCAAGTTGTTGTTCAGCTGAAAAAAAAAAAAAAAAAAAACAGAGGGTGGCTCTAGAGGGTTTAAAATACCGGCGCCAGGTGCTCCATCCCAGTAAAGGCCCCGCTCAGCGTTTCCAGGCTCTTCCAGCCCCTCCCTAGGCTGAAGCTAGCAGTTCTGTCAGTCTGTCCCCAAGGTAACTACAAGTCCCACCAGGAAAGGAAAGAGTCTTGCTAATTTAATTTCGATTTGCTTTAGAGTGCACATACGCACGTTTTTGTGAGCTCCTGTGAGAACGAGGCTGCTAACCTAGTCACTATTTCACTTTGCAAATATATTTGGACATCATCTTTCCTGTTTCCAAGGAGATAGAGGTACACCCCACGTCGATAAAACGCATGTATACAAGAAAGGCTCCCATTTGTAAGTACAATTAGAACTATTTCTGTTTTGACCAAGGAATTTGAGTCTCTTCCACAAAAGGACAGGTGCAATTTGACCATCTGAAAATGTTAAAAGTTTAAAACGGAACCAAGTTAGAGAGGATTTATTTTGTTAGAACTGAAAATCAAAGGCAGGGCTTTGAGCACACTAGGCAAGAGCTCCGCTACCAAGCCCCGCCTCCTCCTGTCCTAGAGCAATCTAAAGGTAAATAATACGACACCTCTTCTTCACGGTTGGCACTTGAAAATGTACCACCAGTTCACCCTGCTGTTCGGATCCTTCCATGCCTGCTCCACACACATTTGAGAGAGATCTTGAAGGAGGGTCTTTGCATTAACCGGCAAAAAAAAAATTTTATTCGGATGAAGGAAGGAATCACCAGTGTGCTTTGTTGGCCAAATTCCAGGTATGTAGGACTGGACAGGGCTGTGCTCTTCTGACTTGGGTGGTCAGGGATCTTAGGCACTGAGAGGTGATAAGAACTCAGGGCTTGTTTTAAATCCTTGTTATACACAGTGGTCCTGGCACCAGTTCTTCAGGTTCTCAGCTGGTTCTGAGGAAAACAATTTGACAAAGTAAAATAATTGAACACATTTAGCCTGGTTCTTTTTAGTATCTAATTAGGGAGGGGGGTTGCCTCGCCATTACACATTACAGTCAGAGACCTCATCCACCAAGATATTGGTGTAAACATGACAGTAAAGAATTCAGATTGGACGTGTTTTGAGGGCTGACCACTTGATATTGGATAAGTAATTGGAGTGTTCCTCCCCGGGGAAGACTGTTTCTCTGGCTCCAGACATTCCTTAGTTGCTTATAGTGTTTTGTCTAAGGTTGAGGTCTCAGGAAATGTCCCCTGTCCACATTAGCATGTCTATTGGTGTCGCCATTGTTCACTCACACACACACACACACACACACACACGCACGCACTCTCAGGCAACAACAATTAAAGAAAGAGAAGTCATGAATTTGAAAGAGAGAAGGACACCTGGAGGGTTTGGATGGAGAAAAGAGAAGGAAGAGATGATATAAGTATTATGCATCTTAGGTGAAAACCAAGGAAAGTTTGCAGTCTCATGGGACATTTAAATGAACTTCTATCAAGGTAATCTCTCTGAGTGCAGATATATCAAACCAAAATAAAATCACATAATTAAAATGAATTAAAAAAAACCTTGAAACATAGCAATCCAAACATAAGAACCGGACTCTGCAGCCTGAGTACGTCTATGTGTGGCCATGAGCAACATATTTATCCTTCAGGCCTCCAACAATATAGAACTTACCTGGAAAAACTTCTGTGACAATTTACAGGAGATACTTTAATGAGATGTTTGTGGTTGTCATTAAGGAAATAGAAGTGATTGGTAGCATGCATTCTTAATATATAGAACACACTAATGCATTTCTAAATAAAAAGAAAGAACAATGACCATTCTGAATAAAGAAACCATTGGCTCAAGAATGCAAAAAGTACCTGCCCAACTTCACTTACATGAATAAGAAATAGAATGAAATGCATTTCTTGATCACCAACTTTATGATTTATTCATAATTAATAATTAATTAACTGTGGAAAGACAGTAGGGAAATGAGCCATCTTAGACCACAGGTAGTCTTCCTGGAAAAAGAAAATGTCAACATTTATCAAAGGCCTTCAAAATGTTGACATAGACTTTGGCCCAGTAATTATACTTCAAGTTCTAGGGAGCTCACGAAGCTGTAGTTCTCTGTTTAGAAAAATCATTATAAATAATGCAGATATTGAAAAATGGGTAGTTTTATGCTATATCAATAGTTTAACTTACCATAAAGTTATAAACAATGCTCATCAATAATTCTTTAAACACTTTGGCTATGATCAAACCATTAAGGAAGAAACGGGAAACAAACTTACATGATTGACAGAATCTTTACTACGTGAAAGTACACATGTACCAGTCAGCTAGTTTTGTATAGCAAAGAATTGCTCAAAACTTACTAGCATACTACAACGATTTATTAATCTCATAATTCTATAGGCAACAATGGCCTGGGCTCAACTGGGCAGGGTTTCTTATAAACTTGCATCGGGTCAGGTTTGTAAAGGGACCCTGGTTAGCTGGCATGTAATTTGATTGTTATAAATTAGCCAGTTTCCACGTGACCTTTTATTCTTCATCAGGCAAGCCTGGGGGTTGTTTCTTTTTATGATATATCGGAAGAGAGAGAAAGATGGGCAGCTACAAGGCTCCATCCCATCACTTACTCTCTTCTGCTTTCCAAATTGATTCATGAGACCAGCTCATATTAAATGAAAGGAAAATTAAAAACTTATCTCTGGGTGGGAGAGCACCCACAATAATACCATATGTGGTGAGGAAAATTAGAATAACGTTTATGATCAACTGCCCATGATGCACATAAAAAAAGTCAGGGAAGTCCCAAAACATTCATATGGTATTAGTAGGATTATATTATATTTTTTCCATTTTTCTTAACCTCCCCTACAACAAGGAAGCTTTCCTTTTATTATCAGGTTTAAACATAAATATTTTACAATCCGTACGCTTAGTGATACAGACACAGCAAAGTAGTTTGGGGCCCCAGAGAAAGGGACTTTGGTCCAGCCTGGGTGGGAAGAAAGGAGACTAGCTGGGTGCTGAAGGGGCATGCGAAGAGCTGGACTAGGGGCTGTAAGAACATTCTAGAAGAACAAGGGTGTGGGAGACAGTGTGCTTTTTGGTAAAGTCAGAGGACTGTAGTAATAACAAAGTGTCCAACCAAGAGGGAGGAGGCAGGGTGAGACTGCAGAATAGGTTGAACAGAGAAACCATGGGCAATTTTAGGAAGAATTCCAAAGGGAGTGGCATCTCAGATGGAACCTTGGTTTTACTGATGGAAAGTGAGCTACAAAACTTTGAACCCAAGGCTGGGAAAGCTGCCCAGTCTGCAAAGCACTTGTACCGGTCATCCCCAACCTTGGGAAGTAGGCCACTGGGATCACTGGCCAGCTGGACTAGCAAAATCCAAAAGCTCCGAGTCCCATGGAGAGACCTTGTCTCAGATGGCTTCTGAAGAATAGTACTTAATGGTGGCCTCTGGCTTCCATGTGTACCACACACACGTGTACCCCTCACATGCTTATATGAACACACACATGAACAAGCACCAGCACACACACACATGTACATGCATGCCCTCGCACCTGAACACACACACACACACAAATGCATGTACACACGTGCAAACCCAGTCCCTTCCTCAGAGCTGGGTAATTTTGCAGGGACTCTCTTTCATACATTCTAGCAGCACTGTTAGAGTCATATGGACAATAGTGTAGAGGGGAGCTGGCTTTTAGCTGAGGGGGAAACTCCCAGAAAATTAAAGCACAATAGTGAAAGGTTGGCTGGTGGTCTGGTTTCTCTGCCACGCCAGTGCTCCCCTCTCTGTTTGGAAACCTAGAGAATCCAGGCAAGTGTTGTGCTGTGGAAGACTTTCAGAGCGCGATTGATCAGTTCCTGATGATTAAATTGGGGGCTATAAAGTGGCAATATAGCTGTCACAGTTGCACTGACTCTGGCCAGGGTTATGTGTTTTCCAATGAGGTGCTTAATTAAAATGAATGCCTAGATATGTAAATTCCTAGAATCAATCAATCCACTGATTGTTTATGACTTATCAAAGGTCCCTTTTGTCCCAAGACTATTCTGGTATAGGATGTAGTTTGTGGCCCCTAACTCAAGGAAGGTATCCTATTTTGAATTGAGTTCACAGCCTAATAGGGTCCAACCTGTGTCAAAGAGACAAAAGTCACAGCCATCTGCCACATGATGGAGACATAATGAGGAAAGATCATGGTGAGAATCCAGTCACTAGCTTAGGGGTGAGGCTGCCTTCTAGCCCACCAGTTTCTCATTGTTTCTCCTTCCTTAAGAAAGTTCTGCCATGAGCTGGTGAGATGGCTCAGAGGTTAAGACACTGCTCTTTCAGAGGTCATGAGTTCAAATCCCAGCAACCACTTAGTGGCTCACAATCATCTGTAATGAGAAAACAAATAAAGAACCTATGAGCTGGAACAGCTGGGACAAGTAGAGTCAGAGCAAAAGGGTGGAAGGGAAGGGTGGGGGTGGAAGAAGGCTCTGCCAATTAATGCAAAGGCTCTAACACTTAATGTTTATGTTGAGTGGGAAAACCCCAACTCTCAGGAAGAGCTGTGTGAGCCTACACTTATTTCCTTCTCCAGCTGTCTGTGGTTTATATAATTACGAGAGGAGAAAAGCTGAAGGAGTAGGAAGACGTGATGTCTCCAGCTCCATTGGATGTCTGCATTTCACCTGGTAAGCAACAGCTAAAGTCTTTTCAAGGATTGTAGGGTCTCTTTTTTTCTTTCTTCCTTTCATTCTCTCGTTTTTATCTTTATTTTGTTGTTTGAGACAAAACCGCATGTAGCTGGCCTCAAAGTTAGTGTGTAGCCAAGGCTGGCCTTGAACTCCTGATCTTCCTGCCTCCACTTTGCAGGAGCAGGGATTCCAGATGTGTGCCACATGGCCAGCTTATGAAGCCCATCTTTAGAAACAGCATGGGATGCTTAAGAGGCAAAGGAGAAGGTGAAGACATGTGCCTGCAGCAGCCAGAGTTATGTCAGAACAAAGACCGAATTCAAGCTCTCCCGGGTGAGCCCCAGCTGGGGTCTCTTTCTTCACTATCCCAGCATGCTTAGGGTTGGGAAGTCACTAGATGAATGTCATTATCTTCTCAGTGGTTGTACAGAGTTGTATGTAGCATAAGCAGAGAGGAATAAGAAAATTTAATTTGCTAATTAACACACTTGGGCTGTCTGCAGCTACCCAGTCCAAGTGCAACAGGGCTTCTTTAAAGAATTAGAAAGTATAAGAAAATGACTTATGGAAATGAAAGTTTATTTCCAAAGTTTATTTCGATATATCAATTGGAGTCGCCATAGACATAGAATTTGGTAACTCACCTTCAATGCCTTCTCATTAAGAAGCTAGAGGGAAAAGCTTGGAGAGGCCAAGAGAGCAAAGTCTCTTCTGTAGAGGCAGCCAGATGTTTCCTCTTCTGCCGAGTCCTGTCTAATCTTAGCCACCTGCTCACTCGTTACGAGGCACAGGGACTCTTGCTTTCCCATTGCCTGCATAGAATGCTGATTCTGTACAACAGAGTCACTGTTACTCAGTTAAAATCGTCTTAGATCCATAAAAACCAGTTCATTGTATGTGAGCTTTCCTCCCTGAGTGTGTTCCAAGAGTGCCCCTCAGGACGTCTCTTCCTTCCAGTGCATTCTGCCAAATGCGTGCTAATTACCTCTCTCCCTAGGAAGAGCCTCTCTGTTTGTCTGTTTGGTGCCACAACTCAGACTTGCTGGATTGTGTCCATGCTCAGGCGACAGCGGGGCATTTAGCCATTCTCTCAAGAAGATGTGCTTATTGCAATTGGACTGGAAAATAAATTCCTCACACAGCATTGAAACACTCCTCAGTTTATTTTTTTCTTTCTTCCATGAATCATTCCCAAGCTCCTATTATGCGCCAGGCACCAGATTTGGCTCTGGGATTATAAGGCTCAACCAAAGACTTGGCTCCTGTGGAAGCTACTTACTCATTCAGCAAATCCAATAGTGGAGGACAATAGGAGGTGTGGTAAGTGGTATGTGATGACGTCACAGCCAGTCAGCATAGATGAGCATAGAGATGGCTTCTGGAGAAATCATACTTAAACTACAGAGTAGTGAGCAAGAAAGAAAACTGAGTGGAGTGTGTGTATGTATGTATGTATGTGTGTGTGTGTATATGTATGTATATATATACATGTATGTATGTATATATATATATATATACATATATATATATTTGTGTATGTGATGACATGTTTATGTGTGTGTATGTGTTTGTGTTGTATAAATGTATGCATATATTTGTGTGTGCATATGTATTGAGATATGTATATATATCATAAGATATATATGTGTACGTATATATCATAAGGAAAATAATAAAACTCAAAACTCAGATACATGGATATTTAAGGAGATTGTGGAGACCTAAGTGCATTCGACTTTTTGTCCCGTGACAGATAGTTGGGAGAAATAATTTAAAAGGGAGAAAGATCTATTCTGGCTCCAGTTTCAGTCCACCATGATCAGTGGCTGGGTAGCTTTTTCTATGGGAAAGCAGCAGGCATACATTCTGCAGGATACTGGTTTGAAGGCTGACCCCTGCTGTGACAGTACTCATCAAGATGCATTGCCCAGCAGAAACTAGCACCTTCCACTGACTACTTCTACTAAGCTCAGAGCATCTTTCTTCCCAGGGAGTGCATTCAGAGGAGGAGGTATCTGTCTTCAGCACCTGGTTCATTTGATATGAGATCTAAACTGAGTAATGGAAATCACTTTAATTCCTCCCAAGTCCTAGGCCTATTCTGTAAGCCATCCTGTGCTGAAGTTCAAGAACCCACATAACGGGTGGCTAACACTTCTTGTTTTAAGACGTTAAGCAACAAGTTAACCGCACATTTTATCTACTACAAAAAATGATTCTGAAGATTTTCCAGTTTCTTTCTAAATCAGGCTTGAGGGTGAGTTCCACCAGCTCTAAGGTTCACACACTGTGTCAGTGCTGAAGCCACACACACACTGGGGACAGGATTGTCCCCTAGCCCAGACCTTTTGAAACCTGGCTAGATCCCTCCCATCACTGGACAAATCCTTGTTACCAAGGAATGCCAGGGAACTTCAAAAATCTGGAGCAAGCAAATGTGGTTTAGTACATTTAAAAAAACAAATTCAAATTCATGACCATAAAAATGAGCCTCCCCTCTGTCACAGCCTGCAGTTCTACCTGACACTCAACTGATGGATCAGCAGACCTGTGCTTTGTAGCAGGAGATGTTCAAATTCCTCTTTGATCTGGTCTTCCCCTATTTAATAGACAATTATAGGCTCTTTAAATTCCAAAGGTTTAGAGATAGCAAATAATCACCAGTAGCAATTTTAGGATAAAGCCAATCTAAATGAGTTCAGTTAAATTATACAACATCAAATAGTGGCTTTTTTTTTTTAAATTTTAAATAAGGACAGCTAACCAAAACCCCAAACAATCGTTAAGCTGCCTCAAATTCCTCCTGACAGCCTCCTGTTAAACTTGTGACCTGTTTGTGAAAATCTGCACAACCATCTACCAAAGGGGATGCTCACATGATGGCAAACTTCTGTTCTAAGGGCACTAAATAAATTATTTCTTTAAGATCATATGGCAGATCTATAATTAATTAAACTCACCATGATATTATCACAAAATAATTTAGCTTTTTCTACAAAAGGTAAATGTAATTTGCCGATCTGGTATTTAGAAGAATGCTTTCCCCAAAATCAATTTCTTTAGCTTCCAGAGAATAGAAACTAGAGGCAATCTCATTTTAATTATATCTCTTTATTGCTAACAAAGGAATGATTTATGCAATTAAATTAACTGGCTAGAAAATTATTCTCAGCTGGGCTGTCCTAATTCTTTGCTTTCTGAATTGCAGGCTCTTACACTTTGCTGTGTAGATTAATTTTTCCGATATGCAAACAATGCCTCTTGTGTTCATCTTTTCCATTTTTCTATTCAAAAATCTCCTTTTCTTTTTTGCCAACGACATGAGTAATATTTGTTGAACTGCTGGGCTTTTTGACTAGCTGGTGTTTTTTTTTCCTCCCCTCTTAATGTTAAAAAGATGGAAAAGATCTTTTCTTTTCCAATCTCATTATTCCAGAACAGAGCAAGATTTGAGGGTTTCTTATCTATGGTGCTGGGACAGCAGCAGGAACATGGAAAAATTGCAAAAATGTCCGAGTGCAAAACTAGAAAGCCATTTCAGCAGCCCCAGGAGTTATAAATTAGCCAACGCTTGCAGGGTCGTCTTCTTAGTTCCCCCTCCTCCTTTGCCTACACCACAGCCTCTTCCCACACCTCTAGTCCCTCTCTGTCTGCCCCAGTTATTTCCTACAAAGTACAACCAGGAAAAGAACATACTGTATTATCTGAAGCCTGACATCAAAACTTACAGAGTGATGTCATTAAGTGAGAAAGGTGGGGGAGAGGTCATAAAGAAATTCAGAGACAGTTCAGGAGCTTGAAGATCCAGGGGGCTGTTTTGGATAAAGTCTTATTCAATTAGCTCTACTTCTTCATTTGTGAATTAAAGACAGAAGGATAGCAGTTGAGGGACTGGTGACAGTATGTGTAACCTGAATTAATTCATTTTTCTTTAAATTGCCTTGTATATTTTATGATTTGTTCTTTTTAGATAGAATTAGGCAACTGTCTACAAAATGAATGGCAAATGTCAAGACAGTGGCTCGGTAGATTTTTTTCTAATAATATACTTGTTCACATGTTGTGTGTTTTAGTTAGGGTTTCTATTGCTATGAAGAGACACCATGACCGTGGCAACCCTTATAACGAAACACCTTTCATTGGAGCTGCCTTAGAGCTTGGAGGATTAGCCCATTATCATGGTGGGAAGCACAGTGGCATGCAGGTAGACATGGTGCTAGAGAGGTAGCTGAGAGTCCTACATCTGGGTCAGCAGGCAACAGGATAGGAACTGTGAGCCACTAGGCTAGGTTTAAACTTCAGAGATCTCCAAGTCCTCCCACCTAGTGATCCACATCCTCTAACCAGGCCACACCTCCTAAAAGTGCCACTCCCTAGGTACTTCTGGGGTCCCTTTTTATGTAAACCACCACAGTGTGCTTCCCACTGGGATTTATCACCTACCATTGCTCATAGACTCCCTGTGTAAAAGGCAGAGCAGTAAATACTTCCCTACTTAGGACAGATAGTCATGTCACAGTTATTTAACCATGCCAGTGTAGCACATTCATGTCCACAGATGAAAACATAAGCCAATGAGTGTGCCAGTGTTGAAATAAAACTTTATTTGTAAAGCAGGTACCGGGCTGTTCAGCCATGGTCTGCAGTTGATCAACTTCTGAGTTCGCCTCTACCAGATATGATGTTGCCTGAAGAGGAGAGACTCAGAAAGGGAAGGGAAAAGTAAAAAGCAGATTTTAAGGGCCCAGGAAGTACAATTCGAGGCATGAGACCCTGATGACAAATAGTTTGTCTAGTGGAGCTCGCAACTGTATAATGTTTTTATCAATACATGCCTGTGTGTGTGCATGTACATATAAGTATGTGTGTGCTTTGGTATGCATGTGTATGTTTGTGCGTGTGCAGGCACATGTATGTCATGGGGTGAGTGTGTATGATAGCATCTAAGAGTTGGTTCTTTCTTCTACCATGTGGATCCTAGGGACTGAAATCCAGTTGTTAAGCTTTACTGCAAGCACCTTCAACTACTGAGCCATCTTGTTGGTCCCATGTATTCCTTCATACGTTAAATAATAGGATGTGAATAAGTCACTATATTTGGCATAGAAATTAGTAAAGGAAATTTACATTTGTGAAGGAAAATAGAAAAATCTTTTCATTCAATCATTATGTTAACCAAATGTAGAAAAGCAAGCTAAAGAGTCTTGTTTACATTCTAAAGGTTTATTTCCAGTAGAAATATTTAAGTAACCAACCTCAGGTTAAATATATTACACAGTTTTTATTGCACTCAAACTAGTGCTGGTGACAGTGGTGTGTCCGAATATCAGTTCAAGTGCAGCTTTTAGTTAGATTGTTGGGATTTCTGGACCAGAATGCTATGCACTGTGCTTACCCTCTGGATAAATAGAGAGCAAGGACTCACTACTGCTGGAAGAGCTTGGGGAAACCTCACAGTAAGCACACAGACGTCTGGGCTGTATTATGCAGTCCTCTTCCACTACAATAAGGTCCAGTCTCACAGGACAATGAGCTGCTCCCAAGACTCTGGCTGAGTCTGTGTGTCTTCTATGTCGATGATATCAGCGCTATCTTGTAGGGTCAACTTCTTTATGACTGTAGTCACCTTTGAGAGGAAAGTCAACTGTTGTGGGTCTAGCCCACAGATATTAAATCACTGGAACTACTAATGTCTTGATTCCTTGAAGAAAAACTGCAGAGAGCCAAGATATATTGGGCAAAGAGATTGGTAGTAATTCCCAGAAAGCCACAATAGAAATGAGAGTGGGAAAGACCCACATTTGTTCTCATGCGGGAGTCAAAGCACAGCAGTCAAACTGGACTTTCCAAAATTTTCCAGATTTATATTTCTGGACTAAAACAGGGCTCACTGTTCAGGCAATGGGCTCCTAAATCCTGTGGTCAGCAAATGTCTGTTTGCTTTTTATTACAAATCAAGAGAAAGATCTTGCTTGGAAGCATCTCATCGGATTCTAAGAAATGCTTGAACCAATGATAAAACTATCTCATCAAGGGTGATAAGGTCCAGTTTTAAGAAGGCTTGAACACCAGATATGTAGTTCAGAGTGGACTTCGCCAGGGCACTGGCAATCATCTTACTTTCTCAGGCAAGTAAATCAACTGGGTACTGCTAAGAGCCTCTCAGAGCCAATGTTTCCCATCTGTTCCACCAGAGATAATAAGTCTTCTACTTCTCTCCACTGTGATTGCAGCACACAGCTATAACATTCCAATCAGGGAGGAGGCAGGTTGCAAGGGATACATGGTGCCTTGACATGAGCAGGATACGTAGTGCCATGGAGTGCTCATGTAAGTAGCCAATCAAAGAACCAAGACCCCTGACTCAAGGTAGCCAAGCTGTGTTCATCTAAACCTTCCAACACAGGGGTTGGGAAGACAGTGAGCAACCCCACAGGCACTCCTAAGGGATTTAACCTCTTAATAATGGCCATGGTTAAGATGTGGTTTGATGGCGCCCCTCTAAGGATCCATTCTGGAACTGTGGTCCCCAGTATAGCAATGTTGACAGGTGTAAGGTGATTAGGTTATTTAGGGTGCCACCTTTGGAAGCGATCAACACAGTTCTTGGGAGGGGGACCATCCTACTTAGTTCTGAGTGAGATGTAAAACTGACAGTCTGTCCAGCTGGTCCCTCTCTCCACACTGGGGTTTCTTAGTTTGCCATGTGCCTTCTTATGCACGTGCTTCTGCCACTGTGACTTAATCTATCATGAGGTCCTCAGCTGAAGCCAAGCAAATGCTGGTGCTACGCTATTAGTACTCCCAGGACTACATGCAAAATCAAACCTCTTTTTTTTTTTATAATTTACATACCCTCGTATATTTTGTTGCAGCAACAATAACAAAAATAGAGCAATGCAGAACTTCCTGCCTTTTCACGGTTCCCTCCCACATTGCAGGAGGGATGGGTATGTGATCCACAAGGCACTGTGGAAGTAATAGTTATCACTTCTAAGATCAGGTTACAAGTGATGTAGCTTCATCCTGCCACCCCACCGCACCATTCTTCCTCTTGCTTTTCCACCCCATTTTGTATCTATCTCATATACATCCAGCCATTTTTCTCAAGGGGCAAACAAGACAGCTGCCATGTCCAGCTGCCTGAGGAATCCTGGATGGTAAAGAACCAAGACTTTCTGGTAACCCTCACAGGAGTGGAGATCTCTTGCCAAAAGCAGTTTGATTGAGTCATCCCAGAAGCAGAGCTCCCCTCCCCTTCACAAGCTGTCAGGGACTTGAAGCCCTGGCACACAGAGTGGCTACCATCTCATGAAAGCCCCTACACTGGCACCCACCCCATGAAACTACTTATGGATTCTTTTTTATCCTCGAGAATTCTGTGCAATAATAAATACATTTTTATTTTAAGCAACTAAGAGTTGGCATGGTTTGTTATGCAGAACTGGATTACTAATACAGGAATTTGGGCAGAAATGAAGACCAATGATAATTGAATTTGTAGAGTCTTTTAAGTGTTAAGTGTCCATAGATACTTCTTGACAGCAAGGATTCTATCTATCATTATCTATCTATCTATCTATCTATCTATCTATCTATCTATCTATCTATCTATCTATCTATCTAGCATGCAGTATCTATGTGGGACACATGTATGCATAATATGCATAGTATATGTTCATCTGTGTGTGTGGGCACACCCTGTGCCTGATCTGAGACCGGAAGAAGGCTATCAAAGGTCTTCTTCTATCACTTAGTTACTGCCGAGCTTCTCCAAGCCAGTCTCCCCTCTGTTCCACAGGAGATACTGAGTCTACTACTAGCCTTTAATATTCCTTTGATTAAATGGCTCTACCCAAATCTGGAGCTTGATTTTGTTTTTAAGCAGGTAACCCTCAAACTCCAGCAACCCTATCTCTACCCCACTCAGTGCTGAGGTTACAGGTCCACATTGGATCTTGCATAGTATCACATGGTGTTGAGATTCAAGCTGCCCTCTTAATGGCTGAGCCATCTCTCCAAGTCCCAGGAATTATCTTTTGGCCTCAACTTCTAATGTATTAGGCCTGACCCCGTGCATAGTAATGTCTTAGTAAATGTTCACTGAGTTCTTGAGTGGCGAAGAAGAGGAGTAAAGGAAGCCCCTACCATGGGCACGGAGAAGAGTGTAGCTTTGTATAAGGTATATAGCTAAAAAGAATGATGGTTCTGGTTCTCACTGACTGAAGGGATGGGTTTCTTGAAAAGTGGGACCCTCAGGGCTAAAGTTGGGGCCTTGAGGAAAGAAGAGAAACCTTTTAAAGACAAACAGAGAAAAGGATGGGAGAGTCCAGAGAGGGACACCTAATACACATTCCAACATGAAAGCTTTCCTTATTTATGCAAAGCTTGCTTTGCATCTTGCTTCTGTGGCATGCTAAGTCCCACCTTCTTGAGAGGTGAACTCACTTTCATTACAGAAGGAAGAATTTGACTTCCTGCTGAAATGCAACAGTTCTCTGAGAACATTTGTAAAGGCAATGCTTTCCCTACAGCAATAGCCTTAAAAGGTTGATGTGAGCATTGCAGTATCTCTGGAGTCCTTCCTTCTGATACCCAGACAGCAATAAATGAGCATTAGGGATCTGATAGGCAAGTCATGATCACAGTTGCCATATGATTGTTTTTTTCTGGTTGGATTCTTATTCTTTCAGACTGCAAAAGCTCAAATAACATCTGCCACAGCTGTTCTTGTCACCTCGGTTTCTTGGGTTCTACTAGCAATAGCAGCCATTTACAGAGTGTTAAGTAGTTTATCATCTGGTTTATCCTCTGCCAAAACCTAGTGGTGCTGCAACTGGAAAAAGACCTGAGTAGCAATACTGTTTGGACCTCAGTTCGTGAAGCAAATCAGTTGCAATGGGAATGCAGGAGTGTTTCTCAAAAGCCCACTCTCTACTGCTGTACTACACACCTCATCCGAACAGTTGCTCCTGTGAAGGTTCAGGGTCCTGTGTGGCACATTTTACAGGCATTCGTTGTCTTTCAGGGCAAAGAACTTGGAGATGCAAAGGCAGGGCAATGCCAGGAGATAATGAGAACCACGCCTTGCTACTGCAAGCCTCAGGTGTCTTCTAGCAGCATCAAGAATGTGTTAGCAATGGAGGCAACCAGTTTCCAGGTTGACAGAATCGTTGGGTGACTTGGAAGCACATCAGAGTTTTTGGGATTCCTGTCATAAATCTGTGAAGATAGCCGCACCTCAGCCAGCATGCTTCTCTAGGATGGGGCTGCTCTAATGGGGTTCCCAGACCCAGCTGCTTCACCTGGGAACAACTTGACTGCAAAGGACCTGTCTTAGTCAGCAGGGCTTCTATTGCTGCAATGAAAAACCATGACCAAAAAGCAAGTTGGGGAGGAAAGGGTTTATTTGGCTTACACTTCTGTCATTGGAGGAACTTCGGACAGAAACTCAAGCAAGTCTGGAGCCTGGAGGCAGGAGCTGATCCAGAGGCCATGGAGGAGTGCTGCTTACTGGCTTGTTTCCCCTGGCTTGCTCAGCCAGCCTTCTTATAGAACCCATGAACACCAGCCCAGAAATAGTACCACTCACCACGGGCTGGGACCTCCTCCACCAACCACTAATTGAGGAAAGGACCTTACTACTGGATCTCATGGGGACACTTGCTCAACTGAGGCTGCTTTCTCTTCAATGACTCCAGCTTGTGTCAACCTGACACACAAAACCCAGCAAGTATCCCACCCAAGCCTACAGACTCCGACACGCTGGGTCTATCTTCAGGTGATTCTAATGAACTCTAAGGTTTGACGATTCAGATTGAAGGGCCAGGCAATCCCATCGTAGTTCACCTGAGAAAGAGCCCACAGTGAGATCCTACCCTGTGGAGCCAAGCAGTTTGCTGCCCCAAGATCTTACCTGCCCTGGTGAAATCAAACATCCCGACTTCTGTTCTTTGTGTTAAAAATTCAAAGCTACCCTACCCTGAGAATTAGCTGCTCTGGAGTCTTGTGTCAATGTGGGCTGTGCAGACCAGATTCTTTTAGCACGTACTTAGTCATTCATCTAGGGTCAGGTGGAAAAGGACTGGGACAGAGGTAGTGACATACATGCAAAGATTAAACTGCATCCCAGAGATACCTGCTAAGTTCGATCCTAACAGAACTGGCTAGGTGTTAGCATGTGAGTTATGTCCCGAAAGCCCCTCAATCCTTGCGTGTTGGACACAGATTTGCTATCACCGTCTCATTAAAAGGGAGTGTGAAGACTTTAGTTTATGCTCTAACCATATGGGAGTTTCTTTTTAAAAGCAACCTGTAAGGATAATTATTAAAGCCACTCTGGTGTCTGGGGTAATGGCTCAGTCATTAAAGTGCCCACGGTGGAAATCTGAGTTTGGATCTCTAGAGCTTATGGGTTGTTGTTTATTTTGGTTTGTTTTTTGTTTTTTTTTATGTTTTTTTTTTGTTGTTGTTGTTGTTTTTTGTTTGTTTTTTTTTCCGGGGATGCAGAGTCATGGTGGTCAGCCCCTGAGGATGACACTTGCAGATGACCTCTGGCTTCCAAATGCAATGTGAACACACACCTGCACAAACATGTAAACATGTGCATGCATGCACCACATGAACACCCCCGCCCCCACGACACACACACAAAATAAAATCATTTTGCTTTACCTATAGAATAAACTTGTTTTCAAGGGGGAACTACTCACCAGGCTGTACTACCACAAACCACTGCTCCTTAAATGAGCACAGCTCTGGTCTCAGCATCAAAGATTTGTAGAGAGAGCTGTAGGGACAGGATCAAATATTTCAGAGACATTTGTGTGTGTGTGTTGGCAGAAAGAGTGGAGTTGAAGAAGCTCTTGGTGGTGAAGGTTGGTGTTATTACCAGGAAAGAAAATCAAAAGCAAAGAGATCAGAGTGAGCTATGGATACCAAGTAGTGGTCTGTCTATTCAGTCCCTAAGGCACTTGGTCATTTCATGGAGTTTCAAGTTCTCTGAGGAAAACTCAGTTTCTAGAGTTGCATGAAATCTGAGTTAGAAACCCTGATCCACTTATAATCACTTGGGTAGTTTTAGAAATAGACGAGATTGTTGGAATTAACACCCCATGGTAAGAGTTATCCTTTTAGCAAAGCCTTCAAACACTCAGCCATTATTTAGAACCTATTTCAACTAGACAGAGTCTAAGTTCCCTCTGCCATGTTTTTGATTTTGTGTCGTCACTGTCACTTTAAAACTTCCCGCTCTTGCATTTCCAACCCGAAAATCCACAGCTATTTCTGCCTTGGTTATGCAAGCTGAGCTGTGCCCCCTGGTGGCAATCTGGACAGGAAGATGAGAAGCATATTTCAATCAGGGAGAGCATGCCGACTTAATTGAAAAAGGTGGCAGGCCTGAATTTGAAATGGAATTTCATATCAAACTTTTCGGTTCTTACTAAAAATAGGAAACATCCCGAGAAACTCAAATCCGATGTATTAACTCCAGCCTGCGAGGTGCATATTTCAACTCCCCTGGCTTTGTCACAAAATGGATTAGCTTCTTGAAATATGTCAGTTCAACATGAAATTAAATATTTGCTCCATCCAGCTAAGGAGCTGAGCTCACAGAGGAGGACGGCGGTCTGGCAGCACAGCCTTCCTTTCCTCTGCCATCAGGGCGGCACGTGCCCCAGAAACATGATGGCACCTGCTTCTTCAGGGTATGCAATTCCCCGTACTACAAAACCATTTGAGCACCAACAATGTCATTTTGAAGACAGCTCGAGGAAAATCTCTAAATTTTAGAATTTATTCTTCAGTCGGAAGAGCTAAATGGATTTGAGTAGATTATGCTGAGGGCCTTTGATTAAATTTTAACTATTTGGAGGCAGAAAGGAATGATTAAAGAGAGTCACCAGGAAATGTAGTTGGGAGGAGGAAATGTCAGAATGTTGCCTGCTAAACTGATGAGTCTGCTTCTGTGGCTGTATTATTTACACACACACACACACACATACGCAGAGAAAAGAAAAAAAATTCTCGTCCTTAAATAAATATTCAAGTAATGAACATGTATAAAAAAATGGTATGATGCTAAATTTGAAATGCTAAAACAGAAGTCCCAGGCCTCCAGAACAGCGTATAGCCATGCTGAAAATGTGTATAAGAAACTACATAAAACAATACAAAAGACAGCAAGAATAGAAAAACAATCTTAAGTTACAAAACCCAAAGTGAGCAAGTAAGATTGCCTGGCAGGTAGAGGGGCTTGCCACCAAGCCTCATGACCTGAGTTCGCTTCCTTGATCTTCCAAGGTAGAGGAAAGAATCGACTCCAGAAAGTGGTTCTCTGACTTCACATGTGCACACACATGTAAATAAATGTTATTAAAATTTTAGGGGCTGGGGAGATGGCTCAGCGTATGAGAGACCTTACTGTTCTTACAGAGGACCCGAATTTAGTTTCTGACACCCACACTGGCAGCTCACAACCACCTGTAACTCCAGTTCCAGGGTATCGGGCATCTCTGATCTCTGCAGGCATATGCATATATCCATATATGTCTCTTGTCCCCCACCAGGTTGGTAAGGACAGACCACTGGAATGACAGCCTAGCAGCTGAACACTCCAAGCGTGAACACTCTGAGCTAGCAGTTTTCAATGGTGGGTGCCAGCTAGCAAGGGCTACTGTGTTTCTTTCAAAAGTTTACCACATTCCTTGGTTCATGAGAATTCTCTATGACATTCTGCTAGGACAGTTTGAGAAGCCAAGATCTAGTGCAGAAGGCCACAGCGTGGCTAAGCATCCTTGTGCTCCTATAACAAAGTCACAAGATAATAAAGACATAAAGAAGGAAGAGCTGTGTTGGTTCACTTTGGATTTTCTGTCCACAACTGTCTTATTTCTACTCAAAACATGCCAATTGCATCAGTGAAAAATGAAACCCTACAAACTTACTCTTTTAAATAATTACATTAGAAAGTATGGTATATCAGGACTATTTCAATTTTTTAAAAATTTAAAAATTTTTTTCTTTATGTATGTAGTTGTTTACAGCTTTATCAGGGTCCCTTCAGCAAAATCTTGCTGGCATAAGCAATAGTGTCTGCATTTGGTGGCTGATTATGAGATGGGTCCCTGGGTGGGGTAGTCTCTGGATGGTCCATCCTTTCGTCTTAGCTCCAAACTTTGTCTCTCTGACTCCTTCCATGGGTATTTTGCTCCCTATTCTAAGGAGGAATAAAGTAGCCACACGTTGGTCTTCCTTCTTCTTGATTTTCTTGTGTTTTGCAAATTTTATCTTGGGTGTTCTATGTTTCTGGGCTAATATCCACTTAACAGTGAGTAAATATCAAGTGACTTCTTTTGTGATTGGGTTACCTCACTCAGGATGATATCCTCCAGATACATCCATTTGCCCAAGAATTTCATAAATTCATTGTTTTTAATAGCTGGGTAATACTCCATTGTAACTGTACCACATTTTCTGTATCCATTCCTCTGCTGAGGAGCATCTAGGTTCTTTCCAACTTCAGGCTAATATAAATAAGGCTGCTATGAACATAGTGGAGCATGTGTCCTTATTACCAGTTGGAACATCTTCAATTTTGGTGGCAGTTCAAATTTTTGCTAATAAGTCTTCAGAGATCATCATAATTCTCTACCTAAACAACAGCAATCAGATATGTAGGGAAGGTTGAATGAGCAAGCGTCAAATGAGCATGTAATCAAAATGTGTAGGGCACAGTCAGGCTCAAGGATGTGGGACTCCAACGTCGAAGAAACAACATCCTGGATAACAGTAGTAAAACTCACAGAGTTCAGTATCTATTTATTCCAACCAGTACATAGAAAAAGAGAGAGAGTAGGGACATAAAAGCTGTACACGTTATTTGAATTGTAGTAAAAGTCTATACAATACATGGCATGTTGGAGCCTGGGAAAGCAAGTCAGTGTAGCATGCAAGGCCCTGAGTTGTATCTCCATCAGAGTTTATGTCAGCTGTATCAGCTGTAGTCGTTGGGCCTGGGTAGAAAGGATCTAAGCTCTTCCAGCCTTGTAATAGAACTAATATGAATGGCCATTGGAATAGTTTCAACTCAGGGATAGGTCTGGAAGCACACAGGAAGCACATCGCCATATAAAATGACACCAAAGAGAAACAAGAACTAGTGGTACCCGTGTTAGTGAGCTGATATTGCAGGTACTTCCATTAGCTTCAATATAACTATGCCAAACAGAAGCAGAAAGGCAGCAGGCCGTTTCCAGAAGGGCTGTTGTTGTTCAGACCATTCTGACCATCCTCTTCTTCAGCTCTGCCGTCTTCTCCTCCAGTTTAGCGCTGCGCTCCTCCGCTACCTTCTCGATGCCCTCATGGTACTTCTCCAGAGCACTTTTCAGGTTTACAAAGATCTCCTGAGGACAAATGACAAAGAGTAGTCACTCCATGTGACAGCCAGACCTATCCCCGAGTTGAAAATATTCCAATGGCCATTCATATTAGTTCTATTACAAGGCTGGAAGAGCTTAGATCTTTTCTACCCAGGACCAACGACTACAGCTGATACAGCTGAGATAAACTATGAACCAGTAAGGAAACAAAAGTTTCTGAAAGCTTTATTTCTTAAATCTTATAAGAACAAGCAGGTGTATCAGTGACTGGCTTGTGTGAATGCTATTTTGAGCAATCAGCGCAGTCAAAGGCTATAGATCAATTAAAGCTCCTCGTTCTACTAGACTTTGTGCTTATTCCTACAAACAGGAAAGCTGAGTAAGGCAGGCAGAAAGAGATCACTTTCGAGAAACCATCAAAGCCAAGTGTAGCTAAAAAAGGAAATACAATCTGCAAATACACACCAAGCCATTTAGTACATCAAAGCAATGTTTTTCTCCTGAGAATAAACACACTTCCAAGGAGGAGCTAGTTACGCAGACAGAGGCACGATAAACGGGACAGGAAACCCAAATCCAGCAACATACCACAAGAAGCAAACGTGGCATCGCCCTGAGCACACTCTTGGGTGTAAAAGGGAATGGGATATAGCCTTCTAAATACTATACATTTTAGAATATCCAAGTAAATGTGTATACACAAGTGGGAGGTTATAATGACAGCTGGCATATAAAAAGTCTTACTGTGAAGGCATATCCTTCTAAAGTCAAAGCAGAGGGTTGGGATGGAAAGAAAACCCAAGCCTAGCCCAGTGCTGTTTGCTATAGTACTAGCCATATGGAGCTATTTATAAGTAAAGAATTTAGATTATAAGCTCAGCAGTGGTGGTGCACGCCTTTAATCCTAGCGCTTGGGAGGCAAAGGCAGGTGGATTTCTGAGTTCGAGGCCAGCCTGGTCTACAGAGTGAGTTCCAGGACAGCCAGGGCTACAAAGAGAAACCCTGTCTCAAAAGTTTAGATTATAATCCTAACGCCATTTGCCCCTCTGGTGCACTAGACACACGTGGAGGGCTCAGGGCCCAGTGCCTACCTAGCCAGTAGTTTCAGAACGGAAAGGCATAACTCGGAGTCTAGCAATGTTTCACCCAAGTGTTGGTCTGATGATCTCATTTTTGAAATCTGAGAGATTTAGAATTTTACAATATTCATCGACTTTTACACCTAACATCATCCATTGATCCTACAAGTATTTTATTTCATGGATCAAAAATATACTGTTGGAAGCCAGCCATGGTGGTACACGCTTTTAACCCTAGTACTCAGGAGGCAGAAGTGACTGGCTTTCTGAATTTGAGGCCAGCCTGGACTACGTGAGTTCTAGGACAGCCAGAGCTACATAAAGAAATCCTGTCTCAAATATACTGTCAGCATTTCCCCTTCCATCCTGGTATCGGTTGTGCTCTAATACCCCTCCCCCTCATCCATCCTGGTATCGGCTGTGCTCTAATACCCCTCCCCCTCAAAGCTTCCTCTTTCCCTCACAGACTGTTTAGGTCTTGCTGTCTACACACTCACTCCACATAAGTGCACACATTTAACACTTAGAACGCGGCTGTTGTCTTTCTGGGCCTTGGTCTCCTCACTCAATATAGTATTTTCCACTAGCGTCTATATTCTTTCATTTATGGATGAATAACAGTGCACCGTGTACCTGCACCCCAGTTTTACTATCCATTCCTTTGTAGGTGGACATCTAGGATGAGTCTTGGTGACTTCAACCGAGCAGCCATGAGCATGAATAAGCAAGTATAGCGACCATAGTAACAGCCTGTCTTACATTAGACCAACGGTCTACAGCTGTGTCAGACAGCAGTCCTATTTTTAACCAAAGCACCCCACACTGGCTTCATAGTGGTTGCACCACCTTACAGTCCCGTGAGCAGTGAACAGGGGTCCTTCAGACCAGTACAACAGCAAAGTGCTGCTGGGAAGCCTGGGAGCTGAGCTTGCTCTCCAAAACACACGTCATAGTGGAAGAAGAGTGAGCCCACTCCACAGAGTTGTCCTCTGGTCTTCAAGCATATGCAAGGTATGTGCTTACACACTAAATGAATCAATACACTAAATTAATTAATTAATTAATTAATTAATTAATTAATTAATTAATTAATTAATTAATTCTTACAGGCTTTCTTCCACCCACACTCTTGCCAGCTTCTGGCATCAATTCTGTTCTTAAAGCTAGTCATTCTGACTGGGATAAGACAGATTATAGTTTGAATTTGCATTTCCCTGATAGTTAAGGATATTGAACATGTTTAAAAACATTTATTGGTGATTTGCATTTCTTCTTTTGAGAACTCAGTTCCATCTCCTGGCCTACAGATGTTTGTTTTCTTGTCCAGTGTTGTGAATTGCTCCTATGCTCCGGGTACCATTCTATCAGGTGCACAGTTAGAAGGTTTTTCTCCCTTTTGTGAACTGTGTTTTGTTTGATGGACAGCTCTGCCTGCTCTGTGGAAGGATTCTCATCTCACGAGGTGCTATTTGTAGACAGTCAGGCTTATTCCTGAGCAAGCTGAATACTATGCAAAAAGGCCTTCCCTAGTTCCTGGATCTTCAAGTATTTTCTCTAGTTTTATTCTCTAGCAGTTTCAGAACTCTATGTCTTATGCTATGGTCTTTGGAGTTTGTGCTTGGTGCCCCATGAGAGGGAAGGGTTCTGTTTCAGCTTGCTATGTGGGGACATCCAGCTTCTTGTGCGCTTTTGTTAACGTGGCTGACCTTTTCTCAGCGACCTTCTCTGGCATCTTTGTTAAAAACAAAACAACAAACAAACCAGCTGGCTCTAGCTTCAAGCTCTTTTTTCTGTCCTGCTTCGCCTACTGATCTGTGCTTGTGACCGTGCACACTGTTCTGTCTCTGACGCTGTAGTGTAACGTGAGGTCAGGCACACCTCCTACTGGACCTGAAAGGATGGAAATGATCTGCTCATCGCAAAACTCTTAGAGGCAGGCACAACATCCTCGTCTCCAACTTGACTCCTGAGCCCACGGGGACCTGGATATCCAGGGGTGCACACACTATTGTTAAATACTGACTATAAAGTTCAGGTAACTGCAAGGAAATAGGGAGGCCCTGATTTAAACAAGAAAATGAACTATGAAAGCATTACTTCAGAGAGATGACACAGGCACTGCTTAGTACTCAACACAGGGATTTAAAAGTGGACTCAACGAAGAAAGCTAGCATTTTGCTCTAGTTCATAAGACTTACAAAATTATGTTATGAATGTGTGAATAAAATGGGTCAGTCATGAAGAGTATCACTGAGGACAAAGAAATCATAATATTAACTTTGTGAGTCTGACAGCCAGGGTTATCTCCGGCAGGTCTAAAATGTCAATTCCTTGTGATATAAAATGATGATGAGAAATATTAAAAATTATGTAATCTTAGAAATATATCAAATAGTCTAAAAGAGACTTATGAAGACACTGAAGGGAAGAAATGAAATGGGGAGAGGGGTGAAGAATAGAAAAGACAGGGAAGCTTTGGAACCTTACATAACTTTGTCGTTACCTGGAACAGGAAACAGATCTTTAATGCTGTCCAAGGAGAAGAGCAGTGCAAAGCTAGTTGCAGGATCTATGTGAGCCAAAATTTAAGCAGGGTAGTGGTGCCCTGCGTCTGGCAGCCCGTGTGGAGAACACTCTGACAATCTGTACTGTGCATCTGTGTGAAGCGTGGCTATGAGAAGAAGGAAAGAGAACTGACCAAATGCACTCGAGCTCACCCTCGCATGCGCAGCCATCCTCGGGCTGCTGAGGAGCTGATGGACATGAGCGGGCAGGTAAAGGAACGGCAGCACGGCAAGCCGCACTGTTGGCCTGAGCTCTGAGCACACACTGTGTGCTCTGGAGGAGCTACAGCACAGCCAGGGGTCCACTGACACCACACAAGGAGAAAGAATTAGTGTGGATGAGATTTAAACTGATTTTGGCATTTTGAGAATCTAGGCTGAAAGAAATACAATTAGGCCTGCAAGACATTATACTAAGATCTTGAGTTGAGAGCAATCATTTCATCCTAGTATGGTATGGTGAAGAAACAACTTGGCAGAGTTGCCCGTGAAGAAGATGTAGTCATTAACTGATCATAATTTGAACATGAACAGAAGGTGAGACACTGTTGCTGACAACCCAGCCTCCAAAACAAGGCTCTGTGAACAGAAGCTCTGTGCTTCTGGGGCTATAACAGTATTTGGGAAGACTGCAGTTTGTACTACGTTCTACAGAGTAAATAGTGACAGGTAAGAAGCAGTAATGATAAACAGGAAAACAATAAATCTGAAAATTAAAGAGTGGCTGGACCTCCGGCTATTAAACACAATGAGAGACAACTGAAAGACACAGGACCATCTTATGGGTCATTCCATACAACTGGGTATAGATTATTCCAGACGGAAGATCTGAGTCCACCAGAGGACAGACATTGACTATTTTAAATTCAGAATGAGAAATAACATTTTAACAACTACAGCTGTAGCAGAACAGCTTGTGTGGTTATGAGCGCCATCCACAGAAACAATTACAATTACAGAGCCCATCAGCGGCTCTCAAATGCCACCCTATTCTAGAGATAAACAGACGACTCAATTCAGTGGTGGGACCTATTGTTTAGAATCTAATTCAATGTATTTGGGAGGGGTCTTGCTCATTTCAAAACTCCTCACTGAACTGCAACACACAGCTAGTTTTAGGACACAGTGCTCAGTGCCCTTTCAACTTTATAAATACTTATGGAAAATAGACTATGCCCATGTCCATTCTAGGAATGATTTCAGATGCCATGCTGAGTTTTAAAGCACAGCTGATAATGCCAAGAAAGTTGTGTTACTGGTGAGACACATGTGCACAGAGCTAAGAGAAATATGAGATAGCCTGGGCATCTTTAATGACTAACAAAGATAGCTCAAATTCAAGCTAGTTATTAGTTTGAACCTATTAATAATCAGCTCAACACCTCCACCTAGAACAAGCGACATCAGAGTCTGGTTTATTTAAGAAAGTAGGGCAGAGTATCTCAGGTCTCCTTTGCCTTAGATCTTCCCAGACTGTGTGGACAGAGCGAGACAGTGGCAGTGTGAGTACAACTATCACACGTCAGGCAAGCTCAGAAACAGGAGGATGGAAAGGAGTGAAAAGATGAGGCCTAGGAATTCTGAACGGAGTGTGCCTACTTTTAGTAGCTTTTGGTAAAAGGTTTTTAGAGATATTACTTAAAACATCATGAGTAAATCCATCTACCTAATGACTTCAGGACCTGTATTAAGCAACTACTTTTACCCCAAAGAATGATACTCTGTGATATGCTAAAAGGCAAGTAGGGAAAAGGCACAGCAGATGCATAGCTGTGACTATCAGAGGGTATCCCGAGGGCTGCTATACATGGACATAAAAGTGAAGGCCTGTGAGGTCAAGCGCTGCTCTGGAGAACTCAAATCTCTGCACAGGTAACACCATCTACATTTTAACCTCATGGGCTCAGTCTCCTAAAAGCACCCACCTGAGACTTCAATATCTCCCTTTTCTTGGTATCTCTCAGTTGTTGAATTGCAGATTTAATCTTGTGGATTTCTTGATTAACAGTGGTTACTTGCTCACAGACAGCATCTCTCTTTTCTTGAACTTTATTGCAGTCTCTAAAAGGGAACAGAGACACCGGACATAAGCTCTCTTAAGCATTTAAAAGACGAGAGACTGCTAGTGAACCCAGAGCCATTGTGTTGGTACTTGCTTAGCAAGCTCAGAACCCTTCCAGATATCAAAGCAAGCAGACAAACCCCATGAAACCCCACAGTGTGGTACCCTGTAGTCACACCATGGCATGTGGAACCACCTCATTCAACAGTGATTCTTCCTGTTTCCTTGTTTTGTAGAGCTGAAGATCAAAGCCAGGGCCTGACACTTGCTAGACAAATGCTCAACCACTGTTACACTCCAGCCCTCCAAACTTACTTTCTTTAGAAACTTTCTTTAACATGAAGGCTCAGCTCCAGCGCCTCAGTGTGCACATCCAGGCAGTTAGTGGGCATGTGCATCAGTACAGCGTTCCAGCACACTTGTCCAGATACAGACAATCCCAGTGTCGGCCTTTTCCTTTCACATCCATGGACATATTCAACAGTCCCAATGCCACACTTAAGGACTAAGGACTGACATCCTAGACATATCTGTGGCATGTAGTCTAAAAGCACATTCCAAGGATTGACAAGGAGACTAATGGTGAAATTGCTTACATACTTCAGAAGAACATAGCAATGTGTTCATTTTAACCTGAGTAATAGCAAGATTATTTTTCTAATGCACTTTTTCTCTCTGGGTAACTATGTTTCAAGTGCACCAAAATAAACGCTAGTGCCCAACTTCTTTAAAGATTAAGATGAAGAAACTGTCTGTCTCAAAAGGCAGCAAACAAGCAGAAAAACCTCAACCAACCAACCAAGCAATCAATAAATCAATCAATAATCAAATAGATAAATGAAAAAAAAAACTGTGGTCCTATTTCTACATAGTGACAGAATTATATGTATCTCAGACACTTAGAGGCAGAATTCTTCTTGAAAACATAGAGGAAATAAAACAACAACAAAACAGAAAAGAATAGATATTTTAAGTTGGACAGAATTATTCCTCTTCCATGCTGGCCTAAGTATGAGACTGTCAGGCAAACGTTAAGCTCATGTTTCCTAAAAAAAAGCCTTTGAATGTAGCTGTGCATCTAGACCAGGACTTGGATTGACAGTGTAGTCATTTTGTGACAATAGTGGAGAGCAATAAAAAAAATTATTGCAAATTATGGAAATAAAAACAACTATTTAGAATGAAAACAAACAGATTAGATAGATGGATAGATAGACAGACAGACAGATTAGATAGAAACATAGAAAGAGAGAGATAGATAGATGGATGGATGGAAGGATGGATGGATGGATGAGTGGATGATAAAGGAAACACAGTGGTTTTGAAGGCCTGTGAGCTTTCCTGGCTGCACCCTCCGCCCCACACTGGAATGGCTCATACTCAATCATGGCCTGCTTGTAATGTTTCACATCCTCCTGCTTCTTGTTGATTTTGAATCGCGCGGTGGCGAGCTTCTCCTTCTTTACAGTCGTCATTCTTATGAGAGAATTTTCTTCAGTCTTCAGTTTCTTTAGTTCCGATGAATCACTTTCAATCTGGTCCTCCAAGTTCAAGCTCTGTGTTTTATGAAGAATATTTAAAGTCAACACAACCAGACAAGATTTATTATTTAAAAAAGAAAGAGAGAGAGAGAGAGAAAGAGGAGGAGGAGGAGGAGGAGGAGGAGGAGGAAGAGGAGGAGGAGGAGGAGGAGGAGGAGGAGGAGAAAAGGAAGGAGGGACGGAGGGAGGGCAGGAGAGGGAGAGAGAGGGAGAGAGAGATAGAGAGAGGGAGGGAGGGAGGGAGAGAGAGAGAGAGAGAGAGAGAGAGAGAGAGAGAGAGAGAGAGAGAGAGAGAGAGAGAGAGAGAGAAAGTTTCTAGGGAGAGCTGGAGTAAACACAATTGTGAAATGGAGCCAAGTCTTCCAGCCCTGAAAGCTCAGTAGAGAAATACAACTGAACCAAGGGAAAGAGCCCGGCTGGCAGAGCGAGCGAGCTTTCCTTGCTGGTTGCCAGGACTGACAAGTGACAGGCGCTCAACAGCCCTCTCTCTAAAAAACAACAAACGTTTACTGTAATGTCTGTAATGTTGGGAGTGGCCTGAATTAAAATCTGAAAAAGGTTTCAAGCATGGGAGACACCGAGATGACAGTGCTGCCTCTCATCCCCAGAGGAGTTTCTGTTCAAAGCTTGACATCTCTGTTAACCCTCGGTGCAATGTTGGGAACTAAGCTGGGACTTTATGCCACTGATGGTAAGTGATCACATTGGTTAGGATGAGCCAATATACTCATTACTAAACTGTGTTATGTTAATCTATTAGTTATCTTCTTTGAAGGTTACAGTACGCCCTGACATCCCGATGCTTGGGGGAGATGCCTGACTCCTCAGAACACACTACTACAGGACAGCTTTAGTTTTTCTTTAGGAAGATAGTAAACATAAGATGAAAGTGAGTCCAAGCCGGACAGTGGTGGCGCACACCTTTAATCCCAGCACTTGGGAGCAGAGGCAGGTGGGTGTTTGAGTTCGAGGTCAGCCTGGTCTACAGAGTGAGTTCCAGAAACCCTGTCTTAAAAAACAAAACAAAACCAAAAGATGAAAGTGAATCCAATGCAGTGTAACAGCCCGACACAAATGACAGAAATACTGCCCAATACAAACCTCCTTTAAGAGACTGCTTAGTTTCTCCCTATTATCTGCAAGGTCCTGTGATTTCTTTTGATACAACTGCACCTCCAGCTGACAGGAAGGCAAGCAATCCACAGAATCTCTATAGATATCATACTGCTCCATCACTTTTTCCTTTAGGAGGGAAAAAAAGAGCAGTTTAATATTCTGTTATGAACCCACAAAGTCAATTAATTTGCTCTTCAATAATTTCTGCATTTGCTACTCAAAGTTCAAGAACACACAAGTAAGTTTCTAGGTCAGTAGCAAGGCGCCACTACTGACATATATCAAGCATATAATGACACATTAATTAATTCATTCATTCATTCACTTATTATTGTGTATGTGTGCTTTGTTTGCATGTACCTCATGTGCATACCTGGTGCAGGATACTAGACAAGGGCACTGGATCCTCTAGGCTGGAGTTATAGGCAGCTGTGAGCCACCATGCAAGCACTGGGCATAGAACCCATCTCCTCTCAAAAAGCAGCCAGTGCTCTTAACTTTTGAGCCCTTTCTCAATTATGCTTTTAAATTCTAAATATCCTTAACAAAGAAAACTGCCACTACTTCACCAGCTGACAATTCACTGTTGGAATTTTTCAAAGATTCTTCATGTGGAGGGAAGGGCTCACTGTGGCTGGGCAGAGCTTCCCTTGCAAATGCTCTTCTAGTGCCTACAACACCCAAGGTTTGATTCTCAGCGTCACCAAAACAATTCAAAGCTTTGTTCTGTTAATCCTCAAATTACTTCTGAATACTACAGGGAAGTCATATTATCTACTAAAATATTTCTGTTTCTTTAAGTAATAACTATTATTAACATCTGTTTCTCTAGAAGGATTATCTCCTTTTAAAATTAGAGAAAAAATATATATTCAGGAAAATATCTAATATCTATCTATCTACACACACACACACACACACACACACACTCACTACAACCACCTACCAATGCAGACATTTTTCCTCCTCCTGACTAGGCTACAGCCTGCCTGATCTTACTAAACAGTTAATTTCTCATCAAAGACCTAATCATATCGCTCAATTTTCATTTCTTTCTCTCTTTTGAAATGAATTCGTAAACATCTTTTGTACATAATGGATCAATTCCCTCTGCTTTCATTTGCTTCCTGTAGCTGTGATGAAGACTATGACCAAAAGCCAAGCTGGGCTGTCTGGAGAGATGGCTCAGTGGTTAAGAACACTAGTTCTTCCAGGACCTGGGTTCAATTCGCAGTACCCACATGATGATTCACAACTGTCAGTAACTTCAGTCCCAGGGGACCTCATATCGTCTTTTGGCTTCCAAAGCTACTAGCCCCACATGGTACACGACAGACATGCAGGCAAAACATCCATACCCATAAAATAAAAAGATAAATAAGAGAGAAAGGGTTTATTTTGGCTTACATCTTACAACCCAACATGAAGGGAAGTCTGGGCCAAAACTCAAGTCAGAAACCTGGAGGCAGGAACCGAAGCAGAGGCCATGGAACAATGCTCACTGGCTTACTTAGCTTGCTTTCTTAGAAAAACCAGGACCCACTTGTATACAGTAAGTTGGGCCCTCCTTGATTATTAATTAAGAAGTGTCCCATAGCCTTGCCTATAGGCCGATCTAATGGAGGCCAAGTCTTCAGTTGAGATTCTCTCTTCCCAGATATGTCTAGGATACTGGCAAGCTGACACACCAACCAGAGCAGTGAATGGGCACAGGAAATGTGCTTTAGCGGGTCTTTCCTCTCTAAGCTCTGGGCTTTCATGTAAATGTAAAGACAGTTTCAATATAATCTAAGCCCTCAGGAGGCTGAGACGAGAGAATCGGGAGTTCCAGGTTAGCCTAGGAAACAAAGTCAGACTGTGGGGGTGGGGTATATGTATTCCATGTGGTCAAGAATTATATAAATGTTCAAATCTGTGAAGATTTTAAGTGTCTAATTCACATAAGGATATATTTTCAGAAATGACCCAGCTGCTTTCTCCTTAGAGGAATAGCTGACTGAACAGAATCCTGCTTAATGGTGGGTGTGCTGAGACCCAGAGCCTCCTCGCGCTGAGCGAGCAAGCGTGCTGCTACTTAGGTAAACACCCAGGGCCATCAGAACTGTTCTTAGACAAGCCAGCCATCCCCACAGACTCTCCAATCTCTTTCTATACTCCCGTTTGGGTTCTGATGAATTTCTTCTCTATTTTCAGTGACAATTTTTATCATTGGGAATTAGCTGGACAACAAGGATAAATTTCCTTTTACTGATCGGTTGAAACCTTGTTTGAAGAGAGAAGCCAAGCTGCCTGCCCACCTCACCTAATTTTGTCCTCCCTGCCTCAGTCCACTCCTCAAAGCAGCCCCTGGCTGGGACATCTCTTCTGCCTTGAATGATTAGATACTGAGACAATTTCCACTGCCCTCTCCTATCTGACTCCTCCAAATACAAACAGAATTCTCGCATTTTGTTATTCCAAAGCATCCTCTGTTTTTTAATGCTCATTTTCAAAACTGATTTAACTTCTCTACAGCAGTTTTATATTTGAAACAAAACCTATCAGGAGAAAAGGTTTCTCATATGTGACCTGTGCTCACCAACACACTTTATAAAAAATTTAAAAATGAAAAAATACAACAAAAAACAAACAAACAAACAAACAAAAAATAAACAAGGAGCCGGGAGTGGTGGCACACACCTTTAATCCCAGCACTCGGGAGGCAGAGGCAGGCAGATTTCTGAGTTCCAGGCCAGCCTGGTCTACAAAGTGAGTTCCAGGACAGCCAGGGCTACACAGAGAAACCCTGTCTTGAAAAAAACAAAAACAAACAAACAAATAAACAAACAAAAAACCCAAAAAAACCCACACTTTAAGAATTCATAGCTCACATTGTATTTTTAGTTTTTCTTTGTAAAACTGTGTACCATGTGTAATACCTTTCTGCTCTAACCCTTGCGTGATGAAGTCCCACACAAACATGGCATTTCCTCTAGCTCCACCAGGCCAAAGCCTCAGAGCCGCAGTGGGATCCACGGCTGTCCTGCGCTTGCATTCTTCCCCTCTACCCCACACACGTCAGAGAGGAGCATAGAAATTCAGGAGAGAAATCTGCACAGACACTAAGTAGTTCAGAGAGTGCCACGAGGTAAAGCGACTGACCCTGGCACTGCGGAGCTTCTGGACGGTGCCTTTCATCTTGTCTTTATAGTTCTTCAGCTTCTCTGGAGAGTCCACAATTTTGCTTTTCAAATTGTCTTCAACTTCTTTCAAAGAAACTAATGACAACTTTTGTTCATTCTGTTGAGAAATGTTTTCACCAATCAGGTAAGACAATAAAATTACCATTTCAATAATAGAACTTAGGCTCGTGCTTGTTGTCACAGGGTAAACTGATTTTTGCCTACCATAGCCTGCTTCATTCCTCAGAGTGACACTTAATGCCCTCAGTGGCATTTCTGAGATCAGTATGGTCCTGCTAAGATGCTGCAGCATCCCATTCCTAAGAACACCGACGGACCCTTGAAAACTCTCCTCCCATATCGTCCACGACCCTTCATAATCAACACAAGTACAGGCAACACTAAAATTGTATATCTGATGTGTTTTATATTAACCATGTGACCTGGCTGGAGTTCTACAAAGTTACTTTTGTTCCCCTGGTACCCAAAGTAATAGCATGTAAGGTGTGTGTGCAACACAAGAGAGCATGAGCAAGGTAAAATCCGGCCACGTGGGCTGAGAAAAGGAAGCCTTTCTCTGCACTGAAATCTCTCTGTATGTGATTTTTAGTATTTTATGACAAAATATATTATTATATGTAAGGCTTGTATAATTCTTCTAAAATTTTAACTGAAAAAAAATGTTCTTAAGCTATAAAACAGCTCAGTTGGAAAGGGTGCTTGCTGCCAAGTCTCGTGATCTATCTACACGGTAGAGAAAACTCAAGTTCTCTCCAACACGACATCTTCCCTGCCTCTCTGGACAAACAGTACAGGCACTACCCACAGGAACAGTGACATTAAAATGGTGACTAAACAATTTAAAAGTGTAAAAAGAAATACACATATAAAAACAGAAGTCTGCAAACAGCCTAATTTACAGAATAAGACTTACAAAGATGGTCAAAAATCACTAGATTAAAAGAAGTCAAATTAAAAGATTTTCCACATAGAACAGTAAGAAAAACATTTAAAAATGTAAAAACTGAAAACATTTATTTTTAGCAAGAGTGTAGAAAGATGGACATACCTGTATTTTGTTGGTAAAAATACAAATTAGAATCCTAAATGTGAGTTTGGCAACAGGAGCCAAGATTCAATGTGCATTTTCTCTAATCTTCATATCCTGAGCTAAGATTTTAGTATAGGCTGATGAACAAACATACACATTTAAAGTATACAAAAGTTAGAATACAGAGAAAAAAACAAAACTAGAGGGAAATAATGGATAATAGAAATGATCTACATAATCCAACTCTGATGCAGCCATTGGTAAGATGCAGCTATTCTGAAGCTCCCGCTAGCCATCTTTACTACAACATTAAGGCTATGTGTGAGGTTGAGACTCATTGAGGATATTATTTGTGTAAAATTACACAGATATGTGTAGAGTAGAAAAATAATCCATTGCATGTATACTTATCTATATCTATTTATCTATATACCTATACATATATAGAGCTAGGTAGATAGGTATGTATCCGACTGTATGGTTAACTTTGGGTCCTTTTTGTTTTCTTCATATATTTCTGAATGTTTGTGTTGTTTTCTTTCATAATAGTTTCTGTATTTACGTTGAAAAAAAGTTAAAAATTGGTTTCATTTTTGAGGGGAAAAGCTAACAGAACTGACCATGACTGTCTGCACACAGCTAAGACCTGGCAGCACACTCAGACGTTAAATGCTAGGGAACAAAGAAGATACTTACTAAATGCTTGGTTTTCTCTGAAATATCGGATTTCATTTTGGCATATTCCTCCTGCAGCAGTGTCTAAGAGAAAAAACAACTGTGTTATAATAATTCAAAACATTAGAATTAAACCACTAGCTACTCGTGCCTACGATAAAAAGAGGAATTTCTTTTCTTGGTAAAAGAGTCTGAGAGTCCCTCTCCTCATCCCGGTGGTGAGTCTCGTTAAGTGAAATTGGGTTAAGGAACACCCTGGATGGTGGTGGCCGCCAGTCAGTGTACCTGGGAGGGGCATTCTGGAGACAACGAGCTCACCAGGGACTCTCACCTAACGGACAGACAGTCCAACCCACTGATGGACCAAATCTGAAAACGTTCTTAGGAGGCAGCAGAGCTTCCTGCCTGAGGAAGCAGGGCCCTGGGAAGATGTACTCTGCCTTGCACTTTGGGAGCGCTCCTGGCTTCCTGTCCCCACTATATAACTGCTCCCCTCCATGGTGGACTGAACCCTTTGCAACTGTGAGCCAAAATCAGCCTTCCCTTTGTTTATGTCAATACATTAGTAGTGATGATGAAAAAGCAAAACATAAAACAAAAACCTGGTGGCGCTCGCCTTTAATCCCAGCACTTGGGAGGCAGAGGCAGGCAGATCTCTGAATTCGAGGCCAGCCTGGTCTACAAGTAAGTTCCAGGACAGCCAGGGCTACACAGAGAAACCCTGTCTCAAAAAAAAAAAAAAAAAAAAAAAAAAATCTGTCCTAATACCACTGTAGCATTTCAAAAATTAATATGAAAATTGAAAGAAAGAATTTCCTCTTAAATTATTATCATTAACTCATTAGATGTGTGTGATATGTACTGAGCAGTACAAAAACTCAGTCATCTTGGAGTCGCTTGAGATCTGAAAATCATCACTGCCTCTTACTGATATGCAGTCTTTTAAATAACAACCTCAAACTCCAGCTTCACAGATGCACAGGGAAAGTACCATGAGCTAACACGGAAGCCGGGAACAAAGTATCCTAACTAGTGCAGGCTAAATGCTAAACACTACTGTATTTCCTATCGATATGTAAACTGACCCCACGCCCCTAGAGGGTTTGCTACAGTGTCCAGGGTACCACAGCCTCAGAGCAGAACCAAACACAAGAAACTACTCCAGAATTCCATGCATCCTGAATGCACACAGCACTGGCAGCATAACCAGGCACAGCCACATACTGTTTCTTTAGCAAGGAAAGCTGTGCTTTTGCCAGCCGGGGGCACCCACAGCACATGTTAAGGTCCCACGGATACCGTTTTCTGTCTGAACTCTTCATTCAGCAGGTGCTGCAGCTCCTGAATGTCATCCATAAACTGCTTGAACTCCTCTCGCTCCTCAGCCGGAACGGTACTAAACACAACACAACAGGCCGAGAGAGTTCATCAGTTCCTAACTGGGAAGGGTACAGGCAAAACCTGTGCCTCTCAACACTGAGGGAGGGAGGGAGGGAGGGAGGGAGGGAGGGAGGGAGGGAGGGAGGGAGGGAGGGAAGGGAGGGAGGGAGGGAGGGAAGGGAGGGAGGGGAGGGAAGGGAGGGAGGGGAGGGAGGGAGGGAGGGAGGGAGGGAGGGAGGGAGGGAGGGAGGGAGGGAAGGAAGGAAGGAAGGAAGGAAGGAAGGAAGGAAGGAAGGAAGGAAGGAAGGAAGGCAGGCAGGCAGGCTGGCTCCGAGTTGATGCCTTGTTTCTGAACTACATACTTTTTAGCCATTTGATAGATGACCTCTATCTTCTACTGAAAGAAAACTAACCAGACGAAAGCACTCCATCGTCTACCATCTAATGAGGCCCATTAACACACCCGACCCACTGTCACTCCTACTAGAATGACCACGGCATTCTTCTCTTGTCCAGTGTTAACTTCCCTAACTTGGCCCTGGCTCTCACAATGGACACCTCCCAGTCGGGGTCAGCGACTCTCCGCTACCATCCTTCCCATCAGCGCTTACATATCTAAGTCTCTTTCACACCAAGGTTGAAGTTTTATTTTAGACTATCTAAGGTATTAGCAATTTTGAGTCTACTTTTTTTTTTATCCTCTGTCTGTAAGAATTCCTCACAGACTAGGATCACCACCTAAGTTCTGTCACCGGCACCACACCGCAATGCTTCACATCACACACAGCAGACATGCACTCCCAACTGTCATTTTCTTGTGATTTAGTTTGTGATTGTTTTCTATCATGCTAAATTATAGTATGTGCCTCTCGCTATCAGTCTCTTTGCTTACTGTTGCCTACAGAGGCAATTTTACCAGAGACCTTAAACAGACAACCGCAAAGACATCAACAGTAGAATCAGACAAACAAAATCTGACGCTCAAAATCAGTGTAGACAGTCTTCAATCTATGATGGCTCCACAGAGCAAACAGTGGAGTAGAAACTGTACTGCAAAGTTTCATCTTTTTAAAAAGCCAGTGATGGGGGTAATGCTGGGGCCCAGGCTGTAGCTCCTGGAGTGAATAATCCCGCCCCACAGGACAAAGCTCTGCTGTGCTGGCTTATTTACTGAGGCACCAGAGAGAAAGTACCCCTGAGAACCAGCGCAGGGCTAGAGAGGAAAATCACTGTTTTGTCTTGAGAAACAGGGACTGAAATACCCTGCCACTTCTCCAGGAAGATGGCGAGACTCGCTGAGGACAGCAGCACTGTTGTCTAGGACTCACTACTTGGTTGGCCCGTGGCCCTTGCTGTGTTCATCTCATCTGGAAAGTTCCCGCTTACTTGAGTTTTTCCAGTTTCATCAAAGCTTCCTGGTGCACATTGCTTAACTGCTGCATTCTGACCATAGAGGATTTCTATGAATACAATTTAATCTCACATTAGCATGTTTTAACAGACAATACATTAGAAAAAAAATACAAACACAGACTGCAAAATATTTACTTACCATCAAAAATAGTAAGTTTAGAGCCAGGCCCATAGAACTATTTTGTCTGCAACCTTAAGACCTTGAGTTTGAATTCCCAGCACCCACATAAAAAGCTGGGTATGATGCAGATACCTTGTAACCCCAACACTGCTGAGCATACACAGGTGAGTCCAGAGAGCTCTCTGGTCAGTCAGAGTAGCCAATAGAGCAAGCTTTTGTCCCAAAGAGAGACCTTGTATCAAAGCAACAAGGTGGAGCAGACGGTAGTATGACTGAGAAAGCCATCTGCTGTCCTTGCTCTGCCTCTGCCCGCACAGGATGCACACACACACAAATGTATGTACCACACACTTACAACCCCTACACAACACACACAATAATAACAGTCAGTTTAAGTCGTCGGGCAGTTATGACAAATGAGTGAGAGCATCTTTTCTCCTTTTTAAAATGCTGGAGAGTAAACTCGGTCTTGTGCATGTGAGGTGCAACCTCTGGGCACTGTTCCCGAGAATGTCTTTACCTGACACAAATGTTGAGTCCTAGAATGGCTAGACACTGTGCTAGATGCTGGCAAGTCTCAAGAAAAGAGTTTTCTGGGTCCTGAACATATGTAGTTCTATCTCTTTGAGCCACCACATGAATAAAAAGCCATGAAACAACTTACTCAAGCACTGAGTGTAACAGGCACAGAGACCATGACGCCTGCCCACCCACCCACACCAACACAGTGGCAGGAAGGACATTCACTCAGCCTTCTCAGAAAGGAAATGTCTATGTTGTGTCTTTTAAAAATGAGAGTAAGTAGACAAATAAAAGTGTGTGTATGTGCATGTGTATGTGTGAGTGTGTTTGTGTACACGTAGGTAAGCTTTGGAGAGTGTCAGGTTCAGAAGTGTAAGCTTGGCCTGATTTGAACTAAGACGTCTTTACCAACTCCATGTGGCTGTATCTTAGGTCAAACTGTCTGATGCGACCCTGGTACTTTCTCAGAGTGTAGCACGTGCACACTACCAGCAATGGGCACGAAGCCCCTAATAATGGCTCATAACCTTCATAAAGTCTGTACCCTGTACAGTGAAAAAGTCTGCCAACGTGATAGCGGGAAACTATAGCTTCTACTGTGAAGCTAGGCAGGAAGGATAACAAAGTCCAGCTTTTCCCTGCTTAAAAGGAACCCAATTTCAGATATCTCGGTTATTTGAAGAACACTATGCATCTTGCAACCATCTTGGAAAAAAAAAAAAAAAACTATTTCCTAATGCAAGGAATAATGTCTCAACTACAACATTAAAACAAAACGTTTATCTTCTCTGTTATCAAGAATATATGATTTCAAAGTATCATCCCAAAACTAATGTCTACCTTACTATAATATAAAACCAAATTAAATTGTAACAAGCATGTAATAATTGAATATGTGACAAATTTTCAAAACAAATTAATAATTCATACATGAGATTGTTGGCCTGATGTATATGTAACAAATATACTTAAATCTTACATTTTGCAAAAGAAATTCTTCACACTTCTCCAGGCACGTTTCTCTGAAGTGAATAAAGTTGATAATGCCACTTAAAAAACGACTTGTCCGGTTTGTTCCTAAAATAGAAAATAAAACTATAAACCACTGAAATATCAGAGTATAAAACTATCACTTCTTCCCTATGACTTCGCTTAAAGCACATAAAACTGTATGCTTTACCAAAGTGTGGAATGTCTGTGTCACTCAGACTGGAATTACCTTTGTATTTAGGAAGGAAGAGATGGGATGGAAAGAAAGTGGGGGCAGGAGAAGCAAACTGGTTTTGGTTATACAGAGGGCAAAGGCCACAACCCTCTAAATTTACAACAAACAGAAAACCAAATATAAATAAAGCAAAAACTTCGGAGAGCAGAGGACATGGAATGCATAACAGAAAGTGCCTTCAAAGCTGAGACGGAAGCCCTGTGGATGCACCTGCCCTAGCCAGAAAACACCAGCGGACTTCCTGGCTCTTACGGAGTCAAGACGATTAGATTTTGGAGTTGGAGAGGCCACAGCAACTAGAATTGGTGAGACTAAGAACTCCCAGAGTCCGGGTTGTGAAAGTTAAAGGAGGTCCTGGAGGTCTCGAGACCTACAGTGTATGGACACAAAAGAAACTACTACGGTAAGACAACAACCAGAAATACTTAAAGTCATAAACAAAAGCATCCAGCATTAAATAGCATAAAGTTTGCAATCTAAGAAAAATAAAAAGCAAAACTAGAATAATGTGGTCTATAAAAAGAAAACAATATTGAAATACCTTGAAATAGCACCAATGGCAAGTATTGTAAACTGGGTCATGAAAATGCCCATCTGCTCAAAAACATGGAATCTTACGAAGGTAAAAGACAGTTCCTTAAAATACCCAAATCCAACTCTGAAAGCTGAGAAAGAAGCTACCTAAATAAAAATTATGTCCGAAAGGATAGCAACAGCATATTGGACCTAGAGATGAGAGCGTCAGTGGACTGGAAGAAAAGCTGTGGGATGGAGGCCAGCAGGGGAATTCCGATAGCCCCTTGTGAGCAGAGGCCAGCAGGGGAGTCAGACAGCCCCTGTGAGCAGAGGCCAGCAGGGGGAGTCAGACAGGCCCCTGTGAGCAGAGGCCAGCAGGGGGAGTCCGAAAGCCCCTGTGAGCAGAGGCCAGCAGGGGGAGTCCGACAGCCCCCTGTGAGCAGAGGCCAGCAGGGGGAGTCAGACAGCCCCCTGTGAGCAGAGGCCAGCAGGGGTAGTCCGATAGCCCCCTGTGAGCAGAGGCCAGCAGGGGGAGTCCGACAGCCCCTGTGAGCAGAGGCCAGCAGGGGGAGTCAGACAGCCCCTGTGAGCAGAGGCCAGCAGGGGGAGTCCGATAGCCCCCTGTGAGCAGAGGCCAGCAGGGGGAGTCCGACAGCCCCCTGTGAGCAGAGGCCAGCAGGGGGAGTCCGACAGCCCCTGTGAGCAGAGGCCAGCAGGGGGAGTCAGACAGCCCCTGTGAGCAGAGGCCAGCAGGGGGAGTCAGACAGCCCCCTGTGAGCAGAGGCCAGCAGGGGGAGTCCGATAGCCCCCTGTGAGCAGAGGCCAGCAGGGGGAGTCCGATAGCCCCCTGTGAGCAGAGGCCAGCAGGGGGAGTCCGATAGCCCCCTGTGAGCAGAGGCCAGCAGGGGGAGTCCGACAGCCCCTGTGAGCAGAGGCCAGCAGGGGGAGTCAGACAGCCCCCTGTGAGCAGAGGCAGATCAGAAGCATCCCAAGTCTGTGATGAAATCCCACAAAAAGGAGGAACAACTATTTTTTATCTGACAGGAGAGCAATGTCTCAGTCTTACAAAAGCTATAAACAGTATGGAAAACTAACAACCACAAAATTTCCCAGAAGCCCACAGTTCACTCAAGTAGCTAGGAAGTCATAATAAAATTTAAAAGCAAAGACAAGAAAATAAGACAGACACACTAAATGGAATAAAGACAAAGAATATGAGTGGGTTTCTTTTCAGGAATAAGGGAGCCAGAATATAATGCAGCAATAAATTTCCCCTTCTTGTATCAAGGGTTTTTATTACTGGTCTTCCTTGTAGATACTGTTTTCAACAATGTTAGCACACCTTACAGGCACTAGAATGCTGTTAACCTAGACTGCCATACTTAAGAGAATGAGATGTTTAACACTAAATGTGATGCAGGCATGGCAGGACACACTGGGAATCCAGTACTCAAGGTGCTGAAGCCGGAGTATTTCAGTTTCTAGGAGAGCCTGAGATACACAGTGAGAGTCTGAATATAAGAATAGCCAGAGAGATGGCTCAGAAGCTAAGAGCACTTGCTGCTCTTGCAGACGACCCGAGTTAGGTTCCCAGCACCCACGTGGTACTCCCAACCTCATGGAACTCTACCTCCAGGGATCCAACAACTTCTCCTGGCCTCCATGGGCACTATGCATACACATGGTATACAGAACACACAAAGGCCCACACTCCTATACCGACACACACACACGATAAGTAAACCTTTTTTCAAAGATTTTTTAAAAAAAAAAAAATCCAGTAGTCAAAATACAACAAGATGAAGAAAGTGGAAATAGATAAATATTGTAAGAAAGAAACAAAAAGATTAAAGGTAAATTTAAGCATATCAATAACATTTAACACAACTGAGCTAAGCACTCCAGTTAAAAGGCAGTGAGTGAGAGTGAAAGTAATAAATTCACAAAAGATTTTAAGATCTCCATTACTCATTCAATACAGCAACCAAAAAAAAATCTGAAGGAACGCTCCTAACCAACTGGTCCAAGCGTGCAGTGTGCCCTACTCGGTGACAACGTGCAAACGCATGCTGTGCAAGAGAACACATGTGAATGCACACTGGATCCAACAAGTAGAGCGGCAGGCTACGATGCTGTGTCCTCCGCAGTATGGCATGCAGGTCTACTCCAGAGAGGAGAGCATCAGAAACCACAGAGGAAGTGACAGAGGGGCAACTCAACAAAGAAGCAAGCAGCACAGCACAGGCTCCACCTCCCCAGCTCCCACATCGGGATACAGAGCCTGCCTGGATGCACAGTAACAGATGAACGAGTGCCATCTGCCTGATTTCAAGTCTCAATCTAAGGCAGGAAGGATGGTGTAAAGACAAACACCGAGATGAGTGCTCTAGGAAACTGGATATGCAGACGGAACTAAGGCAGAGCCTAGTGAATAGCAAGCCCAGAAAAACATCCAATTCGTGTAGGACATACATCTTTATTTTTCAGAAGTTTTCCATCCATAGCAAAATCTGAGTAAGGATTTGGTAGTTCCCAGTATCCCACCTGTCAGACCCTCTCTCCCAGCATCTGTGTGAGTGGCACTGTTGTTAGGAATAAGGCGTAGAGAAAATGTGCACTAACACATCATTATCTCTCTGCATGTACACACACGTGCTCGCTGCTGCTGTACTGTCTGTGGGATGTGACAACTGCAGAATGGCAGGCACATACCACCACTGTAGTAACACGGAGGGGTTACTATCCTAAAATGGTCTTGCGTTCTAGTTAATTGTTCCTCCTCTGTGAAGGCTCACAATTACTGATGTTTTCCCTCTCTTATACATCACACGATTACAGAGCCTTTTTAGATTGGCCCCTTTCCATTACAATGTGCACCTATGCTTTCTCATGGATTGATAGCTCATTTCCATTTAACACTACCTAACATTCCACTGCTGGGATGTAGTCTGTATACTGATGCACCGAAAGCCATGATGGTTTCTGAGACTTAGAAACTATGCTACATACATCGCTGTGTGTGTCTTTATGTGAACAGTTGGGGCCCCTTTGGGTAGATACAAAGGAGCCCAACTCCTGGATCATCCGGTAGGAACAGGTTTCATTTTGCTAGAAACTGCCAAAGTGGCTGCATCCCTGTGCACTGACACTAGCAAAGAACTCAGGTATCCACTGTCCCAAGTCTGAAGCAAGACTGCCTCACACTGTCATGCCTTTTTATACAAAGTGTCACAGTAAGTTCATGGGGAAAGGGTGACGTCTCAACAGGTAGTGCCACTCCCATGAAAAGGGAAAATATGAACAGTGACTCACTGCACACAATACTAAAACATTAAACAATCAAAACAAGACAATACCCCCCAAGCACTCGGACGCAAATCTCAGCCACGTAGATCTAGTGAAGTCTTAGTAAGACATACAATTTTTAAAGAAAATCAATCAAAATATTCAAAACTGAAAGATATTTTGCTCTTTAAAGATAAGTATAAAATTGAAAAGGCAAACAACAAACTAGAAGAAAATACCTGCATAATCAGCTGGTCATTTATTTAAAAAATATCTATCTAAAGTTTCAATAAACAAATAGACAAGGTGCTGGAAAGATGGCTCAGTGGTCAGAGCACCGGTCCTCCAGAGGGTCATGTTTGATTTCCAGCCCCCACAGGGCAGCTCACAACCACCTGTAATTCCAGTTCCAAGGGATCTGGATTTTGAACTCTATGGGAAATGCACATACACAGTACACAGATAAACATATAGGCAAAATATCAACACATAAACTGTTTTAAGTTAAAAAACAAAAAACATTAAAATACAGAGAGATGACTTGAAAAGAACTTTACCAAAAAAGATATATCATAGTAAATAAATATATGAACATATGCTCAGTTTTATTAGTCATCACAGAACTATAAACTAAAACCACTACATACCCTGCAGAACGGTGAAAATGAAAAACAATACTCAAACCAAGGTGGACCCGGCACCATGGAAACTACTACATACTGTGGATAGGGAGCCACTTTGGAAAAAGAGTTTGGTAACTTCTTAAAAAGCTAGGCATGCACAAACTAGAATCTCTACTCCTCAGTATTTATACAGAGAAATGAAATTACATCCACATAGACCTAGAACTCTGAATATTCACAGTTGCTTTGCCAGTAATGGCCAAACAGGAGAAACGATTCAAAGGCCTATGCTGAATCAATTGTGCCGCACACTTACATAAGAATACTGCAAAAGAAAAAGAAACACGGGACTAACACATTTAGTTAGTAAGAATGAATTGGGAAAAAAAAAAAAGAATAAAGTTCAGAAGTACTGTTTTAAGAAGCCACAGGAAAGATTGTACTATATGACGTTATAAAGCTAAATCTGATGAGAAGCTAAAGTGACAAAAGATACATCAATGTTGTCACAGAGTGGTGGCCACAGGGGACTGACTGCAAAGGGACATAGGAAACTTCCGTGATTCATGGAAATGTTAAGTATAATTACAACAGTGGAATACCAATGGTTCAAAATAAGCTTTTAATGGTAAAGAGTAATTGCTAATTTGTTAATTTTGACCAGTTTCACTCATGAGTCAACATCACACCTGCACATCATTTGCATCTAGACTCCCAATTTTTAAAAAATAACCTTACAACTGTATTGTCTTCATAACAACACAGGCTTGCAACTGGCCCACCTTGCCCTTTCTCTTCTTATTGCTGCCCACATCTTTTAATAGCATTCTCTTAGACCTACAGCTGGGCTCAGCACGCTTACGCCTCAGCTCAACCTTCTCTGTCAGAACCCCGCTTTCCCCAGGCAGAGAGGAAATAGCCGTCCTCCATATACTGCGTCCCTTAGTGGGGCTGGTGCTTGCCACATTTCCTAGACAAAGTCCATCAGGTCTTAAGAGCATCCATCACACTTCATAGGGCAACATCAACCCAGAGAGAAAGCAATCTTTCACAACTTTACAGGCACATCATATAATTTTCTTTTATATTTACAGGCAGAAAAGGGAAAAGGGCAAATTAAAGTATTGGAAACGTACTTACTTGGATTAAGAATGTCGACAATCTCAAAGTCATTCACCCGGCAAATGGGCATAAAGGAATCCCTTAAAGGAAGCAGAGCAGACCCATGAGTTCAAGCATTTAATTTCAAACATATTTTTGAAGATATACTCAGTGTTCTAGGGCCACATGAGGTCAAATCCTACGGCAGTGCAGTCCTGCAGTGCTCAAATCTGCTTCTATAGTGCTTAGTGCATAGTGCTTAGTGCTACTATAGTGCTTAGTGCTTAGTGCTACTATAGTGCATAGTGCTTCTACAGTGCAGCGCCTCCTTCCTGCACGACACACCATATTCATGCAGTATCAAGGCAGTCAGCTCCTACTCAGCAGAACATACTTCAGGTGATACTAAGACTCTTCAAGACCATAAAGCTAACACTTCCAAACTTAAGGCATCTTAAAACATCATGTCAGAGCACTATGTGAAGTGTCAGGATGGAAGATGAAAGAAGTCACCCTTACTCACATGTAAAAGAACAAACTTCTGACTGGTAAGAAGCCCTCCATTAAATGTGGATATGTGACTTCTATGTTCATCGGCATCTGAATGAGATAAATCATGAAATCTAAGTCACAGGTCAGTCAGACAAAGTAAGAAACACCTTGAGCTATAAGAAAACTTAACCATAGAATATAATCACACAGTATTAATTCATTACTATGAAATCTGGAAACAACATGACTCGCAGTGCACAGCTAGTCAGCAGTAATATATGCCTGGCTCCAGATGAGCACTTAATGAATGAAGATTTGTAAATGAATGGAAATAACATCAGGCCGAATGCTGAACTTTGTTGTTCTTTTAACCTTTACGACCTGCTTCAGAGGGACAAGGGATACCTCATTTTCTAAAGAAACTAAACCCTTGCAAAGATCCACAGTAAACAGAGGGCAAACTCGTGGATCTTTAAGAACATCTAATCACAAGCCAATAGTGGTAGCAGGCAGCTATAATAATCCACAGGAAGATCATGAGTTCAAGGACCCCATTGGCTAACAAAACATAAAAAAAAAGAACAAAAGAATCCCAATGGTACCCTACAGACGGTACACCTTCATGGATCCTCAGACAATGACTTAATAATTTCATCACACACATACTCAACCAAGAAAAATAGTATTCCTTACTAGAACTATCTGGTTTGCCATATTTCAATTACTTTAATCTTACTGTCTATCCTTCATTTTAATCTTAGAGACCGCCCTACAAAAAAATTTCTTTTCTGAAGTCTTGGCAGGTGTTTAGTAAAATCTCTGAAACAGACCTACAGATCTGCAATCACACTGTATAGAATCAGTAATTTCCAAGAGTTGTTTGGTCTTTCATTATAGTTTCTATCTTACTAAAGATTCTCATGTATGTATGTTACTCTTTGCCTAAAAGTCCTTTGTATGTGAGATCTATTTTAGATTTGTTGGAAATCAAGTCAAGCAACTCTCAACCTTTCGGGTAGCGTGCCGTGTGCAGAACTGCCGAACAACACAAGCAAAGCCCAGTTTGACCTCTTAACTCACCATGTAGAAGTGCTCCAGCCGGACTCCATACACTAACTGTAAGGCTTTCATGTAAATCATGTACAAGACATCAGACTACAAGAGAAGAACAAGTGTCAAGGTCATATGCAGAGAGCTCTCATTACCCTGGTCACCATCCAATGCTACAGTCAATGAGTGCAATAAAAAGAACATGAGAAAAATCACCCAGTTGCCCTCAAAATATTTTATAATTTCTTGAAGCACTTTGTGGCACATATCAGTTTGTAGTGAATGGCCAAGGGAACTAACTGGTTACTTCTGAATGAGAATTAGTCTATCCGAATCCAACCCAGTCAACCTAACCACCCCAGGCAGGGAGACGGGTGAGGCTTCTAGACACTGTCAGGAGTATGGAAATGCTGGAACACTCGGGACTTTATCTTTATTTTTTAAAGAAAGATCACAGGGGCTACACTGATGCTGCTATGGATGGAAGATCATCTCAGATTTCAGATTAGTTGCAACACTTGGAATACTGACTATAAAATTAATGGAGAAATAACTTGATTTAAAAACCTTATCTTCTAAGTCAATAGATCCCAAATGCTGGCCCGAGAAGTTGTCTAATCTGAACTCAACTTTATTGGGTGGCCAGAAAGGCCTGAGATACACTGCTTCGTGGCACTGTCCCCTAGCACTGTATGGTTCACCTTACAGGTCTCACATTTACTCTCAGGCCATTCCTGCTATTGTAAAGAACTGAACCGCTCTGAGATAAACCAGCTTGCATTCTGTATTATAAAAGAAGCCTTCCTATTTTATAACTTCAAGGCCAACATAGGAAAGTGGAGGGAGATTTTGGGATTTTGCTATGACACATAAATAGCTCATTTTTGCATTTAATAACCAAACATATAAAGAATAACACCTGTCAAAATAAGGCAATTCCCACCTGGGGCATAATGTAAGAAAATTAATCTGCACGCTTCCAAAGAAGACTGTTTGTAAGCATGCATGTGTTGTGTGGGAGACCATTTGGAATAAATCCTGTCAAGCTCCCCAATAAATGATACCCTCATACCACCACTCCAGTAATAATAAAAAATTTAATATACTTTAATATATCTACGGTTTAAAGCCTCTTTTTTTTCTTTAAGGAAAACAACCATATTAAAGACCTAAGTTCCCAGTGGGAATGTACAAGGTGCCCCACATATAAACTTAATGTTATTTTAAAATTAGACCAGGTGAGAGATTTTTCTTCGATTGAAAATGCCTGGCCTACAACGAATCCGAGGCAACGCCTCTCTTCCTACAACGAATCCGAGGCAACGCCTCTCTTCCCACAACGAATCCGAGGCAACGCCTCTCTTCCCACATTGCAGACCTAGAAGCTCACTGTGCTCTTCAGCATCAGGAACTACATGCAAAGACAAGCACATTTTACCTTCGGATTTGGAAGAAAATCGCTCTTCGAGAGGTTTTTGCCATCTGCTCCTGTTAATAATTTATTGCGAATATGAACCACAAGCTCAGCTACATTGTATCTGGGGAATGACAAAGTTTCCATTATGGGAGTCTCCTCCTAGTTTGAAAAAAGAAAAAAATAAAGATAAGAAACATACACAATCAACAGTTCTTATTATCTGGAAACTCATACTTAAGAGAAAACAATGAGCGAGCTATGTCTGTACCGTTCATAGTAGTGTTATCATTAAATATCTGAGCAAGGTAAAGAATTTGAAGCTTGGAAATGCCACCAGTGGTCCCAGCACTTAGGATGTGGGGGTAGGAGGATCAGAAACTCAAGGCAAATTTTATAATTGTATGTAAAATTCTAGGCCAGCTTGGGCTACATAACACTGTCCTCAAACCTAACATTTAAAAAACAAACAAACAAACAAACAAAAAAAGAATTTTATTCATACACACATACACACACACAATGAAATAAAGATGGCGTCTTATCCTAAAATAGCTTTTATAGCAAAGTAACAGTCATTGTCTGTTAATTATCCTCATGTGTTCTTCCATAAGGGATAGAGGCTTCGAGCTGACATACAATAGGAAAATTATGTTGTTCTCTTTGTATACAAGAACCAGGGCATTTAATATTCTTAGCGAAGAACTATTTTCTCAAAGCGCAAGATGGGCAGTATCAACAGCAGAAGCTAGATACAAGCAATACTAACACAAGGTAGAAAATAAAATTGGATTTTATTTGATTGCACTGCTATTCTCAACCCACAGTGTTCATATTAGATGACTAATATATACACATCATATTGGATGACTAACACAATTTAAGATGCTAGCAGGAGAGAGAGCTGGAGGAAAAAGGAGAGGAAGTGGGGGAGAGGGATGCCTTGATTTAAAGCAGAAATCCCTTTTAGCAGAGCAAAAACTTAAAACACATAAAACAGTAAAAGGCCCTTTGGCCTCATGTGTGCAGATAACAGATTATTCCTACCGGTGTCCTCTTAAAATAATACCTGTCATAATTCTACCTCCCCAGGACACAACTAGCAATGTTTGGAGATATTTTTAGCTGTTAGGACAAAAATCCAATGGCTAGAGGCCAGGCATTCTGCTAAATTCCCTAGAATGCTCAGTGTCTCTCACTGCGGTGCTGTCTGTCTGAAAGGTCAGTGTGAGCAGAGACCCAGCAGGGACACACTCAGTTCTGCAAACAAACTGAAAGGGCTTGTGGCTTACAAGTCCTGAATCTACTCCAGGCTCTCACCATGTCTTAGAACAAGTATGCCTAAACAGACGCTCCAGCAGAGCGCTTGCCTAGCCTCCCAATAAATGGAAACTGCCACCTTCAACATGGCGGTCAGGCAGCATCCTGACTCTGCTTGAGCCCTTCAAAACACCACAGATCTAGGAACCCTAGGCCATTTCTTAACACTTAGAAGACTCTTCCTACACCACTGAGAAATGCTGCTGCACCCGCACTGCTGATGCTATTTCTCATCCCAGCAACTGCACAGAAGGCATCAGATCCCTGCTTACAGGGCACTGCTTTCAAAAGCAATGTGAAGAAAGCAGTGACGTCCCTTCTAAGCTTCCCCAAGATAAATGCTTCCATACAAGTGACCATTCCTTTATGACACTATTTTTGGAGACCTTGCCATTTATGAGACAGATGACTGTACCTTTTCATATTCATGCCAACTAAAATCAGTATTGTTTGTACCTAAAGTGAGAGTGGTTTCTGGGATGCATCAAGGAGGCAATAGTTATGTAGTCACCACCTGGTCTAACACTACCTCTAGGCCAATTCTTTCAGCACCCACAGGCTGAGGCTTTCCCCTCATCCTGCTCGCCTGACAGGATGCTTACAGGTTGCTTTACTTATCCTTCTGACAGCCTGACTACTACACTCTACAGTTCCTACCATGCCCTCCTTAGATTTGATTCATCTGCTAGAGCAGCTCGGCCATAAGGAAATATCTACTCGTTTACTACAGAAGGTACTAGGAGGGATGAACACCAGATGAAGAGACGAGGGCCAAGTATGAAGGAGGGACTTGCAGCCTGTAGGACCACAAGGTGTCTAGCTAGTCCAGAGTTCTCAATCAGCCCTTTAGGGGTTTTCTTAAAAACAAGTTTTATCATGTAGGTATGACTGATTTAATCAATGCCAACAGCTTCCAGGATCAGAGATCAGGGACCAAGCCCATAGGACTGTCTTAGTCCTCTAGTAAGCACTTCCTCCCCTAACACACCAAGCAACAGCTAACCATCAACACACAAAAGTTCATTTATCACTGTGAGGAGTCCAAGGATTCCTGGATGTATATGCCAAGAACTGGACAATGACAAAATGTATATTTCACAACCTGAAACTGTCCTACTTACGTTATTACTCCTGAAATATTATTTTGTCAACATCTTCCTTTGTATTAGTCTATGTCTGTGTGTATGCAGGTACATGTGGAGACCAAAGGCAGCCTCCAATTGTTTCTCAGGTGCCAACCATTCATCTTTCTGTCTGCCTTTCTTTTTTTCTTTCTCTTTCTTTCTTTCTTTCTTTCCTTCTTTCTTTCTGGCATCTATTAATCATCCATTTACTTGTTTGTTTACTTACTTATTTAAAGATATGGTCTCATGAGCCTAGATTTATTTACTCAGAAATGGCATCTATGCCAGGTAGTGGTGGTGCATGCCTTTAATCCCAGCACTTGAGAGGCAGAGGCAGGTGGATTTCTGAGTTCAAGGCCAGCCTGGTCTACAGAGTGAGTTCCAGGACAGCCAGGGCAACACAGAAAGACCCTGTCTCGAAAACAAAACAATACAAAAAACAAGGAAAGAAGGAAAGAAAGGAAGAAAGGAAGGAGCTCATTTATTTAATCATAATCACTTAGAGGTCATCAAGTTCGCTAGGCTGACTGACCACCAGGGGCCTGCCTGTCTCCATCTCTACAATGCTGAGACTATAAGTAAATACTATCATGCCTAGAACTAAAAAAATAAAAAATAAAAACAGTGGGTTCTAGGGGTTGACTCAGGTCTGCCTTTCCACACCGAGCTATTTCCCCAGCCAGTCAATCTTGGTCTAGGGCAGAGTGTTAATACAGGAAGGAACTGCTTCTAGTGACTGCGGGCAATTGTAGCACTCATATAGAAATAGAGTTATGATCCAGTGAAAGAAACTCCAAGAGCTTCAACATGGCCTGTGATCCTGGATTTTCCCCACACGCTTCTTACAGAATTTGAACTTTAAACTATGATTTTTACTTTCTACTACTGAATTTCATAACTGTAAACTTTTATTTAAGAACTAGGATCACTCAAATTTAGTTAAGATGCTTCATACATTAGCCATCTATTTCAGTGTAAATGTTGGGGAAAGCAAAATATCCTACCCTGAGTATTGTTGCTTCCTGTGTTTCAAGAAACCACAGACCTCTGTAGACGCAGGAAAGGCTCAACAAGGTCCTCCTGTCAAAAGACATGTATAGATATTTACATTAGAAAAGAGAAAAAGCAGTCAGAGGTTTCTCTATGGGAAAGTTTCCTCTCTGCATAGAGAGATCTCAGCCTGAAAACAAGACAATTTACAGCCGGGCGTGGTGGCACACGCCTTTAATCCCAGCACTCGGGAGGCAGAGGCAGGCGGATTTCTGAGTTCGAGGCCAGCCTGGTCTACAGAGTGAGTTCCAGGACAGCCAGGGCTACACAGAGAGAAACCCTGTCTGGAAAAACCAAAAAAAAAAAAAAAAAAAAAAAAAGCCATTTCTGATCCCTGCCCAGGTACAGGTCACTACAGGACAATCAGGACAATGACATGAGAGACTCCATCAGTATGGCAAGGCAGCCTCCGTTTACTGTGTATCCCCTCTAGCCACAGCTGTAACTCTCCAGTCACCCTCTTTCCCTACAGAAGTTCATGCCCCTCACTAATCTCTTTCTGCGCTCGAGTAGCAAGTCCTCCTTTGGGTTCAGGCACATATCAGATTCTGGGCTTTTCTGTTCCGTATCCTGAGGTCAGTTTATTTCTTCAATTGAAACCATCAAGCTTTCAGAGGCAAAAAAATTGAATTAAGCATTCAATATTTTTCATCTGCATCTCAGTTTTTGAAATTGTTTATAAGAACATAAGGGGTTACTTGAGAAAAAAAACAAGCCACACCTAGATTAGAGATAGATTAATAACAGAAAACGTGGGTATAAAATCATAATCACACACCCCTCTCTGCTGATGTGATATACACTACTGTCAGGGTAATTCTTATAAACCATCAAACCCTTACAAACGTACAAAGGGCTTACCTACCACACAAATCCCAGCCTTTCCCACTGAAGTTGCCAAAGCCTTTAATAATCTCATGCTCTTTCTGGTCCAAGTTAATGCCTTCCAAGTCTTCTCCTAAGTGTCCAATGTTGTGTTACACCTGCCTGAGAATTTCTGAGGATCAATTTCCCAACGTAAAGCTACCCAGAGGCTCACAACTGCACTTAGAAGTAATAATGCTCTCTTCTCAGAAGCAAATTGTGTTCATTTTAATAGTGCAATTTCAGTTCCAACTCCTGTGTGTGTGTGTGTGTGTGTGTGTGTTGCGTATACAGAGAAAGAGGCCATCTAACTATAAAGATACTATATACTTTATATACAGTAAAACAGCTCTCTGACATTTTAGTTCAAATAGGACAATTACCTCTAGGAGCTCCCATTTCTCCGTTATATGTAACACTTCAGTGCTAAGCACAACATAACTTACATTATATACAACTGGCTTTGCAATGCAAACTTAAGCAAGCAACTCCCAATTCTGAGGAACTAGATAAAGCATTCCTGGAAAATACGGGGAAGGCTTTGTGTTACACCCACGTAGATCCAGGTACATTCAGCTCCCTGACTTTTGGATTATGATATTTTCGCCTTTTGATAAATGGTTCTTGGTTTAATCCAGAGATGGTGGCGCAATGGAGATACATAAAAAATTGGCAAGCATTCAAACAAGTCACACTGACGCCATTCTTGTGGCTCATGCCCGTAAAGTCAGCACTTGAGAGATGGGAGGTGAGAGACTCCCAGGACTCATAGGAAGGGACCTTTGATGAAATGCCCGGCAGTAGGGAGAGGGAACTTATAGAGCCCACCTCCAGCAGAAAGACAGGACATCAAGTGAGGGATGGGGTTGCCATCCCACTGTCACACCTCTGACCCATAATTGTTTCTCTCTGAAAGAATTCCAGGGATGGAAATGGAGAGGAGCCTGTGAAAAAGAAGGTCCAGTGACAGGCCCAAAGTGGGATCCAGCTCAAGGGGCAGTCCCAAGGCCTGACACTACTACTGAGGCTATGAAGCGCTCACAAAAAGGGATCTAACATGACTGCCCTCCGAAAGACCCAACAAGCAGCTGAAAGAGTCAGATGCAGATATTTGCACCCAACCAATGGACAGAAGCAGCTGATCCCTGTTGTTGAATTAGGGATGGCTGAAAGAAGCTGAGGAGGACGATCCTGTAAGGGGACTAGCAATCTCAATTAATCTGGATCCCTGAGATCTCTCAAACACTGGACCACCAAACAGACAGCATACACCAGCAGATATGAGGCCCCCAACACACATAGAGGACTGCCGGGTCTGTGTTCATTCAGAGATGATACACCTAACCCTCAAGAGAGTGGAGGCCCCAGGGAGTTTAGAGATCAGGTGGGGTGGGGGCATCCATGTGGAGACAGGGTGGGGAGGGGAGGAGTTTGGGATGTGGATCAGTCGGAGGGTGGATGGGGAGGGGCGGGGAATGGAATATGAAGTGTAAAAAAATTGAATTACAAATAAAGTTAAATAAATAAATAAAAAAAGGCTAGTCTCAGGAATATAGGGGTTCGAGACCAACCTGGGATAGATGAGCCTGTCAAATCAACACACAAGTTAGTAAACCCAGATGCCCCGATCCTTGGCCTTGCACCCGGCCCTCCAACGCTCACCCGCTCAAACTCACCTGGAGGCCTAGCAGCTCACGGAAAAACAGTTAAAAACCGAGCGTCCAACCGAAAGCCGCTGACCGTTGTCATTTTTCAAACCGGCCGCCTTTTTTTGTGAGGCCGGCCCCTTTCCGCACAGCGCGCTTCCTTCGCGACGGATGCCGAGAAGGCTCAGAAGACCCACGGTGGGTGGGACTTGACGAGTTGCGCAGCGAGCCAGGCTCCAGATCAGCGGAATCATTCTTCAGGGTTATAGTTTCTAGCCGGAACCGCGATTCCGCCAGACCAGGAAGCGCAGCAGTTAGGGGGAGGAGTTCCGGGATGTGTTTACCGGGTTGTCCCAGACTGGAACTTTGCCTTCAGCGTACCTGATAGCGAGCAGGCAGACAGACGGTTTCTAGCCCCTTCTCTTAGGCTCAGAGAGTAACAGGCAATAGAGGATGTGTTGTTCCCAAATTAATCAAAGGCATTATAGAGAATCCAGGAGTAGTAGTAACAGTCTTACTGTTTGATAAGCATTGATGGGGTCAAATTTTGACCTCACTGGATATTTGTACACATCATTTCTCCTTAGGTCCATGAAAGCTTGAGGGCGGGGCAGCGAATGGATGGATAGACATTGTTAAGGACGTCCAATTTAAATCTTTAATTTACTCACTTTGAGGACTCAATATAGGATAATAAATCTAGAAGCATAAACGTACTGGAATATGATTCTACACTTGCCAAACATGAGCAAAACCACTAGTTCATCTCATCGGTGAGCCATTTCTGTGGCTTACTGACATTACAGGTAACAAAGAATATACAGAACTCTCTATTCACGGGTGTTTTAATATCCTTTGAGTACCTTTACTACTTGATTTTTTTAATAAATAGGTAAGATTTTAATTGTTATATTCTTGAGCCAATATTATAGAACATAGTTTCATATAAGTAGATGGAACATGGCTACACTGAAAATACAGTACAATTTAACATGGAGAATTCTGGCAACGTAGCTTTATATCCGGTTTATTCACTGGGCGGCGCTGCTGCATTGATTTTAACATTACTGAGAATTTCATTCCATTTCTTTCCAGTAATCAAAACTACAGAGATAAACATCGGACACAATGTTCTGGATTAAAAATTTTTTTTTTCTAAATTTATGGGCTTTAAAGTACATGTTTACAGTCCTGGCTTAAGAAGAAAAATAGCATTGAATTCAAGTAGTTGTCTGCATTTTATTTCTCTCTAATCATTCTTGTTAATCTGTTTGCCTCTTCAGTCACGTTCATCTTTAGGAAAGATTTTGGAAATTGAGCTATACATTTGAAATACTTTATGCAGTACTAGTCTGAAACTGTAAAATACCTAACATTCGCTGTTTGTGGTGAACTCTAAATAAATACAAGGAACCACAGACCTGGCATTGTGCTTTAACCCCTTAAAATACTTTCCTCAACGTGTACATGAAGTTATATTATTTTAATGTAGTTTATATAAACACCATTCTGAATCATCAGTCAAACATATTTAATATCATGAAAATACTTGCTCAGTGTTTTTATTAATTCAAATTTTATGTTCTAGTAAATTTCCAGTGTTGACTTTATGAGAGCCCGTGGTGTTAACAGTATTTCAAGGGAGCTGACAAGGATTTCTCAGAAAAATTTTAAAAGTAATGTACTCTTCAAACCATGGTTGTGCTTGCCTCTAATGTCAGTACTCCACAGGGAGAGGCAGGCAGATCTCTACGAGTTTGAGGCCAAGCCTGGTCTAGATAGTATTAGCCTGATCTTCATGGTGAGTTCCAAACCAGCCAGAGTTATATATAAGGAGACTCTGGAAACAAAAAAAGAATAAAACTTAATATATTCTATTTTTTGATAGAAAAGATATATAACTTCAATTTATTTGAATTTGTTACCATCTAAAAACATATTTTGAGTAAATAGACTTACATCACATTCTTCTTTCCCTTTTGTTCCCCAACTCCTCCAGGAGAGCCTCCCCCCATTCAAAACCTTCAATACCTTTCATTTGTTATCATATTCTTTAAAATTTATAAAATTTAAAAATGTTTTAAATTTTAACAAAATAATGAGCATTATCAAAGTTGTCTGATATAAAACAACAATCAATTGAACAGTCTTATGTAGATGTTTGTCTACAGCAATACTGAAAATACACGTGTTTTTCTCAATATAAATTTTAAGTAACTCCAAATATATTAACTGTATGATATTTAAAATAATATTTTAAATAATATATCACTTTTAGTTTTTTAAATGATCATAAATAGATGAAGTCTTTGTTTTTATTTAGTACAGCTGAAAATCTTGACTCTTACTGGGGTACACACACAAAATAAGAACAGTTTTTGGACATCGAAGTTCATTGTAATAAGGTTGTACTTGAATGACCCTCACATCACCAAAGAATTTTACCTCCATAGTAGCTAAGCCAAGAGTTGACAGTTCTGCTGCTCCAAGGAATGAATTGTAGACACGATTTTTGGATACAGGTATCCTGCTATGGTCAAAGCTATTTGACTTGAGTGATTATCATCATTCTCAGCCCACAGGGAACAAGTTACATTCATTTAAGAAATGGTGTGTGTATTAAGATGGTCTATCCATGAAGTCATTCATCAACTGTTTCAATGAACAATGGGTCTGATTGGAGGGTGGCACAGACGTTAGGTGAGGGTAAGATTCTGGTTCATTGGCTGTGATGATTTTGAAAAACATTCATCTCAGAATAAGAGTAACTTATAAAGTCCTCTTCTTCAAAATTGATACAATAATTATAAATACCAAGCAATGCCTTCATTCTCACTCTTTGCTATTCTCTTACAAGCCACCTCCCAAGTTAATTGTCTACATTTCTTTTGGCTGTATAAATCATTTTGGAATATGTAAGCTGTTCTAAAAACCATAGTATAGTGTAAAAACATCACATAAACAATCCTACTAATAGAGAGGCTGAGATAGGAGAAGCATGATTTCAAGACCATTATGTGGCACACAGAAAGACCCTGTCATGTACAAATAAGCAGAAAGTGTATATGGATTGTACAATATTGGACGTCTTTCTCCCATTACAAAATTAGAGAAACAACAGGTTGACAGCTGACAAATTTCTAATTCCCATACTTTTGAATTTCAATTGATTATGATATGTTGGCAACATTAATTTTCATACTGAGAGATAGTAAGGAAAAGTGAATGTTACTTCCTGTTAATTTTCTTGTTAGAGGTGGAATTATTTTTGTGTAGGCTTGTTGAAAGACTATTTCTTGCTTCTTCTAGGGTGTAGTTTCACTCCTTGTGTTGTTGGTTTCCATTTATTATCCTTTGTAGGGCTGGATTTGTGGAAAGATATTGTGTAAATTTGGTTTTTTCATGGAATATCTGAGAGTGTTGCTGAATATAGTAGCTTGGCTGTTCTCTTAGGGTCTGTATGACATCTGCCCAGGATCTTCTAGCTTTCATAGTCTCTCGTGAGAAGTCTTGTGTAATTCTGATAGGTTTACCTTTATATGTTACTTGACCTTTTCCCCCTTGCTGCTTTTTAAAAGATGTATTTATTTACCTATTTATCTATTTATTTATTATATCTAAGTACACTGTAGCTGTCTTCAGATACCCCAGAAGAGGGCATCAGATCTCATTGCGGATGGTTGTGAGCCACCATGTGGTTGCTGGGATTTGAACTCAGGACCTTCGGAAAAGCAATCAGTGCTTTTTTTTTCCATTTTTTATTAGGTATTTAGCTCATTTACATTTCCAATGCTATACCAAAAGTCCCCCATAACCACCCACCCCCACTCCCCTACCCACCCACTCCCTCTTTTTGGCCCTGGCGTTCCCCTGTACTGGGGCATATAAAATTTGCAAGTCCAATGGGCCTCTCTTTCCAGTGATGGCCGACTAGGCCATCTTTTGATACATATGCAGCTAAAGACAAGAGGTCACGGGTACTGGTTAGTTCATAATGTTGTTCCACCTATAGGGTTGCAGATCCCTTTAGCTCCTTGGCTACTTTCTCTAGCTCCTCCATTGGGAGCCCTGTGATCCATCCATTAGCTGACTGTGAGCATCCACTTCTGTGTTTGCTAGGCCCCGGCATAGTCTCACAAGAGACAGCTACATCTGGGTCCTTTCAATAAAATCTTGCTAGTGTATGCAATGGTGTCAGCGTTTGGATGCTGATTATGGGGTGGATCCCTGGATATGGCAGTCTCTACATGGTCCATCCTTTCATCTCAGCTCCAAACTTTGTCCCTGTAACTCCTTCCATGGGTGTTTTGTTCCCAATTCTAAGGAGGGGCATAGTGTCCACACTTCAGTCTTCATTCTTCTTGAGTTTCATGTGTTTAGCAAATTGTATCTTATATCTTGGGTATCCTAGGTTTGGGGCTAATATCCACTTATCAGTGAGTACATATTGTGTGAGTTCCTTTGTGAATGTGTTACCTCACTCAGGATGATGCCCTCCAGGTCCATCCATTTGGCTAGGAATTTCATAAATTCGTTCTTTTTAATAGCTGAGTAGTACTCCATTGTGTAGATGTACCACATTTTCTGTATCCATTCCTCTGTTGAGGGGCATCTGGGTTCTTTCCAGCTTCTGGCTATTATAAATAAGGCTGCTATGAACATAGTGGAGCATGTGTCCTTCTTACCAGTTGGTGCATCTTCTGGATATATGCCCAGGAGAGGTATTGCTGGATCCTCCGGTAGTACTATGTCCAATTTTCTGAGGAACTGCCAGACTGATTTCCAGAGTGGTTGTACAAGCCTGCAATCCCACCAACAATGGAGGAGTGTTCCTCTTTCTCCACATCCACGCCAGCATTTGCTGTCACCTGAATTTTTGATCTTAGCCATTCTGACTGGTGTGAGGTGGAATCTCAGGGTTGTTTTGATTTGCATTTCCCTGATGATTAAGGATGTTGAACATTTTTTCAGGTGCTTCTCTGCCATTCGGTAATACTCAGGTGAGAATTCTTTGTTCAGTTCTGAGCCCCATTTTTTAATGGGGTTATTTGATTTTCTGAAGTCCACCTTCTTGAGTTCTTTATATATGCAATCAGTGCTCTTAACCACTGAGCCATCTCTCCAGTCCTCCCTTGCTACTTTTAAAATTCTTTATTGGTTTAGTGCATTTGGTGTTTTGATTATTATATGACGGGAGGAATTTCTTTACTGGTCCAGTCTATTTAGAGTTCTATAGTCTTCTTGTATGTTCATGGGCATCTCTTTCTTTAGATTAGGGAAGTTTTCTTCTATAATTTTGTTGAAGATATTTATTTGTCCTTTAAGTTGGGAATCTTCATTCCCCTTTATACCTATTATCCTTAGGTTTGGTCTTCTAATTGTGTCCTGGATTTTCTGGATGTTTTGGATTAGGAGCTTTTTGCTTTTTGTGTTTTCTTTCACTGTTGTGTCAATGTTTTCTATGGTATCTTCTGCACCTGAGATTCTCTCTTCTATCTCTTGTATTCTGTTGGTGATGCTTGTATCTATGGCTCCTGATCTCTTTCCTAGGTTTTCTAACTCCAGGATTGTCTCCCTTTATTGTTTCTATTTCCATTTTTAGATCCTGGATGGTTTTGTTCAATTCCTTTGCCTGTTTGATTGTGTTTTCTTGTAACTCATTAAGGGAATTTTGTGTTTCCTCTTTAAAGGGCTTCTAGCTGTGTTCTCCTGAATTTCTTTAAGGGAGTTATTTATGTCCTTCTTAATGTCCTCTATCATCATCATGAGAAGTGATTTTAGTTTTGAATCTTGCTTTTCTGCTGTGTTGAGGTATCCAGGACTTGCTATGGTGGGAGAATTGGGTTCTGATGATGGCAAGTAACCTTGGATTCTGTTGCTTACGTTCTTACACTTTCCTCCTGCCATCTGGTTATCTCTAGTGCAACCTGCCCTGGCTATTTCTGACTGGAGCCTGTTCTTCCTGTGATCCTGGTTGTGTCAGAACTCCTCTGAGTCAAGCTGTCTCTGTGATTCTGGTATTCTAGGATCCTGAGATCCTGGGTGTGTCTGAGCTCCTGGGAGTCAAGCTGCCTTTGGTACCTTGAGATCCTGGTGTGACCAAGCACCTGGGATCCTGGGATCCTCTGATTCTGGGCGTGTTAGAGCACCTGGGAGTGTAGCTGCCTCTGGGTGTTGTGGGGCTGGTTGCAGAGTTTGCACCTAAGGTCTGCTCCATATTCTAATTTTAAAGTGAACTCTTTATGTCAGAAGTAGTTGTACATGCCCATAATCCTAGCATCCTGAAGGTAGAGGCCAGGGTCACTAGAAGGTTAAGGTCAGCATGCTCAACAGCAAGTGCTAGGAAACCCTGTCTCAAGGTAACAACAATAAAGGAATCAAGTATAACATAACTTTTAGGAGTGTGCCTTATCTGGGGTCTTATAGAAAAGGTACATGTGTATTGTAAGTGAGAGTAATACATTTCTTTACGTATAGGCAAGCCTCTTGGTCCTTGAGGCTCGATAGTCTAAGGTTAAAATGCCAGGAAATGTAGTGTGTGGTGTGGGCTGCTCCCTGGTCCATGGTTGGCCTTTGCAGGGTGTGCTCATGTGGTGGAAAGGTGAATGATTTTCCCCGCTCGCCTCAGTAAGGAAGACTTTACCCTCAGGAGGTAATTATTTTTCAAAGAACCCATCTCCTTGTATGATCACCTTGGGAATTGTAATTCAAACATAAATTTGGGGAAGACACTTACATCATAGAAAACGTTATAAAATGAATCAGTAATAATAGCAGAAATCAGACTTGGCTCAAGGGACAGTGAGCTTTTTTGTCATACTGCTGTCACCACTCATGCGGATTATTTTATGATAATGATTACTCTTATCAAGACCCAATCTTCTAGCATAAATATACCCTAGAAGAAAATAATTTCTAAGTTCTCAGCATTTTTTTCATAACTCAAAAACAAGACTGAATACATGCATTTCTATCTTAATACTAAGTAGAAATGTGATTTTATTATTTTATAAATCAAAGGTTTTGCTCGAAAAATATCATATGATTGATGGTAATATTAAATATATGTAAATTCAAAATTAATATCTGAATATTGTTACAACATTTCCATTTATGGGGGTTGGAAGGGTGGCTCGGTGGCTAAGAACGCTGGCTGCTGCCCTTCTAGAGGACCTCAGTTTGGTTCCCACGTTCACGTTAGGTGGCTCACAACATCTGTAACTCCAGCTCCAGAGGAGTTGATGCTTCTGGCCTCTGCAGGCCATGGGTAGCTTCAAAGAGGCCAAGATGGGGCGGTGTCTTTAAAGATAAAATGGAGATGATTCCATCAGACATTTGAAGAAATAAACTTTGGCCTGGATAATTCATCTGACTGGCATCATTCCAGGATTGAACAGACAGTTGCTAGGGAAATGGCTTTTTAGAGGTACTTGTTTTTTTATAAGGCTTTGTTGGCCTCTAGGAAAGTTGTGTTTCTAGTTTTGTGTGACTTTTTAATGCATTAAAAAAAAAAAAAACCCTGCACCCTAGCTTTACCTTGTTAGAGTTGATACAAGCAACTGCATTTTGATTTTGACAACTTTAATAGTTGTGCTAGTGAGGTTGTCTGTCAACTTGACAGATGCTAAGGTTGTCTGGCAAGAGAGAACCTCAATTGAGAAAATGCCCCATCAGACTGACCTGTCAGCAAACCTGTGGGGGCACTTTCTTGCTTAATGATTGATGCGGGAGGGCTTAGCCCAGTGTGGATGGTGCCACCCCTGGGCAGGTGGCTCTGAGTTGTATAAGAAAGCAAGCAGAGCAAACTGTGAAGAGCAAGCCACTTTACAGATTTTCCCGTGACCTCTAAATCAGCTTCCTGCCTTCAGCTTAAACTCAGACTTCTCTTCATGGTAGATTGTGATCTAGACATGGAAGCCAAACAAACCCTTTACTCCCCAAGTCACTTTTGGTAATGGTGTATTTTCCTAACCATTGAAAGCAAACTAGGACAGTATTCCTCCTACTTTCCCTCCCTTTTTATACTTCACAGATGGTATCTGTACATCTTCATAACAGAAACCTTCTTCTTGTCAGGCGTGGTGGCACAGGCCTTTAATCCCAGCACTTGGGAGACAGAGGCAGGCAGATTTCTGAGTTCGAGTCCAGCCTGGTCTACAGAGTGAGTTCCAGGACAGCCAGGGCTACACAGAGAAACCCTGTCTCGAAAAATAAATAAATAAGTAAATAAAAATAAAAGAAAGAAAGGAAAAGAAACCTTCTCTCAATTGCTTACTTATAAGGGTATACACACAAAATACCCAGACCTATCAAGGGTGCTGATGCAAATCATGTCTCTCACCTCATAGGAATAAAAAAGAGTTTATTCTTTAGTCAGATATGAGTGAGTAATAGTCCAAGGACCTGGATCCAGCTTAGATCCACATAACACATTCCAACATAGAAGCGGCAGTTTCATGACAGTTTTACACCCACAGAGTTAAAGGTGATAGCATCAGATGGGCAAGTTACAGCAAAGCCGGGAAAGTCTGCTATGGTTTCCATAGTATGGCATTCTTAGCTTTGGGGTTGTATGCTAAGTTAATGTATTCTAAAAGGTTTTATCTGATATGAAGATTTTAGGTCATGGACTGAGGTAGAAAATGAATGGAGATTAAGGTATTTAAGATAAACCAGGGTAATTTGGCTCTGAATCTAAAATAGTCCCACTCTGCATAATCAAAAATTTCTAATCTGGATGTGGAGCTCAGAAATTCACCATGAGTTCTGTCCCTGCAGCCCTCGGGAAGTGAAGGCAGGAGGATGGGTAGTTTATGGTGCCTCTGGTACCCAACAAGTCTGAGGCCATTCTAAGCTGCATGAGAGGTTTCCAAACAAGTGGTTATCCTTGTAGAGTCTTTAATTTAGGTGTGCTCTATTCTGGGAATGTGACAGGCTTGGGGAGGTGGCTGACTGACACCTTGATCCTATCTGCTTACTGTGTTGTTCAGGGAGCCGATTTCTTCCCTTCTTGGTTGGACTGCCATATCTCACAAGGACATTTTGTGCTTTCTGAAGTGTTTTCTGTATAACTTTTCATATTTGTTATTATTAACTCTCCTTTTCTGTGTTCTCCACGTCTGCCTCAAACTTGTTATGAGCAGAGGGTGACCTTTGGCTGCTGGAGGTCATGACCTCCGCACAGCTCAGAACTTTTTGGATGTGCGGGGCTGGAATATTTTATATTCGGATCCAGATCTTTTTTGGTTTATCTTAAATACCATTAATAGACACTCATTGTTTACCTCAGTTCATGACATAACATCCCTGTGACTGTCAGATAAAGCGTCCTCTGTTCCAAGACATACCGACATTCTAAAGAGAAAGAATAAAGCTGTGGCTCTCTCACTTCCTCCTTTTGTGTTAAACACATAACAGCTTTGGCCATTTGTAGATTTTATTTACTTCTGACTCTACTCATTAGCAAGACTCCCTCTAAAGATTTTCTTTGAAATTATGTGAAACAATGACATACAATGCGTTTATTCCACCTTGTGAGTGAGTTTCCATATGAAACCATGTTTTCTTTGGCTGAGGAATTTTGGGCTTTTTGTTTGTTTGTTTTGCTTTAAGAGATTGTCTTTATATTTGTTTCATGTCATTTTTATTTATGGGTCTGTCTCTTTCTCTGTGTGTATGAGTGTCCACAGAAACCAGAAGAATATGGCATCTCCTCTGGGGATGTAGTTAAAGGCAGTTTTGAGCTGCCTGACTGTGGTGAGAGCTGAGCTGTGATTACCTTCAAGAGCAGCACACATCCTCTTGACTGCCAAACATCTCTCCAATTCCTGTTTGGGGGATCTTAGTCAATATAACTTCACAGGAATAAGCCTGTCATGCTACAAATGCCCCTACCCTGACAATGAGTATTTATTTCTTTTCCAACCTAGTCTCAGCAGGCATATACAGTCATGTGAGACATGAGTAGAGTCACCCTTCTTATGTTGTCATTTTAGGTTTGGCAGAAACCGTTGTAGAAAAGAGCACAGATGGAAGGCTGAGCTGAGATCTTCAAACTAACCCTCTAACTAGTCAGAAATGGCAGGTATCACAAGAGTTTGTGTTTCGGATAGCCCTGGGGCTAATCATACTTGATGTTAATTCCATTCTTCCATTCTCCTGTGATTGGTTGTGAACAAGGAATGAGTCAGCACTCAGGTGATTTCCTGTAAACCTGCTTCCCACCTTAATTTGTAAAATAAAGGAGAGCTGATGATTGGGCAGATAAAGGGAAGGTGGAGCTTAAAGTTGGGAGAGAGAAGAAGGAGAAAATGGAAGAGGAAGAAAAGCAGAGCTGAAGCACATGGCCTGGAGAAACCGCAAGTTCTAAGGGGTCTCATAGATGTTGAAGATGGTAGTGTAGCGGTAGATCTGCCCATTCTAAGTGCACAGCATATAATCATATTAATTGAGTTGTGTTTTCATTGCCGGGGCATATTTGGGTTGGAGATTTCCGTAACAAGTTTGCACTGTAAATATAGAGGTGGTTTAGGTTAGGCTGGCCAGCTGGCAAGCATCAGAGATCAGTGTCTTCACCTCTCTTGCACTGGAAGTACAAGCATGTGCCATCCCATCTGGCTTTTATGTGTGCACTGTGGGTAGAACTTGAATCCTTATGCTTATGTGGTGAGCATTTTACCAACTGAGATGTTTCCATAGCCCCATAGCTGTGCTAAACACAGCTCTTGGCCTGGTCTCAGTGCCCAATCCTAGGATATAATCTCCACCTACTTTAGAAGCCAAGGTCATCTCAATTTCCATTTTGTTCTAGCAATTTCTTAAGGTCTTTGCCTCTCTAATTCTCTGCAAAGGACCCATGGGGTGGGGGGGAACCATCATTGAACTGTTAACATGGAGGACCAATCCGTGGTTGATGCATACCTGCAATCTCAGCAGCTGAGAAACAGAGGGAGGGATGTGGGAAGTTCACAGCTGGCCATGCTGCACCAGCTTTCTAGGCCTGACATCACGTCTATGACAATCTAAGCAGCTAATAATATTTATCTATTGTCCCAGAGCTAAGCCGTCCCAGCCCGCAGCATCAGCAGATATGTACTGATTCCTGAGAACCATCTGGATGACTCTTCTTTGTTGGGAGCCGCGCCCACATTCGCCGTTACAAGATGGCGCTGACAGCTGTGTTCTAAGTGGTAAACAAATAATCTGCGCATGTGCCGAGGGTGGTTCTCCACTCCATGTGCTCTGCCTTCCCCGTGACGTCAACTCGGCCGATGGGCTGCAGCCAATCAGGGAGTGACACGTCCTAGGCGAAGGATAATTCTCCTTAATAGGGACGGGGTTTCGTTTTCTCGCTCTCTTGCTTCTTGCACTCTGGCTCCTGAAGATGTAAGCAATAAAGTTTTGCCGCAGAAGATTCTGGTTTGTTGCGTCTTTCCTGGCCGGTCGTGAGAACGCGTCTAATAACAATTGGTGCCGAATTCCGGGACGAGAAAAAACTCGGGACTGGCGCAAGGAAGATCCCTCATTCCAGAACCAGAACTGCGGGTCGCGGTAATAAAGGTTCCCGTAAAGCAGACTGTTAAGAAGGATTCAACTGTATGAATTCAGAACTTTTCAGCTGGGGAACGAGAGTACCAGTAAGTACAGCTTTACGAGGTAAGTCTGGTCTTGAACTTTCTAAGGAAATTCAAGACAGTCTATCAGAAGTAAAGTGGAATATGTTTGGCCTTGAATTTTTTCTAGTGTTAGAAGCCCTTTTGTTCCTTTTCACATGTTATCAAGTGATTAAGATAGGGCTGAAAATTCTAGAGGAAATTCAGGACAAGCTATCAGAAGTAAAGTGGGGAGAGAGAGTAGGAACAAAGAGGAAATATGGTACACAAAATAAGTATACAGGCCTTTCCAAGGGTCTTGAACCCGAGGAAAAGTTAAGGTTAGGTAGGAATACCTGGAGAGAGATTAGAAGAAAAAGAGGAAAAAGGGAAAAGAAGAAAGATCAATTAGCAGAGGTCTCTAGGAAAAGGAGCCTGTGCTCATCGCTGGATGGGCTCGGGGAGCCAGCTCTTGGTAGCTCTGAATCAGATGATGAATTCTCCTCTGAAGAAACAGACTGGGAGGAAGAAGCAGCTCATTATGAGAAAAAAGGGTACCAGCCAGGTAAAGTGCTAGCTAATCAGTTAAGGAAGCCAAAAGCGGCTGGCGAAGGCCAGTTTGCTGATTGGCCTCAGGGCAGTCGGCTTCAAGGTCCGCCCTATGCGGAGTCCCCGCCCTGCGTAGTGCGTCAGCCCTGCGCAGAGAGACAATGCGCAGAGAGACAATGCGCAGAGAGGCAATGCGCAGACTCATTCATAGCCCCAAGAAAGAACAAAGGCTTACAAGACTGGCTCAGGGTCTGTCGAGAGCTTGGGGGACCTCTCACCAATGCAGGCTTAGCGGCCGCCATCCTCCAATCTCAGAACCGCTCCATGAGCAGAAATGATCAGAGGACATGTTTTAACTGCGGAAAGCCTGGGCATTTTAAGAAAGATTGCAGAGCTCCAGATAAACAGGGAGGGACTCTCACTCTTTGCTCTAAGTGTGGCAAGGGTTATCATAGAGCTGACCAGTGTCGCTCTGTGAGGGATATAAAGGGCAGAGTCCTTCCCCCACCTGATAGTCAATCAACTGATGTGCCAAAAAACGGGTCATCGGGCCCTCGGTCCCAGGGCCCTCAAAGATATGGGAACCGGTTTGTCAGGACCCAGGAAGCAGTCAGAGAGGCGACCCAGGAAGACCCACAAGGGTGGACCTGCGTGCCGCCTCCGACTTCCTATTAATGCCTCAAATGAGTATTCAGCCGGTGCCGGTGGAGCCTATACCATCCTTGCCCCCGGGAACCATGGGCCTTATTCTCGGCCGGGGTTCACTCACCTTGCAGGGCTTAGTAGTCCACCCTGGAGTTATGGATTGTCAACATTCCCCTGAAATACAGGTCCTGTGCTCAAGCCCTAAAGGCGTTTTTTCTATTAGTAAAGGAGATAGGATAGCTCAGCTGCTGCTCCTCCCTGATAATACCAGGGAGAAATTTGCAGGACCTGAGATAAAGAAAATGGGCTCCTCAGGAAATGATTCTGCCTATTTGGTTGTATCTTTAAATGATAGACCTAAGCTCCGCCTTAAGATCAACGGAAAAGAGTTTGAAGGCATCCTTGATACCGGAGCAGATAAAAGTATAATTTCTACACATTGGTGGCCCAAAGCATGGCCCACCACAGAGTCATCTCATTCATTACAGGGCCTAGGTTATCAATCATGTCCCACTATAAGCTCCATTGCCTTGACGTGGGAATCCTCTGAAGGGCAGCAAGGGAAATTCATACCTTATGTGCTCCCACTCCCGGTTAACCTCTGGGGAAGGGATATTATGCAGCATTTGGGCCTTATTTTGTCCAATGAAAACGCCCCATCGGGAGGGTATTCAACTAAAGCAAAAAATATCATGGCAAAGATGGGTTATAAAGAAGGAAAAGGGTTAGGACATCAAGAACAGGGAAGGATAGAGCCCATCTCACCTAATGGAAACCAAGACAGACAGGGTCTGGGTTTTTCCTTAGTGGCCATTGGGGCAGCACGACCCATACCATGGAAAACAGGGGACCCAGTGTGGGTTCCTCAATGGCACCTATCCTCTGAAAAACTAGAAGCTGTGATTCAACTGGTAGAGGAACAATTAAAACTAGGCCATATTGAACCCTCTACCTCACCTTGGAATACTCCAATTTTTGTAATTAAGAAAAAGTCAGGAAAGTGGAGACTGCTCCATGACCTCAGAGCCATTAATGAGCAAATGAACTTATTTGGCCCAGTACAGAGGGGTCTCCCTGTACTTTCCGCCTTACCACGTGGCTGGAATTTAATTATTATAGATATTAAAGATTGTTTCTTTTCTATACCTTTGTGTCCAAGGGATAGGCCCAGATTTGCCTTTACCATCCCCTCTATTAATCACATGGAACCTGATAAGAGGTATCAATGGAAGGTCTTACCACAGGGAATGTCCAATAGTCCTACTATGTGTCAACTTTATGTACAAGAAGCTCTTTTGCCAGTGAGGGAACAATTCCCCTCTTTAATTTTGCTCCTTTACATGGATGACATCCTCCTGTGCCATAAAGACCTTACCATGCTACAAAAGGCATATCCTTTTCTACTTAAAACTTTAAGTCAGTGGGGTTTACAGATAGCCACAGAAAAAGTCCAAATTTCTGATACAGGACAATTCTTGGGCTCTGTGGTGTCCCCAGATAAGATTGTGCCCCAAAAGGTAGAGATAAGAAGAGATCACCTCCATACCTTAAATGATTTTCAAAAGCTGTTGGGAGATATTAATTGGCTCAGACCTTTTTTAAAGATTCCTTCCGCTGAGTTAAGGCCTTTGTTTAGTATTTTAGAAGGAGATCCTCATATCTCCTCCCCTAGGACTCTTACTCTAGCTGCTAACCAGGCCTTACAAAAGGTGGAAAAGGCCTTACAGAATGCACAATTACAACGTATTGAGGATTCGCAGCCTTTCAGTTTGTGTGTCTTTAAGACAGCACAATTGCCAACCGCAGTTTTGTGGCAGAATGGGCCATTGTTGTGGATCCATCCAAACGTATCCCCAGCTAAAATAATAGATTGGTATCCTGATGCAATTGCACAGCTTGCCCTTAAAGGCCTAAAAGCAGCAATCACCCACTTTGGGCGAAGTCCATATCTTTTAATTGTACCTTATACCGCTGCACAGGTTCAAACCTTGGCAGCCACATCTAATGATTGGGCAGTTTTAGTTACCTCCTTTTCAGGAAAAATAGATAACCATTATCCAAAACATCCAATCTTACAGTTTGCCCAAAATCAATCTGTTGTGTTTCCACAAATAACAGTAAGAAACCCACTTAAAAATGGGATTGTGGTATATACTGATGGATCAAAAACTGGCATAGGTGCCTATGTGGCTAATGGTAAAGTGGTATCCAAACAATATAATGAAAATTCACCTCAAGTGGTAGAATGTTTAGTGGTCTTAGAAGTTTTAAAAACCTTTTTAGAACCCCTTAATATTGTGTCAGATTCCTGTTATGTGGTTAATGCAGTAAATCTTTTAGAAGTGGCTGGAGTGATTAAGCCTTCCAGTAGAGTTGCCAATATTTTTCAGCAGATACAATTAGTTTTGTTATCTAGAAGATCTCCTGTTTATATTACTCATGTTAGAGCCCATTCAGGCCTACCTGGCCCCATGGCTCTGGGAAATGATTTGGCAGATAAGGCCACTAAAGTGGTGGCTGCTGCCCTATCATCCCCGGTAGAGGCTGCAAGAAATTTTCATAACAATTTTCATGTGACGGCTGAAACATTACGCAGTCGTTTCTCCTTGACAAGAAAAGAAGCCCGTGACATTGTTACTCAATGTCAAAGCTGCTGTGAGTTCTTGCCAGTTCCTCATGTGGGAATTAACCCACGCGGTATTCGACCTCTACAGGTCTGGCAAATGGATGTTACACATGTTTCTTCCTTTGGAAAACTTCAATATCTCCATGTGTCCATTGACACATGTTCTGGCATCATGTTTGCTTCTCCGTTAACCGGAGAAAAAGCCTCACATGTGATTCAACATTGTCTTGAGGCATGGAGTGCTTGGGGGAAACCCAGACTCCTTAAGACTGATAATGGACCAGCTTATACGTCTCAAATATTTCAGCAGTTCTGCCGTCAGATGGACGTGACCCACCTGACTGGACTTCCATACAACCCTCAAGGACAGGGTATTGTTGAGCATGCGCATCGCACCCTCAAAGCCTACCTTATTAAACAAAAGGGGGGAATCCAGGAAGTTCTACCCACAGTGCCAAGAGTGTCTGTGTCTTTGGCACTCTTTACACTCAATTTTTTAAATATTGATGCTCATGGCCATACTGCGGCTGAACGTCATTGTACAGAGCCAGATAGGCCCAATGAGATGGTTAAATGGAAAAATGTCCTTGATAATAAATGGTATGGCCCGGATCCTATTTTGATAAGATCCAGGGGAGCTATCTGTGTTTTCCCACAGAATGAAGACAACCCATTTTGGATACCAGAAAGACTCACCCGAAAAATCCAGACTGACCAAGGGAATACTAATGTCCCTCGTCTTGGTGATGTCCAGGGCGTCAATAATAAAAAGAGAGCAGCGTTGGGGGATAATGTCGACATTTCCACTCCCAATGACGGTGATGTATAAGGCTCAAGTATTCTCCTGCCTTTTTACACTAACTAGGAACTGGGTTTGGCCTTAATTCAGACAGCCTTGGCTCTGTCTGGACAGGTCCAGACAACTGACACCATTAACACTTTGTCAGCCTCAGTGACTACAGTCATAGATAAACAGGCCTCAGCTAATGTCAAGATACAGAGAGGTCTCATGCTGGTTAATCAACTCATAGATCTTGTCCAGATACAACTAGATGTATTATGACAAATAACTCAGCAGGGATGTGAACAAAAGTTTCCGGGATTGTGTGTTATTTCCATTCAGTATGTTAAATTTACTAGGGCAGCTAATTTGTCAAAAAGTCTTTTTCAGTATATGTTACAGAATTGGACGGCTGAATTTGAACAGATCCTTCGGGAATTGAGACTTCAGGTCAACTCCACGCGCTTGGACCTGTCCCTGACCAAAGGATTACCCAATTGGATCTCCTCAGCATTTTCCTTCTTTAAAAAATGGGTGGGATTAATATTATTTGGAGATACACTTTGCTGTGGATTAGTGTTGCTTCTTTGATTGGTCTGTAAGCTTAAGGCCTAAACTAGGAGAGACAAGGTGGTTATTGCCCAGGCGCTTGCAGGACTAGAACATGGAGCTCCCCCTGATATATGGTTATCTATGCTTAGGCAATAGGTCGCTGGCCACTCAGCTCTTATATCTCACGAGGCTAGTCTCATTGCACGGGATAGAGTGAGTGTGCTTCAGCAGCCCGAGAGAGTTGCACGGCTAAGCACTGCAGTAGAAAGGCTCTGCGGCATATATGAGCCTATTCTAGGGAGACATGTCATCTTTCAAGAAGGTTGAGTGTCCAAGTGTCCTTCTCTCCAGGCAAAACGACACGGGAGCAGGTCAGGGTCGCTCTGGGTAAAAGCCTGTGAGCCTAAGAGCTAATCCTGTACATGGCTCCTTTACCTACACACTGGGGATTTGACCTCTATCTCCACTCTCATTAATATGGGTGGCCTATTTGCTCTTATTAAAAGGAAAGGGGGAGATGTTGGGAGCCGCGCCCACATTCGCCGTTACAAGATGGCGCTGACAGCTGTGTTCTAAGTGGTAAACAAATAATCTGCGCATGTGCCGAGGGTGGTTCTCCACTCCATGTGCTCTGCCTTCCCCGTGACGTCAACTCGGCCGATGGGCTGCAGCCAATCAGGGAGTGACACGTCCTAGGCGAAGGATAATTCTCCTTAATAGGGACGGGGTTTCGTTTTCTCGCTCTCTTGCTTCTTGCACTCTGGCTCCTGAAGATGTAAGCAATAAAGCTTTGCCGCAGAAGATTCTGGTTTGTTGCGTCTTTCCTGGCCGGTCGTGAGAACGCGTCTAATAACACTTCTTCCATGTCTGTCATCTTCTTGTGAGTTTCTGGCGGTCTTCAACATCCCTTTTGTTAATAGATCAGCCACCTCAATTTCTGCCCCCATCTTCTTATGGTATTCTCTCATTTTGTATGTCTGTGTCTAAATCTCCCCTTTTATAAAGGCATCAATCATGTTAGACATGGACCACCTTTTACTAATGACCTCATTTTACTTTATGCAGAAAGACCCTGTACTGGCTAGTTTTGTGTCAACTTGACACAGCTGGGGTTATCACAGAGAAAGGAGCTTCAGTTGAGGAAATGCCTCCATGAGATACAACTCTAAGGCATTTTCTCAATTAGTGATCAAGGGGGAAAGGCCCCTTGTGGGTGGGACCATCTCTGGGCTGGTAGTCTTGGGTTCTATAAGAAAGCAGGCTGAGCAAGCCAGGTGAGGCAAGCCAGTAAAGAACATCCCTCCATGGCCTCTGCATCAGCTCCTGCTCCCTGACCTGTTTGAGTTCCAGTCCTGACTTCCTTTGGTGATGAACAGCAGCATGGAAGTGTAAGCCGAATAAACCCTTTCCTCCCCAACTTGTTTCTTGGTCATGATGTTTGTGCAGGAATAGAAACCCCGACTAAGACAGACCCTAATGTCAAGTATTATCACACATTGAAGTTTAAAGGTTAGGACTCCAATCTCCAACATGTCTCTTGGAGGAGGACCCAGTTCAACCCATAAACACAATTTGCAGCATCATAAGCCAAAAGTCTTCTTGGGTTGAATCGATTGCCTGGTGGTTCAAGGCAGGACAAATGTACCAGTCTCCCTCAGAAAAAGCAGTGGATTTATCTCTCCCTCTTTAATTGGGTACTAATTACTTATTGACATGCTGAGTACATGTGATTCATTTTCTGTTTCTTAGAAATAGCTCTTTAAAAACACTGTCTGGATATGTTCAAAGAGAACAAACAGAAATTAATTGCATTAGTGGCACTTGAGCCCTTGCACGTAAAAGGTTCCAACAGAAATGGAGGCCCTTCCTAATTTACTTAACCATCAGTGCCTGTGAATTCTAAAGCTGTAAGCTGTACACAGAACATACAAATATACAAATCGAATCAGAATAACAGTTTAGAAACCGTTAAAAATATGTGCTCAAGTCTCAAAATGATGACAACAGGTTACCTTATTGATACCAATATTTAAGATGTATAACCAGCTATTAATAACATTGGTTACAGAGTTGCTTACATGCCAGCATTGGGAGGGACCCATATGATTCAGTTTTGTAGCACCATGCAGTGGTTGGTGGAAGACCAGTATACACAGTTATGAACAGATGGTTGAAAACAAAGTCAAGGGGTGTATACTCAAGAGAATCTTAATAGGTAGAGATGCCAACAAAAGATGTCCCTGTCATCTTACTCCTTGTTCATCTTCCAGGTCTCAGGCTCACTACAGAGCTCCTGCTGGAGCATGGTAGGAGATGCTGAGGTGGGCTTCCCAAAGAATCTGGGACAAGAGCAAGTTTGTAAACATGGAAGAGTGCATCACTCTGGTTTAGATATTCTGAAGTCAGGGACTTACCAGCCAATATGACTTACTCTTAGGGGCTCAAATCATCATCAAAATAAAGAATAGTTGGACTTTGTGTTGTCTACCTTTAAAATATGTGATGAGGTTTATTAGAAAAGATAGAGTACTTTGAAGAGAACAAATCATTCCTAAGGTTCCCTGTGAATGCTTGCAGTGTTTAGGGTAGGATGCAAAGTCCCTAGTGCAGTGCATGAAGCCAGAGAGAGAGAGAGAGAGAGACAGAGAGAGAGAGAGACAGAGAGAGAGAGACAGAGACAGAGAGAGAGACAGAGAGAGACAGAGAGAGACAGAGAGAGACAGAGAGAGACAGAGAGAGAGAGACCCTCCCTCCAGAAAAGCACTACAACAGGACTCTGGGAGAAGGCAGGGCTGGAGTGAGATTCCTTTGAAAAGTAAACGCCTCTCCAAGAAACTGAGCAGTCTGTTCTTACAGAGACTAATAACAACAGAGCCATCCAAAGTAGAGAGAGCCACTGAAAGCTAAAATCTCATAATATTAACACTTCAAACCAGTGTGTGGATGTTTACATACAATGGGCTCCACCTTAAATGCCTCTCCTTCCTGCCGCCAATTTTACAGAAGAAAAAAAAGACTGAAAGAGCAAGAGCAATGGGTACTGTGCTACACGCCCCCACCCATCTCTATCAGTTGTGTTTCACAATTAAAAGTGACCAGAATGCCACGCTATCTAAGATGTCATGATAGAAACAAGAGTTAGCATCTTAAGGTAGCACAGTCAGGGGCTGTAATTAGAAGAAACAACAACTCAAGGTTGGTAACATAGTGTGTTGTCCACATTCCTGAAAACTGATCATCCTCTTCTCAGAAGAGATAGCAGAGTTAAATGCCAGACATAGTGTTGTTAGAATCGGGAGCAGGGTCTGCCTGTGTGTCTCCTGCAGGCCTGGAACTTACTCTGTGGCCCAAGCTGGTCCACTCTAGCCTCCCTCCTGCTTCAGCATCCTGCTGGGGATGAGTGACTCGGGATTCATCACACAAAGTGTTATAAGAGTCAAAGCTACTTTTTATTCTAAATATTCCTCTTGGCTACTCCTAGTGTTTTACTCTCTAATCCTTAAATCCTTGTGGCACTAGCTAGTAAATATCCGGGAATCCTCCTGGTTAAATGAAACTAACAGAAACATTCATTTTACAAATGTATGCTTATTGCCTCTTAGACATTATAATGGCATAGACAGTAGAAATACAAAAATAGGCATTTTGTGTACATGTGCAATTGTAAACAGCTGAACAACTGTACTGTCCTGGGGCCAGGGAAGTGTGCTGGCTCCCAGGAGGAAGTGACTAACCTCAAGAAGTCAGGAGAATCTTTACCGAAGACATGAATGACAGTTGAGCTAGTCTTTCCAGGAGGACTATTGAAGCTGTGTCAGCCTTTAATCGTTTGTTCAGACTGGTTCATGGCATTGCTGGTCCACATAGTTGTCAGGAGCCATCACAGGAGAAGTTTAAAACTAATGGGTGATCTTTCCGAGATGGGTTAAAATCTACAACAGCTCAGGTAGTTAAAGCACAGGAAAAAAAAATCCATTTTAGGAAAGCTTCCTGCTATTAATATGCTATTCCTGTTGTTATTATTAAATATATAACTCTCACTAGGTATTAGCCCACCCTTTTGAGCAGATTTCTGCAGACCTATGAAGAGGTACTATCTTGTGGTAATGCTATCTAGACAAATAGATAATAATTCTATAGAATTCCTGATTTGATTCAAATGCTTTTAGGAGGAAAGTTTTTAGAGATGGTCTTAGTTGCTAGGAAGATGTAATAAAGTTAGAATCAAGAATAGAATGTGCCCACTCCTCAGAATAGTAAGTAAACCCTGCATAAGAAATGCAATGATGTTTCATAATCACACTGATAAGAGAGATAGACTTGCAATTCTGTGTTCAAGAGAAAATGTTTAGGTCCAAGGATAAAGTCACGGGTGTGCACTATGATAAGGCAAGGGTATATAAAATCTGTTGCTCTGAACTTTTAATAAGTTATGATGAAACACTGCTTTGAACCTAATATTCACATCCTTCTGTAACTTCCATTTTATGTAACATTTTATCCCTGAGGTAATTTTCTAAAGAACTTTCTGTCTAAGAAGGTATAAAAAGATCAGAGGAAAGAAATAAAGTTGTTGGTTGTTGGTTGAATGATTTGGCTTGAAGAGCTTTTCCCCATCCATTCGTCTGCCCATCCATCTATCCTTCCTTCCATCCATCCATCCATCCATCCATCCATCCATCCATCCATCCATCCATCCAAATGTGTATGTCTGTTTGTCTATATGTTTGTGTGTACAGTATATGTGTATATGTGTAAGCATGCATGAATATTTGTGGAGTTGATTGGGACAGACGGTCAGTCGGGGGATTGGGCCCAGCCGGTGTGTGAGTGTATGAAGATTGACTGTATATGCATCTGGGCCTACTTGCCTGTTGTATACAGCATCTTAATTGTTTTCCTTTCCTTCCTCTCTGATTCACAGAGTTAACCAGGCAGGCCAGCGAAGGGCTTCTGGCTGCCTGGACAGAAAAGGAGCACTAGCAATAAATCCTTTCAGTTAATTCCCTGCTGCTAAACAGTATGTTTTAATTGCCAGATATTAATGCTTGTCAAAGCACAACTAATAAAGAGTTAAGTTTTTAGAGCTTCATGAAACACGGCACAAAAAAGAGTTAGTTTAGCCTGGCAGTGGTGGCACACGCCCTTAATCCCAGCACTTGGGAGGCTGAGGCAGGTGGATTTCTGAGTTCAAAGCCAGCCTGGTCTACAGAGTGAGTTCCAGGACAGCCAGAGCTACACAGAGAAACCCTATCTCCAAAAAAAAAAAAAAAAAAAAAAAGTTGTTTTTAGTGCTTAACAAAGCATAGAACAGTAAGAAAGAATTAAGTTTCCCTAGCTCTTATTTAAGCATAAAGAGTTAAATAAAGAACAGACCGTTATAATTAATATTTAATAAAGCAGATACTTAAAGAGAGAAGAAGCCAGTGTCTTTAGCCATAGAATTAGAAAGGAAGTTTTGAGAATCTTTTAGAAGTCATCAGCAGGCATTCAGCGGAGTTAGAGAGCTAGATGGCTAGAGACTGACCGACTTGAAAGCAAAGTCTGACCCTGTGTCCCACTTCAAGCCCATTCCAGGCCTGGCAGGCTCCCAGCACATAACGAGAAGATGAGGCAAGGGAGAGGCTGGAAAAAAGACCCTCGCTGATCATCCAGGGAAAGTAGCAGGGGTCATGGGAGAGAAGCACTGCCGGAAGTGGAAAATCGAGATAGTGACCAAAGTTCTTTTGCCTAGTCTGCCCTCCCTGCTCATCAGCACACCCCAGGGCTTTTAAATATTCATGTCACACATAGTAAGCAAAATTTCGCAGTGACCCGACTCTTAAGACGTTAGTTACAAAACAACATATACAAATGCTTAGAGCGTCAGTAGGCTAAGGTTTCACAGAGCTGGCGGTGCTAGCCTCAAGATGAGCACATAACCACACAGGTACAACATGTACACCCTCTCTCCTTCTGCTTCTAGAGCTCTCCTGGCAGGCTTCTGGTTTTCAAAAGGTCTAGTGGTGATGAGGTCTGTAATTGAATATCAGCTAGTCCTGAGACTGGAAGAAAGTCTTTGGAAATCTTAAAATTAAAAAAAAAAATCAATCTTAGAACTAGAATTTGGGGCGAATGACTGCTCTCATCAGACTATCTCTAATTAACAGTGATCTCAGATCACTTGGGTCATTCGTATGATGCCACCATCCCAGATCAGAAGTACACATTTGAAAGGCTTTCTTCAAAATATGATAAGGGGGTTGCCAGATAAAAGACAGGACTGGTGAGATTTCAATTGCAGGTAAAGCATGAAGATTTTCAATATAATAATGTTCCATTCCAAGTGGTATTTGAATTGTAAAATCTCAAAATATTATCCTTGTGTGTTCTGTATCCAAAATTAAAAGTTGACTATGCATTCCTAAAACTTTGTAAGTCTGGTATCCTCACTTCTGTATCCGCTTTCCTTTGGAAGGTAGGTACCGGAAAATGAAACTCTGAGTCACCCAAAGATCTCCAGAGCCAAATGAAACTCACACACGAATAAGGACTTTACAGGGTGAAAGGGAAGCCTTTGTAAGAACTATACGGAGAGACTGCTGTGAAACTTCACAGGAAGCTATTAAGAGCTACAAAAGCAAGAGGAATCTCCACTGGGCTGAGAAAGATGGGGAGGTTGAGACAGTGTGTGGAAGAGAGTGTGTGTGGAGGGGTTGATGTTACTCCAGAGAGCGCATGGCTGAAGAGAGGTGGTGGGAAAAGCAAAGGCAGAAGACAGCTGCTATTCAGTTTGACTCTGACCTATGTGGGTGAGGAACAGCAGAGAAAAGACTGGAAAGCTAAGGCAACCAAGAAATTGGAAAGGTAAGTGAGGCTCTAACCAAGAGAGCCAGGTCAGAGCTACAAGGACTGGAAATGGAAGCTTTGATGGGACAAGGAGTTTGACTTGGTGGTTTTTTTGATCCTTGATGAAATTGCACCCTGCTATAACAAGGAGAGGATCAAGATCTCCCCTACCTACCAACCTCTAAGGAAACTTCAGGCCATTCGTGCTGTCTTTAACATACATCTCAAGAAATATGATAAAGAAAATCATCTTTTAGGTGTAAAAAGAGCCTGAGTTCAAATCACATGCCACACCCCCATGATGTCATTTCCTGTCTCTGAACTGCAATTAACCTCATACGTAAAAGAGACTAGCAATGCTGGAGAGTATGAGTAACTTTTGGCACACAGGGGAGACTCACTACGAAACCAGGTCAGTTACCATTTTAATAATTACTCAGTCCCTTTAAGCCACTAGAGATTCTTACTTTATGTAATGAGTGTATTCTTAATAGGTAAAAAACTTTGTTTCCAAATACTCACATTAGTCTTTATAAGGAAGCGATGTTTAGGAGGGGAATGTAGCTCAGTGGTAGATATGTGTTCAGCATGCCTCGGGCCTGGGTTACATCCCAGCACCATAATGACAAAAATAAATGGAAAGAAGGGGCAAGGGGGCTGGGCACAGAGAGGAGGAGAGGAGAGCTTTTGAATGAAGAACCCCATATCTTTTTGAACTAAAAACAAAAACAAAACCAGCAAATTAGAAGTAAATATTTGGAATATTTGATCCAGATAATTTCCTTACATAGATTTGCTCAACACTAAAGACAACTGGATTTCCTTCCTAACTGGAAACCCTCACAGTCAGACTAGAGGACCCAAGAGGACCTTGTGCCTTTGCTTCATTCTGAAGGGAAACTCAGAACGTGATTATCATGGTCTGACTAAACCCTCTAAAAGCTGCAGCCAACTGGTGACTCAGAGTTCAACACATGCTGAACACTTGATGAGTTTAGCTGAACACTTGGCCTCAGGACCTGGGAAAGCCAAAATGATAAGCAGATAGTCACCGCATAGACTATTCTTTGTAAACACTCATCCTGGGGTCTGGAGGGATAGCTCAATGATTAAGAGGACTTGTTGTTTTCCAAAGTAGCCAAGTTTGGTTCCCCTATGGTGATTCAGTCATCTATAACTCAAGTTCTAGAGGATTTGATGCTCTCTTCTGGTCTCTGCAGGCACCAGACACCACACACCACACACATGTGGCACACACTTCATACATGCATACAAAACACACACACACACACACACACACACACACACACACAATATTCTGGATAACTGAAATTGTTCCTGGTTTTACTCCTGCCCCAAACTCCACCTCAGTCACCTCCATTTTTTTGTATAAAATAGGCTACAACAACAGAAATGTTGTCCAGTTAGCCAGAATGTTCTGTGCCAAGCCAAAGTCTGAAATCACCAGGGCTCAAATTGTGTTTATAGAGAGTATGTCTCCCTACTTTGGCATTTTTCACCCAAAACTAAGTTGCCAGTACCTGCCTTTATTCATCTCTTCTCCTCAGTGTGCCTTGCTGAATGCATAGAACAGGTTGGCAGCTGAAGAGGAAGTGCCCCTTGCCTTGCCCTTCCCATAGGCTTGCAGTTTGGTTATCCCAGTGCAAGCAGCTTGAGCTGTGTCCTCGCTTGTCCTCACACTTTGGGCCTAAGGTCAGTAGACGTGGGTAGAGCAAAGATGTGACACAGTAGAGTTCTCAGTTACTGCTATAGGGTAGGTGTATGATTCTAGCTGTCCCAGAAGACTGAATCTTCAGGTGTTCGCTTGGGTATCATTGTTTTTTGCACTGCTTTTCTTTGTTTTATTAATTCTGGATTTGTGTCTGTAGGGCTCCTACATAGACTAGCAGTGAGATAAAGCTGTTTCCCTCTGCCTGTATGAACTTCCTTGAGACTCATGAATCCTGTTGATGTCTATCACAGCTGCCCCTTGATAACAGGTAGAGCATCTTCAGCCTTCAAATAGATGCTGAAGAGTAAGACTGTAACTTGGAGAAGGAATGGACTGCTCACGCACACCACTCACCATTTTTTAATCCAGTGATTTGCTTTAGGGCTTTAAGGCTATGCAACCCAGCCGGGGCTCAAGCGCCTAGAGACATGTCGAATGTTAAGTACGATGGAACATCTGAAAGATGTAAAGTCTCAGAGCCTGGAGTTCTGACCAGTTATGTTCAAGACAGAAACCTCTCTGGCTCCATACCTGGAATCCATGAGAAGATGGCTTTCAGACCTTGGCCCTGATTGGTGAGTGGTCTCTAGAACAGGAGGATTCTCTCTCTTATGTAGATGAGAATAACAAGGCCGTGCCCTCCAGTGTGTCTCCATGCCTTAGACCAGCATGGAACAGAAAACCCGAGTCACACCGTGGGAGGGAGCGGTCAGTCAGTCACTGTCTCCCTCCAGTGTTCCTTTCTGTCCTTTATAGAAAATGGAGAATTTCACTGGCTTCCTTATAAAACAAGGTAATGGAAGCTTTAGAAGATGGAGTTAGCATTAAGAGCTATAAACCAGGAAGTAGAACCAGGAAGGGATATTCTAAAGTAATGTGTGATTTTTTCTTTTTTTAAAATCAGGAGTCATTTTTTGAAAGGTCAATTTCTACCGTTTCTGAAAATAGTAATAGTAATTTTTTCCCCTTAAAACACTAAGGATAACTTTGATGGGAAGGAAATGTGTTTTCCCATCTTTCATGTAAGAAAGAGTTACTTCAACTTGGTCAAAATGATAGCATGGCGATTTCTACTAACTATCCATGGTACTGGATGTTAGAAAACAAAAAACAGCAGTTTTTGGTTCCCAGAACATTTCATTCCTTCTGTAGCTTTCCTTGGAGAAACTGCCCAGTGTTTGTTTTCAGGCCCCTGTGAACAGAGGGGGACACCTCACATTCGGTGATGTGTTTCAAGATTCATAATGCACGGACACACACACTCTTCTTTTCTTTATAGTGGTAATAATCCTGCTTTGATGTTGCCCTATTTTGCCAAAGAAGTAACTGGGATACACAGAAATTAAGGACCCTTGACGCTGGGCAGTGGTGGTGCACGCCTTTAATCCCAGCACTTGGGAGGCAAGAGGCAGGCGGATTTCTGAGTTCAAGGCTAGCCTGCTCTACACAGTGAGTTGCAGGACAGCCAGGGCTATACAGAGAAACCCTGTCTCAACAAAAACCAAACAAACAAAGGAACCTTGATAGTAAAACACTTAACTTGAAAGTGAAGTAGTAAGGTAAGACCAGTAAGTCCCACTGAAGAGGAGTCATGAGTGAAGTCACCCATTCACTGACAAAGGCCTCTATGGGCTCATTAGCCTCCTTTGTGGTCTTACCTGAGCCCTCTGGGATTACAGAAGATGCAAATATGCAGAACACTTAGGTTGCGCTTTCTCAGCTGGCTTCTCAATAGTCTTAGCAATGAAGGCAAGAAGGCTGGCATTTTAGAAACTAGATTAACACTCAGTACAGTTCAGCCTTCCCTTGTCAGGTCTAACTGATGGTTCTGAGGTTGTACAACTGAACTTCCTACTGAGATGTTTAGTTCAAAGGTTCATCCCATATAGTTTACTTTTGCAGTCTTCTGTTCCTTAGCACAAGAAACAAAAGAGAAAACACTACTTATTGGCTTACTAATTCTGGAGTTTCAGAGGCATGATTAAGGGAAATAATGTGCCATCCTCTCAACTGTGTGTCTCTATCATAGATCTTTTTCCCCCTGCAAGCATCCAGGTGAGTGATTAACAGCCTAACCAGGCATAATAGCTGCTTGGAATTTAATCATTGTTTGGTATGACTAAGTGTCTTTGTGGCTATGTTTAAGCACATCATATCACTCTGCCCCTCCAAACAAAGTGATAGACACTAGAACTTTATGGTAAAAGCAATCCTAGTAAGCATGGCTTGGTCACTAGTACCAAATTCATCGACTAATTATGAAAAGCAGAAAAAGGAGACTCAATATGGTCAGTATTGGAAAGAACACATGATGGGTTGGCTTTAAGCACAGGAAGAACTTGGGGCAGAGGTCAACACGTTTGCATAATGGCCAAGGTATGGGCAGCTTGATCACTGTCTAAGCTCTGTTTCTGCAGAGTGGTCTGCGGAAGTCCTTCTACACTGGGTCCCACAAGAGCAATTCTGTCCCACCATGCAGACTTGCCTCCCTAAGTAATGACCCTTCACTCTTTCTCTGGAAATCCAAGATGAGTCAAGAGGAAAGATTAAGAACAAAGGTTTAATCACTGTACCTTCAGAGGAAATAAAGCAAAGACACCAAATAGAGGCGGAGACGGCCAGCTTTTAACACTGCTTTCAGTTACCTTGTGGGTGGGTCCAGGTGAGGAATCAGTGTCCCCTCCCCCCATTCCATTTTTCTTATTAGTTCTTCGTTCAATGTGTTTGATCATGTTTGCTCCCCTCCAGATCCACCCCTACTTGTATAACCCACCCAATGCTGTGTCCACTCTTTTTCCCCTATCAAGTACAATTTGTGCTGTCCATATACTTTTGAATGGGTGGTCTTCCAGTGGAATGTTATTGATTTACCAGGGGCCAATTTCTTAAAAAAACAAACAAACAAAAAAAAAAAAACCAAACCAAAAAAAAACAAAACAAACAAACAAAAAAAAAACGATTCTCTTGTATGGAACTTGGTCCCCTGTTGTGTCTGGAAAACACTGTTTCCTTGTAGTCATTTACAACCTCTGGCTCTCAATAATATTTCTATCCCTTCATCGATGCTTTATAAATGTTTTCCCCAATCAAAATAGCTTCTAGGTGTCTGTTTCCAGATAAACAACACATTTCCTACTTTATTCCATGCTCTTTCCATTCCTTATACTCTGTGGAAGACATTTAAAAAAAAGTCAAACCAATTACTAAAGGAATTAAAACTACACACCTGTCATAGTTAGCAGTAGTGGACCGACGTATGGATATATTTCTCTTACAGACAAACAAATCAAGTCTCCAAGCCAAGCCAGTATGGGTGACTGTTGGAAAAGGAGCATCTTAGGGTCCCACAGAGCAACACAGGAACACAAAACCTGTGCAAGGGAAATTTTTGGAATGAGGACACATCAGAGGCCAAAGCAGGCTAGTGAACACATACACACTTCAACAATGAGCCACATCTCAGAGATATTCCTACCTGTCTAAAACTTCTCAAAACAACTCATTTTTCATCAGGGTTTATGACCCGTCCAAAGCAGTATACATCTTGTCACTGTGGCTTTTGTATTGAGACACTTGTTTACCTGTGTAGAAGGTTGGTAATCACTTGGGTATTTTACCTGAACAGTTTTATCTTTCTTTAAAACTAAAAACACAGATCTAAATAGTTGTACCCTAAAAGGACCAGCAAGATTGCTCATCAGAAATGCTGGCTGGGCAAAGCTGTGATCCACGTTCAATCCTGGGGGCTGTCCTATTAGGGGGACAATTATTTCTCTCTCTGTTTTAGTTTTAAGACAAAATAGTAGGTAAAAAGAGTTCAGTGACTAGCATACCTACCCCAAAGGTAAGCAGGTAGCTACAAAAAGAAAAAAAAACAAGGGTGGAAGAGAGAACTGACTCCCCAAAAAGCACTGTGGCACACACACACAAAATCACACAACACATATATAAACAACTCACACATATACATATATATACATACAGTTGCACACATACGGACACAGTCACATGCACACATATGCATATTCACCCACATACACAAACACAGTCACATACACACAAGCACACATAATGAACATACACACACATTCACATACACAGAAAACTCACACACATATACATACATACACAGACACTCATATACACATACACACTCAAAAGCATGTACTAAACATACACAAACACACACACTCAAAGCACACAATATACACACTCACATACACACACTCAAACACACACATATGCACACAAATATACACGTACATGTACATATGCGCACATACACAATGACACACAATATATATATATATATATATATATATATACTCACACACATAAACACAATCTCACATAAGAACTCAAACAAACATGCATACATACACACACACATCCTCACAAACACATGCACATACACAGACATACAGACATACACACTCACACACACACACTCATACATACATACAAACAAATATTCTAAAAATCTATCCAAAATATTATGACTACATCAAATAGACACATAGCTTCCTGTTGTAAATATTTTGGTGATATGTTCTAAGACACCTTCATTCCCTTGTCTGAAACTTGGCTAAAATCCCAAGAGCTCCGAAATTAGATTATTACATTCTTCTGACTAGACCAACATATAAACCAAGTCAAGGAAATCCAGTGGAAATTTCTAGAAACTGGGTTCTAAGCAACATTGCAGGTTGAGCATTGCTCTCGATGTCTATAGCATGTTCATAGCTGAGACACTGTGGCTTCTCTGCAGATTTATCAATTAGTCCAGATTTTGATTACAGGGATTTCCAAAAGATACACTGTTTATTCCCAGTGACTGGAAGTAGGAAGACAGGTAAAAAGTTTGAAGATACTTAGATATTAGAAAAATGGAGCAGCTAGTCCAGTTTACAGATAGATGACAAAAACTCAGAGTCAAAGAAACAATGAAAAAAATTAAAAGTTCATTGTAGTTTTCAACTGAAACACTACTTTTCTCTCTATAGTCACCTCCATTGCTACCAGACCATTCGTTTGCAGGATGAATTTCCAGTACTTTTCTTGTATCTTGAAACAAACACTCCTGTTTCAAGAGCTTCTGGTGAATGACTGAATTGGCAAATAGTCCCAAACCCTTTATAATCCATGTCTAAATGCAATTTAAAAATTTGGGACAATAAGAGATCAACATCAATAATCAATAATAAAATATAATATCTTTGACAATCTGGAATTAAATCCTCTCAAGGCTAGAAAGCCAAGTACTCGATATCAGTCATTATGGCAGGGTGATGGCTTCTTTTTACATTACTTTATGTCTACCTTACTTCTGTGAAAGGGGAACTTAGTACTTTTTTTAAAGTAATGGATGGGGCTGAAGAGATGGCTCAGAGTTAAAGAGCACTTTCTGCATTTCTGGAGGACTTGGATTTCATTCCCACCATTGACCAAGCCTGTTCAGCCACTTAACAGGTTCTCCATCACAGAAGTGAGGGTTAAAAAGAAAAAAAGACAGTTAGACAACACTGTAGCGTGACCTCAGTCCATTCTGACACTGAAGGCAAATTTAATTTTCCCAATCAGCTTTTTATACAATTTTAATTACATGCAAGTATTAAGGGCAAGCAGTACAATAAGGAAATAACAAGGCAGTAAGCAAAGTCCCATAGTTATTCCTGGGACAGTTGTTTAAAAGGGGCTTGTCATAATGACCAAAATACTTGAGCCCACTTCCTTGTCCAAGCCCAAAGTCTTGCCTAAAAAACCTATATCTTTTGTTTCTCCCTAAAATTAAAATTCCTGCCCTAACCTACTTCCCTACTATAGACTAAAGTTAGATTCTTGCGGAAACTTACTTCCTTATCATGCCCTAATGTCAGAATCCTGCCTGAGCTTACTTCCTTGTCATGGCCAATGTCGATTCCTGCCCAAAGACCATTTTCTTGTCCTTGGCCAAAGGGCTGTCCACACACCACTGACATGGTTTCAAAGGCTATCATGCCTCTCTAGCATCTGTAGACACTGCATGCATGTGCTACACAGAACTGTATAAAGTCAAAACACCAAAATACTCAAAGTAAGTATGAGAATAAAAGGACTGTGGTGAGATGGCTCAGCAGGTAAATGTGCTTGCTTGATGCTAACAACTGGAGTTTGGGTCCAGGACTCCTGTACTCCTATAAGTTGTCCTCTAATCTCTCTCCCTCTCCCTCTCCCTCTCCCTCTCCCTCTCCCTCTCCCTCTCCCTCTCCCTCTCCCTCTCCCTCTCCCTCTCCCTCTCCCTCTCCCTCTCCCTCTCCCTCTCCCTCTCCCTCTCCCTCTCCCTCTCCCACTCCCTCTCCCTCTCCCTCTCCCTCTCCCTCTCCCACTCCCTCTCCCTCTCCCTCTCCCTCTCCCTCTCCCTCTCCCTCTCCCTCTCCCTCTCCCTCTCCCTCTCCCTCTCCCTCTCTCTCTAATAAAATGAGGCACACAATATCCACCAAGTATACTTGTGTCTGGATGTAGATACAGAGTAAAGTAGTATATAATAGAATTCTTAAAAAAATAACTAGGCAATTTAAGGACTAAAGTTATGTTTTAAGTTTTACACTATTATGCATAAGGGATTTATAAAACAGTTGAGCAGTGGTGGCACACACCTTTAATCCCAGCACTTGGGAGGCAGAGGCAGGCAGATTTCTGAGTTCGAGGCCAGCCTGGTCTAGAGAGTGAGTTCCAGGACAGCCAGGGCTACACAGAGAAACCCTGTCTCAAAAAACCAAGAGAGAGAGAGAGACAGAGAGAGAGACAGAGAGAGAGACAGAGAGAGAGAGAGACAGAGAGAGAGACAGAGAGAGAGAGACAGAGAGAGAGAAACAGAGACAGAGACCGAGACAGACAGAGAGAGACAGAGAGAGAAAACAAAAATGCCTTTAATGGGTAAGCCCCACCTGCCTAAGGACAGATGACTTCCTGGAATGCTGGAGGCTGTTCATGCAAGTTGACAAGCCACATGTTTTCACGTCTACAAGCAAGGATGGTTGCTCCAACTGCACAGGATATGCTTGGTCACATGTCCGGAGATGTGTAGGCAGAAAGTACATCAGCTCCCCACAGTTGGACAAAGGCAGGACGCCCATAGCCTTATTGGGTTTTCCTTTATAAGTGCTTGCCTAACAATTCACAGCCATTCTCTGGGAATCTGAGGTATGGACCCAGCCAATAGCTATTGTCCTGGCCAGTATTTAGTAAAGCTTACTTCATATTTGACTCAGAAATTATGGTAGTGGTCATATTCCCACCTAGTGAGATCAACAGCCGTCAATATCAGCAAACTATTTTTTTCGTCACTGGATCTGGAGACAGAGTAGATCACTGTATAACCTCCTTCAAAAGAGAGAGGGGTCAGCTTGCATCTAGCTCATGCGGTGGTTAGCCTTAAATTCTCAGGAGACAGATGGCCCAGGGTGCATCTGCAATCTAATCAAAATGAGGAAGATAATAGTTCTGACTTGTAAGACTACTTTAAGAGTTAAACAAATTGGACCATGTAATTTGCTTAAAGCCAGGCCTGACAGGCAGTAATCATTTTAAAAATTATAGCTGTTATTTTGTGAGTCAGTTTATTAAACTGGAGTATTGATAAAACAATGCTTGCACACATTACTCCTCCCACCCCTCATTGACGCATATGTGTACATCAGCCAACAAAGGATAGTATGGTTCTAAAACAAGTGGCAGTCCATGTCTTCCTTTGTTTGTTTATTCATTCCTTCATTCATTCACTTTATATTTCCATCCCTCCTCTCCTCCCAGTCTCACCCTTCCAAATCCTCTCTGCATTAACCCTCTTCTTCTCCTCAGAGTAAAGGAAGCCTCCCTTGGGTACCATCCCACCCTAGGACATTTCATTGCAGTAGGCTTAGGTACAACCTTGCCAGTGAGACCCAACCAGGCAGTCTTGGTTGAAGAAGGGGATCCAATGGCAGGTAACCTAGTCAGACAGCCTCTGCTCCAATTGGTAGGAGACCCACATGAAGACTAAGCTACACATCTGCTGCAAATGTGTAGGGGGCCTACATCAAGCTTCTGCATGCTCTTTGGTTGGTGGTTTAGTCCCTGTGAACCCCCATTGGCCCAGGTTAGTTGACTCTGTACATCTTCTTGTGGTGTCCTTGACCGCTCCAGCTCACTCAATTCTATCCTCCACTCATCCACCAGACCCCCAAGCACCACCTGATGTTTGATTGTGGGTCTCTGTATCTGTTTCCATCAGCTGCTAGATGAAGCCTCTCAGGAGAGAGTTATGCTAGGTTTCTGTCTTCAAGCATAACAGGATATCATTACCATTGTCAGGGATTGGCTATTTTACCTGAGATGTGTTTCCAATTGGTTCAGTCATTGGTTGGCCATTCCCTCAATCCTTGCTCCTACTTGATCCCTATGTATCTTGTAGGCTGGACAAATTTGTGGGTGGGTTGATGTTCTCCTCCTTCCACTGGAAGTCCTGTTTGGCAACAGGAGGTGGTCACTTCAGTCTCTATTTTCCCTGCTGGTAGATATCTCAGCTAGTGTTACCCCCGTAGACTCCTCACAGTCTCCCCATCCCAGGTCTCCAGTTTGTCCCAGAGATGCCCCCACCCATTTCCAGTCTCATTCTCAGCCCTCCCTGCCTCTCCTTGCCCACCCTTACATAAATACATTGTAAAATGCTTGCCATTTTTAGGACCATTCTTATTATAAATAAGTGTTTTCAGTTGGCTGCCAGCTCAGGGTATCAGATCTAACCTTTGCTCTGTGAAACTGTAAGAGAGAAAACAGGGAAAACAGCTTCCATTCCACTTGAAATCCTACCTGGGTTTCTCAAATGATAAAGCCTCAAAGCCTGACATTGTTGAAAAATCCCTTTATGTGCATATGAACAACACATTTCTCAGACTTATTGTCACGTGAGAAAATATAATATTAATATAAGATTTGTTGTAGGAGAATAAATAAACTTCTGCTGGCAACAAAGAGAGGCATAATTCAATCACTCTAAAGAAAGATCTCTATAAATACATCGGGATGCCTGGCTTCACGGACAATAAATTTTAGGCAGCTCCAGGCAAGCCCTGCTCAATGTTTTCATGAGACGGTTTAGAGTCCCACTGAGCCAGAAGATAATGAAATCATATAATCAGAGTTTTATGTCAAGAAGAAGCCTGAAAGATCAATTAGCCAAACCATAGCATCTCACACTAGGAGAAATCAGATTCAGAAAGATCGCTCTTGGAAAGGTCTTAGTACCTTAGTCATTGTTGTTAAAGAAATAGAAAGCAATGATACTCATTAAAGAGAGACATTAGTGAGGAACAGGATGACAGATTTAGGGACTACTGCAGTGGGTCCTTGCAGCTGGGGACAGTGGGCTCAATCCAAATTCAGGATCAATAGGCAGGGATTTATAGTAAGGAGTAAGTGGCAGAGGCATGGAAAATCTAAGGGATATGGGAGATTTCGGGTAAACCAACCTAAGTGGAATCTCACCAAATAGAGCATGCTGATCAGATGGTCCTCTGGGAATGGTGAAGAGTGCAAGTCTAGTCAGATTTCAAAGATGGGATTTCTGGGTAAAATGACTTAGCAAGGTTCTTCTGCTGAAAATGGATACAGGGAAGTACATGGATTAACCTGGTGGAAGACACTCGGCCTGACTAAAGTTTGGCCAAGCACAGGCTCTCTGACATTGACAAATCTGCAGTTGACTTCAGAACAACAAAGATAGAGTAAGCACATGCTGTTGCAGAGCACAGATGCTTGAGAGCAGAGATAGTGTGAGGCAAATCTTACTTTTGATTTTACCATCAAACTAGAGAGACTTACATTCCAAGTATTCCATGGTTTTCAATTTCTAGTAAGAAAAATCAAGGCCAAAAACCAAGTAAAATAACATTTGAGTACATGATTTTTAAGTACTGAGATATATAAATTCCCCTACTTAAAGACTCTAAAGCCTTCACAAGGGAAGGTGCTACAAGCATTGATCACACTCAGATATCTTTCAAGAACATTCTAGAAAGGGTAAATGATTGGACAAAAGCATGGGGCATTGCATGTATGGGAACAAACAACAAGAGAGCATGGAGGCAAGAAGTGGCAAGGGTTTTGCTAGACAAGGCAAGGTCTTGGAGGCGACTTAGCAGACACTTGCACTTCATCTTATAGAAACCGTACAATGGAACACGTGAAGGAGTTTTGAATCTGAAACTATTGCGTGAATGTATTTGGTATTCCTGTTCCAACGTACAAGAAAAGTGAACAAAGCAGTCCGAGTGGGTGGGCAGCACTTAAGCATCTTGAGCAGAAGTAGCCCTGGAAGATAGCAACATCTGAGTGCCGGTGAGGGGCAGATATAAGAGAACATAGATGCAACAGGGATAAGGGCGCAACAGGGATGAGGAGGGCATAACTCACTTTTCTCCTTTTGATAAGGAAATGCCTGCCAAGAAATAACTAAAGGAGCAGAGTTAAATATTTACTGACTGACTGACTGACTGACTGACTGACTGACTGACTGACTGACTGACTGACTGACTTATTGGCACACAGTCCGAGTTGGTATAGCTTATTTTGGAAAGGAAGATCGGGTGACATGTAGCTCCATGGTGATAAGATTTTTGTCAGCTGAGGAAGGTTTGGTGACAGGTGGCCTCATAGTAGCAGGAGTGTGCAGAAAGGTCTACCTGCTGTCTCACATCTTGGAGAAACAGGCAGCAGAGAGGATGTGGGAGCCAGCAATGAAGTCTAAACATGCATCTGTAACGTCCCAGTTCTTCTAGCAAGGCTCCGCTCTCTTAGTGCTCCTCAGACTTCTAAAACAGCACCAGCAATTGGGGACCAAATCTTCAGATGGTCTATTAAAAAATTAGATGTGAGCCTAAAGTTTATGACAAAGTAAGCCATAGGTGTTATATTTGAGAGAGCCATCAAGCTTTTAAAAACATTTGGTGAGTTAAAGAAAATAAAAGCATTGTATAATAAAGAGTATCGACCCTACTAAAAAACAAAAACAAAAAAAAACTGCAAAACACAGATTTAGGATTATCAGATGTGGCATAGCAATAGTATTCCTAGATATGCTGAGTTAAATTCAGAGAGCCAGTCACCAGCAGTGTCAAATGCTGCAGAGAAATCTAGCTAGCAGGATGTGAAAGGCACCACTGGAGTTGCCAATGGTCATGTCTGTCCTCTTACCCAGTACCAGAACTTTGGTGTTACAGGCAGCTTGTGCAAGGGAACAACAAATAGGTAGTACCAGGGCTCTTTTTACCCTATTGGCAAAACCTGAGCTAATCTGAGTATCTCTACTCTCACCATAGTACTAAAACTATATTTGCAAGTTTGTTTGGCCTATTGCTGCTTATTTAAATAGAGAGGAAAACTGGGGATGATAACCTCTGAGCACAGGGCCAGTTCGGTCTTGGATCTAAATTTGTGGGTTCTATGGTATCTGTTACTATGAAAGAAAGTTAGCTGAAGAAAGCCCTTAGAGACCCCATGCACCTTTAAATTGATCCGATTTCTATGGAAAACCTAAATATATTTTCTAGATCATACTAAATAAATAACATTAGCTTAGGAGTGTAATCATTAAACAGGGAGGTCCGTTTGAAGAATTCTAGTTATAGTGATAAACTAAAGAGTCCCCTCTGAGAAATACACTGAGGATAATAAGCACACAAAGGCAACCCACTCAATCCTGTAACATTCAGAGAAGTGAATGTGAAAGTGTTGTGCAGTGTGAGACAGTACCTGCAGAGCAGCTGTCAACAGACCCCACCAGGACAGCTATCCAGAGCTACAAGTAGGAAATGAATTATCTGTTAATCAGAATAATATTAAAGCCGGGCAGTGGTGGCGCACACCTTTAATCCCAGCTCTCGGGAGGCAGAGGCAGGCAGATTTCTGAGTTCGAGGCCAGCCTGGTCTACATAGTGAGTTCCAGGACAGCCAGGGCTACACAGAGAAACCCTGTCTCGAAAAAACAAAGAAACAAACAAACAAACAAAAAAGAATAATATTAGAGGAGTCATGTGAGGGGGTATATACAATGTCTCTCCCACCCAAAAGGCCGGAAGAAGGAAGGGGTGTAAGGATACTTGCCCCAAAGGACTTAGAAGGGATTCTCAGAAACCTCGCCTTTGTAGTCCTGACCTGTAACATGTAATCCACAGACCTGGACCGTTCCGAAGGCCAGAGTATATAACCATTTCATTTGACGTTTCCCACTGTATAAATTTATTTAAGGAGTAAAAAGCTTGGTTCCTGGATCATCCTAGGATTCCTTAATTCTGCCTCCGAAAGGGCTGAAACAGGACAGAAAGCATCAGGGAGATGGAGGAGGGACAGGTCGGGGCTGGGGAGTCTTTCTACCCAGATCAAGTCCAAGGTAAGAAGTAGGTGGAGACCAGGGCTCAACGCAGAGACGGTTCTTAGATTTTCTTTGACTTAGCTCTCTTCATAGAAGAACTGAATGAGGAAGGTTAGTCAGAGGGGAACCTGTGGCAGTCACAGTTTCAATATGAAACATTAATTTTTCACTTATCCAGGAGGAAAGAAACAAAAAAAAAGATAATGTTATAAGAACAGAGAAACTGAAGATTTTGTGAAAATGGAGTGTGAGACAATAGGTCCGTTTACCTGAGATGATGCCTCCAGTTGGCCCTTCCTCTACTTCACAGGGATCTTAACACCCAACAGCGCTTCTACAAATAATAGATTTCCTCCTCAAAAAACTATAAATAGCACTGCGAATGTGTCTAATTACTATAGAAGCAAAAATAAAAAGGATAATGGGTACTCTCGCCTCAAAAAGGAAGAAGCCATAAAAATTCAATTTGCATGTGGTCCTGCAGCTGTGAGCTGAAAAATAAAGAGACATTCAAGACAATGAAAACTGGGCTTGCAGAGATGCAAGGAAAGAAAAAGAAAGGCAAAAATAAAACCTCCTTTCACAAAAAGTTTTTTAAAAAAATCTCTACAATGTATCTGAATCACTTTTTAAAAATATGGTTATTGGTACAAAGAGCTGGCTTGGTACAATACTATTTTGCAAAACAAAAAAGAATGAAAGGAAAGGTAATTATGGAAGTTATTTTGAAGATTACATTAATGACATGCAATATGAGTAATAACTAAGAAAAAAGAGGAAAAGAAAATAGGGTAAAATAGAGTGGGTGAATTAATTTAGTATATAATATAACATATATTACATATACTATAACATAATGAATTCAAATACGTGCATACGTGCATTTATGTGTATATACATGTGAATGTGTATAAACACCTTATTCATTATTCTTGTATTATTTCAATGAAAACAAAGAACAAAAGAACAATAGTGAAGTGACTAAGCTTGCAGGAAAGAAGGAAGGACAAAGGCTTGATGATGACCTCTGGAACATGGACTGTGACATAGGGCCATGCATAAAATTACCCATATCCTGGACAGATTAGAGAAGCCTATGAATAGCAAAGAGAGACAGGCCCCACCCAATCACATGTCACTGATGGACAAACCCAGTATGGACACACAGAAAAAATGCAGGAAGGTTGGTGGTTCATCAAAGTGAGGCAAGACCTGTGACAAAGCCATCTATAGAGCATCCCCCAGCTCTGACATGTGATTGCTGACTTGAACCAATTCTCCGACAAACTAGAGATGCAACAATTCAACCCAGCTCTGCCAATATCTAGAAAACCCCAGCATCAATCTTTATAAATTGAAGGGCCCAAACATGAAAGACTATCCCGGTTCAAATTCTACTTGTAAATTCCAGGCCACCGGTGCTTATGATCAACCTGCTAAAAGTTCAGAGTTCCCAAAGACCCTGTCTTCATGATCAATAATCTGTTAAGATAGCCTGCCAGTTTGTTACAAAGGGGTCTGAGCACAAAAACTCCTCTACTGCAGGAATTGAGGTGTGCCCTCTCCTGATGTGTGGGTGCATTCACCAAGCCAGGCGTCTGAATTGAAGTATTCAACAAGTTCTTGCTCTCCTCATTTCCCATAAATAGATGGATGAGGCTGAAAGTTCCAGACTTCAGATTGCTTGTCCCTTTGGGTAACCAACTCTGCCCTAAGGTTTTCTAGAACCCACTTATACCTCATTACTGTAAACTCAGCTGTGATCCCCAAGATGGGTTCTTTATGGGTGGCAAAGACTTATTTGTTACTGAAGGAAATACAAGGGTGTGGGCCGTCTGTGCTAGAAGTTATGGAAAAACCATTTTTTAAAAATAATCATTATCCTCATCAACCCACAAATATTGGGAAAAGTTGGGAAATTTGACTGGCTTTAGGTATTTAAGTTAGTCTTTGGTTCAACATGTAAGTTGTATAGCAAGAAACACTACGAAGAAGACAGGCTTCGGGGCCAGAGCGAGAGCTGGAGAGATGACTCAGCAGTTAAGAGCACTGACTATATCCCATTTTTTAATAGGATTATTTGGTTCTCTAGAGTCTAACTTCTTGAATTCTTTGTATATATTGGGTATTAGCTCTTTATCAGAAGTAGGGTTGGTAAATATCTTTTCCCGATCTGTTGTTGGCCATTTTGTCCTATTGACAGTGTCCTGTGCCTTACAGAAGCTTTGCAATTTTATAAGGTCCCATTTTTGTCAATTCTTGATCTTAGAGCATAAGACATTGGTGTTGTGTTCAGGAAATTTTCCCCTGTGCCCATGTCCTCAAGGCTCTTCCCCACTTTCTTCTCTATAAGTTTCAGTGTATCTGGTTTTATGTGAAGGTCCTTGATCCACTTGGACTTGAGCTTTGTACAAGGAGATAAGGACAGATCAATGTGCATTCTTCTACATGCTAACTGCCAGTTGAACCAGCACCATTTGTTGAAAATGCTGTCTTCTTTCCACTGGATTGTTTTAGCTCCTTTGTCAAAGATCAAGTGACTATAGGTGTGTGGGTTCATTTCTAGGTCTTCAATTCTATTCCATTGATCTACCTGCCTGTCACTATACCAATACCATGCAGTTTTTATCACAATTACTCTGTAGTACATCTTGAGGTCAGGAATGGTGATTCTCCCAGAAGTTCTTTTATTGTTGAGAATATTTTTCTATATCCTAGGTTTTTTGTTATTTCAGATGAATTTGGAAATTGCTCTTTCTAACTCTATGAAGAATTAAATGGGAATTTTTATGGGGATGGCTGAGAAGCACCTAAAGAAATGTTCAACATCCTTAGTCATCAGGGAAATGCAAATCAAAACAACCCTGAGATTCGATCTCATACCAGTCAGAATGGCTAAGATCAAAAACTCAGGTGACGCAGTTGCGGGTGAGGATGTGAAGAAAGAGGAGCACTCCTCCATTGCTGTTGGGATTGCAAGGTGGTACAACCACTCTGGAAATCAGTTTGGTGGTTCCTCAGAAAATTGGACATACTACTACCTGAGGACCCAGCAATACCATTCCTGGGCATGCACCCAGAAGATGCTCCAACATGTAATAAGGACACATGCTCCACTATGTTCACAGCAGCCTTATTTATAATAGCCAGAAGCTGGAAAGAACCTAGATGTCCCTCAACATCCTAGAACATTTACACAGTGGAGTACTACTCAGCTATTAAAAAGAACGAATTCATGAAATTTTTGGACGAATGGATGGAACTAGAAAATATCATCCTGAGTGAGGCAACCCAATCACAAAAGAACACACATGGTGTGCACTCACTGATAAGTGGATATTAATCCAGAAGCTCGGAACACCCAAGATACAACACACAGACCACATGAAGTTCAAGAAGAAGGAAGACCAAAGTGTGGATAATTCAGTCCTTAGAAGGGAGATCAAAATACCCATGGGAGGAGATACAGAGACAAAGTATAGGGCAGAAATTGAAGGAAGGAACATCTAGAGACTGTTCCACCTAGGGATCCATCCCATATATACAGTTACCAAACTCAGACACTATTGTGGATGCCAACAAGTGCTTGCTGGCAGGAGCCTGATATAGCTGTCTCCTGAGAAGCTGTGCCAGTGCCTGACAAATACAGAAGTGGATGCTCACAGTCATCCATTTGACTGAGCACAGGGTCCCCAATGGAGGAACTAGAGAAAGGACTCAAGGAGCTGAAGGGGGTTGCAGCCCCATAGGAGGAACAACAATATGAACCAACAGTATCCCCAGAGCTCCCAGGGACTATACCACCAACCAAAGAGTACACATGGAGGGACCCATGGGTCCAGCTGCATATGTAGCAGAGGATGGCCTTGTGGGACATCAATGAGAGGAGAGGCCCTTGGTCCAGTGAAGACTCAATGCCTCAGTGTAGGGGAATCCCAGGACAGGAGAGCGGGGGTAGGTGGGTTAGTGAGTAAGGGGAGGGGAGATAGGATAGGGGATTTTCAGAGGGAAAACAAGGAAAGGGGATAACATTTGAAATGTAAATAAAGAAAATATCTTTTTTTTTTAAGAACACTGACTGCTCTTCCAGAGGTCGTGAGTTCAAATCCTAACAACCACATGGTGGCTCACAACCATCTGTGATGAGATCGAACGCCCTCTTCTGGTGTGTCTAAAGACAGCTACAGTGCACTTACATATAATAATAAATAAATCTTTTAAAAAAGAAGAAGAAGAAGACAGGCTTGAATATGCTATGAGGCCACAAACTGCCTTCTGATTACGTCTAAGACCTCCACAGAAGAGAATTTCGTGACTGGTACTGTATAATCCTAGTCAAAACCCCACGGCTGAGAGATAGGCCCTAAGGTACTATGGGCTATTGCTGTTTTGCTCAATGGTCATTTATGTTTGTACCCTTAGACCTGGGTTGCTCTTGTCACATTGGTCAGAGAAGCTTCTCTTTGCAGCTGACAGCAGTTAATAAAAAGACACATGATTGAGTAAAACATTGAGAGGAGGAGACAGAGTGCTCAACCCTAAAAGGGATGCTTTCATCAACCTATACCACTTACCCCACCAAGGACAGAGTACCACAGAGAAGGAGGTGGGGAGAATGGAGGAGGCAGAAGATGTGTTAGAGAGCTAAAGAAATGCCATCCTCTGGGAGTGCCTTGACCATTGCACTCATGATTGCACAGCAGTTCTGGTTACTTGCACTAGGGTAATCCAGCCCAACTTCACGCATAGATGGGGTAGGTGATGTCCAGCCACTACCTGATTCTGAAGAGCTACTGACAGTGGAGAGTTGACCGAGAAGGGATAATCCTCATTAATGAGGATGAGCTGTTGGTAGAATCCCCATCCTCCAGTGGATGGCCCTACACCTATGCACAGAAAGAGGAAGACATGAACTTGGAAGGGGGGAGTGCTGGAGGAATATGGAGATAAGTTGGGAGGGGGATAAGATTATAGTGCATTGTGTACAAGTGTGAGATTCGACAGAGTATAGAACATTTGTAATAAATAAGAAGGTTGCTCCCAACAGTACTATGAATCTCATTATTCAACAACAACAACAACAACAACAACAACAACAAAAACACTGAAGAAAATGAAAATGAAAATGAAAATTCTCAGATAAGAAACCTTTAAAAATGACCCATACAGAGCATACACCATCTTACAGCTCAAAACCAAGAAGGTAAGCAGTTAAAATTTCAGATGCACAAAACATCAGGAACACAGTTCCCCAAAGACATTAGATACTATCTTCACATTATTACTCCCTAGGGAAATACAATAGGATGTGGCTACACAGATGGCTGTAATCAAAAAGGCAAGATGAGGCACTGGTGAGGAACTGGCACATGGGGAAGCCACATGCACTGTTTTGAGAAATGTGAAATACTGGGACCACTTTGGAAAACAGGCAACTTCCTAAAATAATTTAATTCCCTTCCATGACCTAGCAGCAATAACCTTAGAGGTCTAAATCAGAAAAATGAAAGGATAGTCAGGCACAGAACCAGATGAGAATATTCATGGCATCATGGTTCATAACAGCCTCAAGGTAGGAGCAGTCGAATTGTGCATCAGCTGATGTTAAAGATTGGTGTCTATGTACAAAGGACTAGCATTCAGGAGGAAAAATGTGATAGCTACCACAACATGGATGTCTGTCAATTCTCAGTTCTTATAACAAGACTGAGTGGTTCAAACTATAGACATTTCTTTCCCATAGTCCAAGAAGAGAGCATGGCAGATTCCATGTGTGATGAAGACCGTTTTCTCAAATCCTAGCATAGCATGAAGAATGTGTTTTAGTCTTTTTCTCTCATAAAAGTTTTAGATTCACAGTGCTCTCAGTATTTGCGAATCATTACTTGTGCTACCTTTCATTTTTCTCACTTAGATTTCCCACAGTGTTGCTGCTAGGTCACATGGTAGAATCACACTATTTTAGAAAGCTACCTTAAGTAGCTAATTGCTTCCCCAAAGGTCTTTCTCCCGATATCATTCTACTGGAGTTTAGGAGAGAGAATATTTAGTCCACAGCAGTGAATTAACCTAGGAAGAACTGGAGTATGCCAGATGCAAACGACTGCATGTTCTGTGCTTCCACTTCGATGAACTGACTAGAGAAAGCAACCTCACAGAAGAACAAGGCAGTGGTTGGCTGGCTGGAGCCTGGCTGAATGGAGCTGGTGAGATCGGGCCCTGGTAGTCACTGCATGCATGTGCTTGTAACAGATGGGACTGAGAGAAAATTCTGAGCAGTTCTAAAATTGCTAATAATCACAAAACTATAAATCACTGAATTATACATTTGCAGTGGATAAAATGTACATACTATTAAGGTTAAACCTTAAACTGTGTATTTTTAAAAAAAAAAAAATTTAGCAATCCACAAAGCCTGGGAGAGACCAGTCTCCAGAGAAGCCAGGCTTTGTATATTTGGATAAAAGAAATTCTTTTCCTTTCTCATCGTCTGAGTTGATTAACTTTGCTTGCAGAGAAACAAGTTTATGGGAATTTTAAATGCTTAGTTCCCTAGAGGATTTTTGAATTTTTCTGCTGTCCCTGGAGGAGATATCTAAATAGCATGTGTGAATTTCATTAACAGATGAAAACTGAAGAATTTTTTAAACCGTACTTCCGGTCAGGGTATTTTTGCCATGGTCTCTCTTCTCAACAGGTACTCACTCTCTGAAACTTCCACAGAGTGACTATGGGACCACAAGGCCCTTGTGAATTCTTTTAGCTGAGAACTATGCTGAGGGTACAAATGATGGGACTGAAGACATGGTTCAGTGCTGCTGTGGCTTGCTCCAGTTCAGGAGACCCTGCATTCTCTTTTCTCAACATGGAGAATAGGCAGCAAATAGGCCTGAGAGAGTCAGAGGAAGCAACTCCAAGTATAGCCTTTTTACCTCCACTAAGTCCCAAGTTGTTATTTAGTAATTCTTTAGAGCTTAATTATACAGATTCCCTATTTAATTGATTAGCTTGAGTATAGGTTCCTTTTCAGTTCAATTTGACAGACTTCTCTTTTTCAGAGAGGGTTTCACTATTTACCCACTGGCTAACCTGGAACATACTATGCGCTGAGACTAAAGGTGTATACAATCATGTCCATCCAATATGAAAGATTTCATATAATATCATTACATAAATTTGTATTAATTCCATTCATTAAGGGACCAAAACAATTGTTCCAGGGAAGTAGAGATTCAAGTCAATTTCATATACATGAAGAAAAGTAATTGGATTATCTTAAAATTATACTCAAAACAAAAGTGAAACAGAGATTAGTGGTAGATCAGAAAAGTATCAGGCTCCTTTCTGTCTTGTTAGTAATGATTGGGATTGCAGGGGTTTGAAATTTTTAGTCTTCTCTTCTTCATACATTGAATGGAGTTAGTAATAACATAATAGTTACAATGGTGCTGTTGTGCTGAAGGAAAAAAAAAGAAAAATGAACATGTAGCCAATTTTAACATCTCAGGTCCCGCAGCAAATAACAGGATCTTTACACAAATAGTTTACATTTCCATGTCTTAAAGTCCCAAACTGACTCAGGACCATAATCTGTCAAAGCAAGCGAGGAATCCTGCTCAGGAGAGATCAGGGATGAATCACTGCATCCTTCTGTCTCACTCCATTCTAGTCAGGGAATGCTTCACTGTTGTAACTGCGTCTCCTGTATGTTCGATATCTCAGACCTTTTGTGAGCTTGCTCTAACTGCTATAGCACAATGGGAGAGTTGAGCATTCATTTGCCATTTCTGCATCATTTCACCAGCTGCTCCCTGGGTAAATTCCCACCATGAGTTCAGCATTCTCACAAAGACAGCTCTTTAGAAACCTAGGTCTAAATAATGTCAGAGCATTTAGAACAGCTTAGCTCCCTGGATCTGGTTAGGAAACAGATAGCAAATTTAATTTCCTCAGATACGGTAGTATAAAAACTTTCTTTAAGGCTGCTTCACCCCATGCATGTACCTGTATACATGGATATTTGGCTCTCCACATTCCCATGTGCACAGGCAAGCAGACTGCCTTCTCATGTCCAGGCAGGCCCAACCCTCTCAAATGTTCAACGTTATACTTACATGCAATACGTGAATGCATTATATGGACACTAAACCAGACTATCTCAGGAAGAAATCCTTTTTTACCCCATGCATCTCTCTGTGAGAAGGTATAAATGCATTATCAAGAAAGAAACCATCTAAAGACGAAGATTAGGCCCGCTGATTTCCTTTTTCTTTTTGACAAGATCTCACTAAGTAGCCTAGGCTGGCTTCTCGCTCACAGTCTTCCTGCGTCAATATTCCCAGTGATGGGATTATAATCAGTGTTTAGCAACCACAGGTTTAGCAATTCCACTGACTTTTCAATGTTCCCTTGCTTAGGTCAAATCTCTTCAGATGCCCATTAGCACAAAACCCAGATGAGCAAACCCAAGTCCCTTTCTTTAGCTCCAGCCCAATTTCATGTTATCCTCCTTCTACATGTAGGCATAAATAAGCAAAATACCCACAAATATTCTGTGTATCTCTTTAGATATTTTCAGGAATAGTAATAACACCATATGTCACTAAACATTTATACATGTGTGTTGTATTTTTTTTTCCAGCAGTAGTTTATTTTTAAGATCTCACTTGGTCCTCTTCAGAGACACATCCCTGGACTTTGGCTTTCTCCTGACTGAAGGAGGTGGTTGGTGTTGTATGAGCATGGTAAACGCTGAAAGGGTTTCCAGTCTGAAAGTCAAGTATTAGTCTTGTATCTTTTGTTTCTAACACCTATGATATTGTTTGAAAATATACCTGAACATACATGGTCAGAGCAGATGTGTAACTGTGTGTCATGAAGAAACTTTATCTTTACAGATTTTCAGAACTTCAAGCCACAGACTCTAGAGACCATGGAGAGGACCACCCAGAGTCCGTGTTGTGATTATCTTAGGAAAAAAATTAGACAGATAACTTAGGCATCCTACAAAAGTTTAAAATTGTATCCTTTGGATACGTATTTAAGGCTGTGTATTGGGACAATGGTTCTTAGAAGCCATGCTATTGCCCCAAGGTGCCTTTCTGGACTATCAGCATGGTGTGTACTGTCTGATAAAGCACTTAGTCAAACATATGTTGGCATTTACTTGTAAACCCAACACATTAGAAACAGGATGATAATAAGTTTGAGTCTAAACTGGGCTCAAACAAACAGATAGGGGTTTGGATTTTATATACCAAGGTCTGCATGTGGGTAGTTTGCTTTCTTTGGGACGTAACTAGTACTATGTTTGGCAGTCTTTCCAGTATCAAAGCATCAATACTGGCCTTAATGAATCCAATGAGCTCTTGGAACTTCTGCTTCCTTGACCACACAATGACGGGATTGTATGAAGTAACCTTCAATGTCCCTTAACACACTCTGCTTCTAAAACTTCTTGGCTCCAATGTTATATGCTTCAAGATTTATTTTTATGATGATGAATAATAACCATAGTTAAACCGAGACTCTCAACTTGGAGGGTAATGTTTATGTCTGGGATAACCATTGTTTTCTTAAAAAGAGATAAGCTGACAGATTTACAACTAAAATACTTAGTGCCATTCACACATTCCTTCCTTAATGGGATTTTAACAGATAAGACAAGTGAGTTATCTAGAAAATCCTGGGAAGTCTAGGGAATGAGGAAGATGTCTGACAGATGTCATTAAAAACAATGAAGATGAAAACCAGCTTGATTTGAGTTCCAGCCCAACTCAGGTTCCATGAGACCCTGCCGAGAGAGAGAGAGAGAGAGAGAGAGAGAGAGAGAGAGAGAGAGAGAGAGAGAGAGAGAGAGAGGAGGAGGAGGAGGAGGAGGAGGAGGAGGAGGAGGAGGAGGAGGAGGAGGAGGAGGAGGAGAAGGAAGGAAGGAAGGAAGGAAGGAAGGAAGGAAGGAAGGAAGGAAGGAAGGAAGGAAGGTGGAGAGAGAGAAAGAATAAGTGAGGAAAGTAAGCTTAGAGCTTAGAAGACAACAATGAAGATATAAATTGCTTTATGTGAATAAACCATCAGGCATAGAAGAGAAAACATTAATAATGATCTGGAGAAGAAAAATCTTCCTTCTCCATTGTCTAAGTGGAAACAGTCCCCTGCACCTGGTAGTGTGTGCCTGTAATTCCAGCACTCAGCGGGCTGCAACAGGCAGATCCTGAGTTGGAGGCCAGCATGGTACATAATGAAGCCCCATCTCAAAAACACAAAACAAAACAAAACAAAACAAAACAAAACAAAACAAAACAGGAACAAAATCAAAATGAAAATAGATGTGTAAATAGCATGGATAGATGTAAAGTTGAATAAATTATAAGTCTGTGGGCTTCAGAGGTAGATGCTGAGTTTTCCCATAAACCTAAAGCGTGTTCATCAGTTACTATCAGAGAGGTCAGGCTTGTCCAAGGCCCAGATTCAGCTACTTGTTTGGATTGCTGATGGGGAAGGACTTAGTTAGGGTCAAAGAGATAAAGGGTAGATTGTTGGATAGGTATCTGCATTAGGCAACCATCGATGATCTCGGCAGAAACTGGGGAAAACCAAAGATTGTGAGTCACACAGAGTTTCAGAAAGATAGATAAACAGTGTAAATTATGAACACACAAGCTTTTGTTCACTCCACAGTGCAAACAGTGTTATTACTAGATGAGATTTCACTTAATCTTTATAGCCGATGAGGTAGACATGACGAGTCATGTAATTTTATAGTCAAGGAAAGTTAGATTTAAATCAGGATTTGTCACACACACCAAAGCACTTGGCTCATGTGTTTGCAGCTGGCTGTCATTTCCTGACTATTGATCTCAAGTTCTCTCCGGATTAACACACTCTCATTGTTGTGAGATGATTTTACCCCTTCTAAGAACACATGCATTTGACACCAAGTCTATGAGGCTTAACAAAAAAATATAATAATGTGAAGTGTGATATTAGATAAGGGGCTTTTTCCGAAGGAGACATCGGTTGAAAGGAACAAGGTATTCCCCTTAGTTCCTGCCCAAAACAACAAAAGGCCTATGCACACACATCAGGGGACATTCTCCTCAGCTTCTCAATGGCTTCTAAATGTAGCAGCTTCATGAATTATTATTTATCCATTCACTATTATTGGTTTTGTTTTGTTTTGGTGTTTTAAGTAGGGTCGTCTGTACCCTAGGCTGGCTTCGAACTCACTATGTAGCTAAGGCTTGCCTTGATTCTCATGCTTGTGCCTCCCGAGAGCTGGGGTTACAGGTGCACATCATTACTTGTATCTTGACATATGTAATTGACCTCAGAGCTGGGCAAGAGGATTAGGTAAAGGAGGTCAGGAGGTGGAGTCCAGAGTATACATCAATGGTATTTAAAATGACCAGAGAAAGGTGGAAATGTCATGTTTCATTGTGTATATCTTTATCATGATTGTTCCATTTTTTCAATGGCAAAGTTGTCAATTATTCAAGGAAAATCTTTTTAAAGTACTAATCTTTTTGGATACAGAGTCGGAATACCTGTTGTTAGGCAACATTAAGATGGATCTTTTTTTTTTTCTGTTTGACTCAACAAAGCTATTAAGCATTAAGCATTAAATAATCAAACAAAACCCAAACAACCCAGCAGCAATAACAAAGTCAAATTAAATCTTTTATCCCCTTTTCTTATGATGCTTTTCCTCTAGATTCTTCTTGAGAAGGATTCTTCTTGGTGAAGGAACAGATTCAACAATGTTCATCTTTGGGTTGGGAGTAGCTAAGGACTCACGTCTAGTCACAGGGCCTAGACAGTGGCAGTTGCTTGGCAATTGTAAATACGCTATACTTAGCATTATCTATCATTGAAGAAGTACACAGAAGAAGAGAAATACAGGGTGACAATGACAGCTTCAAATACTGAAAACTCTTGCCAGAGAGATTGAGAATGGGAAAGAAGTGAGCTCAAGAATACAAAGGGACAATACCTGTGAATGTGGACCGGAGCAAACATTGGAGGGCCCAGTTTTCTTGTAAGATGCCCAGTGAAAAGACCGCCATGCTTGTCCTCTGAAAGACTCTGCCCAGCAGCTGACTCAGGCAGATACAGTCACCCACAGTCAAACAGGTGATGGTACTTGGGAACTCTTATGGAAGAATAAGGGGAAGGATTATTCCCAAAGGGAATAGGAACTCCACAGATAGACCAACAGAGTCAACTAACCTGGACCTTGAGACTCTCAGAGACTGAACTACCAACCAAAGAGCACACTCAGGCTGGCCCTAGGCTTCCCTGCACATATATAGCAGATGTGTAGCTTGGTCTTCATGTAAGTCCTGAACAACTGGAGGGGAGCTATCCCAAAAGCTGTTGCCTGCCTTTTCTTCTAGCTTGTCTGGCCTCAGTGGGAGAAGATGTGCCTAGCCCCACAGAGACTTGGTGTGGCAGGGTGGGGGTGGGAACGATTGTGATAAGGAGAAGGACAGTGAGTGGGCTGTAAAGTGAATGCATTAAACAACAACAACAAACAAACAAACAATAACACTGTCAAGCTTTTGGATAAAGTGGATCACAGGAGAGAAGCTACTAGCAGAAAATTAGGGAATAGCAAATATAAAATGAAAAGTGAAATGCTGAGCAAGATACTTCCACTTTAGACACCATGATAAGGATGTTCAGTGCAGGCAACAATGTCTTCTGAGATTACTTGTTTTACTAGTGGGAGTTTGGGTGGGAATGGGAAAGCAGACTAAAAATGAACTGTATTCAGGTGCCACCTAGATAAACTGATGTAATGACACTCTTCTCCAGGCCTACTGTGGTGGTCACCCTGCTCAAAGGATCAAAGGTGAAAGAGAACTTTGATATCAATAGCACTTCCATAAAGAAAAAAATCAGTGGGGAACTGGAGAGATGGCCAGGTAAATAGGAATATTTGTGCACAGACAAAGTGATCTGAATTCAGGTCCTACCATCTATGTGGGAAAGTGGGGCATTGTCATGTGAACCGGTAACCATAGCTCTGTGAAAATTGGAGGTGGAAGGATCCCTGGGCCTTGCTGACTACCAGTCAATTTCCAGATCCAGACAGATCCTGTCTCCCAGGAACAAGGTGACAAGTGAGAGGACAAAATGTGTAAGGCTCTGGCCTCTGCAAGTGTTCACAGGCACACACATTCCCACATCTGCACACACACACACACATACACACACACACACACACACACACACACACAAAAGAGGCTCAACAGTGAGTGTGATTCCAATATTCCACAATATCACGTCACTGGAACACAAAAAGAAGCAGGGGAATCTATAAATTGTATAGTGGAAACTGGTGGTGATGGTGGTCCTCAGGGTATCAGGACTTCCCATCTCAGCTTCACGGTGTGTGAAACAGAGACAACACCTGGATACCAAAGTCAGAATCCTAGAATACTTACTTTATATAAAGTCCAAACAAGCAGAAGCCATCCTAAGTCCTCCAGTGACATACCATCTAAGAACCAGAATAAATACTGACAGACATACTGACACTCAAGAATTCATGTTCTGTTACCAAGATAGCTGTTACAACATTAACATTGTGGACATGTATTGAGAAATTGTCTCAGGAAGAACATGCTGTGGACTCAAGAGGAAATTCTGATTACCCCACACTACCCTGAAAACATAAACCAGCTTCCAGCACTAATCATGCCAACCTGATTGACTACCGACAACTGACAAGGGCTAGTGAGCTGGCTAGCTCTGCTGTGCAAAGTAAGCTGGTTTTGTATGGACTTCTTTGTTCAAGGAGCTTATCTCCCTGGAGACTTTAATTTGAGAAAGACTCAGGTTCTAATCTCTTGGGGAAAGTCATCAAATGATTGGATGAAAACTATCTTCTTACCCCATAGGTATGCAAAGATTTACCAAGAGGAAATATGACGGAATGTTTTTGAAGTGGGTATTTTCCCATTTGGTCTTCCCATTTTGTTCTTTCTCTACAAGCTAGTAGCCGTTTTTACTTGTCATTCTGGTAAGGGCCAAAAAGCTCTGTGAGTCTTCTGATCTTGTTGTCCAGAACTTGGTAGAAAGAATTGAAGAAGATGTAAAATATTTTGGGAAATTTACAGAGCAAAAAGTCAGGTGACTCTCATCCCTTTAACTAGAAGAACTACTTCTGCAGGTGAAGAGAAGGGGAGCCAGAGGGAGTCGCTGGGAAGACAGTGCTCTGGGTCTTCGAGACAGAACAGCCTCCTTCTACATCTCTCACATGGGCTAGGTGTGATATTCATTTTGTTAACTTGACTAGATTATGCGACATCTACTTATGAGGCCCATGCTTGGGTGTACAAATGAGGCCTTTTCCACAGAGGATTAACTAGGGGATGAAAATCAGCCCTGAATAGGAGGGGCACAAATCCTACATGCTGGGGACACCCACTGAATGAGAAGTGACAAAGGAGAGGCCCAGCTGGCCATCTGCATTCCATTTCCTCTGATTTCTCATCTGCTCAGATGTGATCAAGGATCCAGGGCTTCTGCCACCGCAGCCCCATGACACTCCTACCATCTAGCTTTTCCCACTGTAACAGATTATACCCTCAAATCATTCCTTCCTCCCTGATGTCATCTCTTGTAAGTTATTTGGGTACAGTATGAGAAAAGTCACTAACACACCCAGGAAGGTCCAGGTTGACAAGGTATGGAGAGTGAAGAATGGACCAACCTTTTAAAGCAAAACCCGGGAAACACAAGAATATCCTAATAGGTAATGGCTGCCTTAGAGTATCCAAGCAGGAGGTCCATAGACAGACTTCAAGATGTGGCTAAAAAGCTGCACTTAAAT